>NW_022900923.1:23875716-24004486 GCF_012274545.1 Fukomys damarensis
AAAAAAAAAAAAAAAAAAAAAAATAGTGGAGGTCTAATTCTTTGAAGAAATGCCTGAGATAACCCAGGTTTGGCATGAGATATGGTGGCAAGTCAGCAGCTTACTCTGAATGTGTTTCACTTTTCTTGGAAGCAATATCTGCATAGGGAGATAATTTAAAAATTTTGACACTCTACAGTGTATACTATAGGCTTTTTGAAAATGCTAATCTGATTTAAAATGGATATTACATTTTATAGGATTTTTCCTTCTCTTTCTTGCTCGTCTAATAGATCTAATGAGAATGCTTCTTCTCAGGGAGTGGCTTTTCTGAATGCCATCTCATGGTCACCATGCTGTATACTTAACCAGCTTCAAATGGTCTGTGCTCAGGACCAGTTACTCTGTGGGTGGGTACACAGGATCTCTTGCATGGGTTGTGATATACCCTACACTTCTTTACACTGTTTCAGGTCAGGGTGAAAGAAGGAGATGTTACATCTGACTTGGAGGCTCTGTGCATCATAGATTTTTTTTTTTCTACCCACTTGGTCATCTCAGCAGGGGAGCATGTTTTATGTGGAAATGAACATGGTTTAAAGTAGGAAGATCAAATGTGCTTGTAGCCACTGAGATGATGAAACTCATGATGAACCTGTGGCTATTCATCCCTGATTTCTTGTGGAGATTGTCACTGTCTCCCCTAAGCACTCTGGGTATGGGTCAGAAAACAGATGTTTTATTACGATGAATTTCCCATTCATTAAATTTTAATTTATTTGGGGGGATTTTGGTGAGATTTACTGAAAGTTACTGAAATCTCCCGTTTTGGCATATACTTTTCTCCTGTTCCGTTTATCTTTAAATGTACAGTCTTGCAGGATAGTGAATGATAGTTCTGGAAAGAATTTCAGGTTTGACGTAACTGGCGGATTATGAATCAGGGTGCCTTGATTAGGGGAGAGGCTGGGAACTAACAAGGATGCAATCTGTAATCATATCCTCTGATCAGTTAATAGAGAAAAGCATTTTCCACACACCTGTGGACAGATGCAGTGAGACAGATAGAGACAGTTCTGGTACTGAGGCATCAGGATACTTTGCTTTGTTTTCAATGCTTTGTTTTCTGAGGTTCCTGGAATAGTCTCTGAATTGCCTGTTCGCTCTGTTTCTGATATGAGGTGTGAGTAATATTTCCTATGGAAGCCAGGCCAAGACTGGTTTGGGCACCGTTTGAAATTGGGATGCAGCCTGGAAAGTGAGTTGGAGTGATGGAATTTGACAGAGTGAAATGACTTGAGGATGGAGACAAAAATATCTTGGATGTGATAGTTTTGTCTGTTCGTTTGCATGTCATTATTTCCCCACTTCCCTGCAGTTTCCTTCCCTGCGATAGGCAAAGTGCACACTACACATTTAAGGAGGAGGAGGAAAATAATGAGAACAGGCCTTCTTTTTCTTTCCTCCTGAAAGATCTAGACTCTGGAATTATTAGCTCCATCCAAAATTGCTTATCTCTTTTTAGCTGCACAAAATGTAGGTGTTTTTTTTCTTCCTCAAACTCTGCTGCTTTCCCCCTCTCTTTATGGGAACATCTGGTTTCTTGCAATCTTTAGACTCCAAGTTAAAACAGAATTGAGTGAAGACTTGCTTGTTAAGCTATCAGAACTCTTGCAAACCTTTTCACTTTGTGTGTTTGATCAGCAGATCAGTAGCCTCCCTTGTGCCCTGCCTAGGCTGCCCGGGAAGCTGCAGCTCACCAAAGCCCTGCTGTGCAATCCAGTCCTTCAGAGGCTACACTGCTGATCTTGTTTTGTTTATTACTGACCACAAAGACATAAAAGACAGAACCTAAATGCAACTGTAATTAATACCCTTTTATTCAAGGAGACAGAGGGCAGCTTTTTACTTTCTCTTTTGGTTCAGTCTTCCACCCATCTTTCCATGCTTCTGTATTTCTCTATCTCTTTTTTAGGTTCAGCTTTTGTGAATAATTCATTATATGTGTGGGTTTTTAGATTTTTAAAAGAGGAAAATTGTCTTCCTCTTGAATGTGACCAAGATCTCTTCAGAGGGCTGGCTTCAGAAATCAACCTTTTCTCTAAATTCTTTTTTTTGTTGTTGTGATGGGTCTGCGACACAGGAGAAGGTAGCTGATGTGGAAGCTTGTCTTTTAACATACTTTTCCTTGCTGTTTTTGTAATGACTGCTTCTATCCAGCCATGCTGCATTTAGGTGTCTCATAAATAGACTTCCCTCCTTTACTTAGAGACATGGCTCACTAGGAAGTGTTTATGTCCGCAAGTACTTGTCTCTCTTGAGTCCTTTCATTAGCTCAAATTTTCTAGCTGGTAAATGTGAAACGACTGAGCTAAGAGCAGGCTTCTGTAAACGTTTCTGAATTTACAGCGTGAATTCACACAAGTGGGGATGTTGTGGGGAGGAGGCACCCCACCGCCATCACTACCAAATGATTTCTAAAGCAGTCCTTCTCAAAGAGAGATAGGAATGTCAGAGGCTTGGATCATTTCTCTTTCCATCTCCTAAAGTTACACACAGAGGATGCAGGACTGGTTTATGAGTGATGTTTCCAGCATCAGTTTTAATTAAAGGCAGAGAATATGGCACAGAGTTTCTAAGCTCCTCCAGCCTAGTGGTCTCTTGAATGTTAAGCCTATTTCAGGGAGATGTCTATGGTGTATTTTTACTCACTGAGGAGTACAACATAAATGTTTCATCAATTTCCCATTCCTTGCATCTTTAGCCATCTTTGGCTACAAATCCTGATGTGCCCTGGGTCCCTATCTCTGGAAAGCAGAGAACAGCTAAAGGTGTGTCCTTAAAATGGGAAGATGGGCTAGATTACAGAGGAAAGCAATGGATGACTTTCAGGAGTGTCATTTTTCCAAGCATCCCTGGCAGAGCAGGGGTCACTTCTTAGGAGCTTCTAATATTTTCTTTCAGTGATGGGGATTAAACCCAGGGCCTGGTACATGCTAGGCAAGTGCTATAGAATTGAACCACATCCCTAGTCCTTTTATTGTAATTTGAGCTCCAAATTTGTAAGACAAAACAAATTGTACTCTTAGTGCTCTTATGCTTGAAAGGGGGATGGGGCTTGAAGTAGTTTTGTTTTGAAGTAATGAGGATACATCCCCAGCCCCCACTTTTGAGACAGGATCTTGTTAAATTGTCTGGGCTGGGATCAAAATTGCCATCCTTCTGCCCAAGCCTCTTGGATGCTGAGATTACAAGCATGCACTACCACATCGGGTTTAGCAGACCCATTTTAAAAGTAGTACGTCATTCCAGAATCACAAGGGCAGCACCCAGCATCAAAGGCTTCAGAGAGAATGGGCTTTTGGCCTGTGGGAGTTGGTTTGAATCGCTCTTCTAACTTTGCATAACTTTGAGGCTATAGTTTTGATTCATCTGGTCCTGATGCATTTTTGCTGCATTTAGACTACATTTCTGAAGACTTTGGAAAGTTGCTTTGTTTCCTCTCCCTCTCCAGGGGTGAGACAAGAAGAATGCAGCAGGGTGGTAGGTAACAGGTCACAGTGGCGAACAAGTAATGCTCTGGTCAGTGCGATGAATGAAACTGTGCTGGTATCGTTCTGACAGCCAACATGTGGTGCTTTGAGTGGCCTCCTGGACTGGAAAGGATGCTCAGAACTAGGCAGAGAAGAATGAGTCCTCACAAATCTCGTCCAGCCTTTGGCTTAACTGTAGGTTGAAAGTTTTCAAACTTTCTGTGCCTCTTTCTCAATTTCCGCACTATTACTCTCAAGGGGCTGGTCAGGGTCAAAAAGGCATGAAATGAATTTTCAACAGTCACTCATGAACGTCCTGGCAATTTCTAGCTGTGTGCTGGTGGGAACTATCTTCCTACCATTCTATCACCCACCATTCCTGCTAGCTGGTGATTTCCATTGGCAGTAAGACTTAATTTCTCGTTTACTTCCTTTGTGCTTGAAGCCAGACATATGCATTCTGCCTGTTTCGTCTACACTACTCACTGATTTGGTGTGTCTCAGAATCACTTGGGGGACTTAGAAGAATGCAGATCACTGGACCCCACTGACAGAGTTCCTGACCTGGTAGGTCTGAGGTAGGGCCTGAGAATTCTCGTTTGTCACAAATACCCGAGCGACACTGGTGCTGCTGCTACTGCTGCTGCTGCTCTCAGAGCCACAGTTTCAGAACTGCTATGCTACACAGTTTCGTTTCTGCCTGGCAAGCCTTCTGAGAAACCAGTCTTGTATACTGCTGAGGAGATTCCCCATTCTAAATCTCTGTCGCATATACGAGGCTGAGGCCCTGCTGTTAACATAAGCTTATTCTTTGCTCTCAGTTAGTGAAGCTTTAAGACTTTTCTATAAAATGCAGATGATCTTGGACATAGAAACACAGTAAGCTAATATATGACACTCTCAACCACAAGTTAGTTCACCTTGTTCTTTCTGGCCTTATAACCAAGAGCAGGCTCTTCTGGGAATGGCCACACCTCTTTTGATTCCAGCACCTAACCCAATGCTGACACCTTTGTTGAATGATTTTTAATTAAATCAGTTACTCTGGATGTAACAAGCATCAGTGAGGTGCCTATTATGTACCCAGTGTTGCTCTGAGCAGGTGTGGCCTGGTGGTAGTGTGGAGTCACTGAATGCTGGGAGTGGGGGAAGGATCATCACATGGGAATTGGGAAGTTGCAAAAGACAAGCCTTACCCTATTACACAATTTTGCTTGTAATTGTTCCAGTTTCTGTTACCCAGTGTGGACTTCCTCACTATTAAAAATGTAGAGTATTTATTATCTAGCTTTTTGTTATAAAGAGCTCTATTAATTGGAACGCAGAGATCTACAGTATACCGACCATTCAGATTTGTGAGGATGGGCCCATGCACACAGAATGCTGTAGTGCTCAATACTTTTTCTCTTTTTTTCTTTTTATTTCCTTCCTGCATTCCTCTCTTCCTTCTTCCTCCCTCCCTCCCTTCCTCCTCTTCCTTTTTTTTTGCAGTACTTGGGATTAAACCCAAGGCCTTTGCACTGAGCTTCATCCCCAGCTTTTTAAATTTTATTTTAAAATTTAGAGACAGGGTTACTGAGGCTGGGCTCAAACTTGTGATCTCTTTGCCTCAGCCTCCTAGATTGCTGGGATTACAAGTGTACCATCATGCCCAGCCTGTAGTGCTTTCTGAATATTGCTAATAAAGCATTCATTGCATTATGTTCAACAAAGTTTGGTATGTGCTTTTTATTGTACTGTGTTCTGAACTTTCATGAATTATAATCTAATTGATGTATAAAGTGGCTTTTTATCACATTTCTTAAATTAACCAAAGTTTTCTTCTCCAAATACACATATCAGGTAACAGGATTTATTGCATTGTTCTAGAAATGGTACTTTTAGGTCTAGAAATGCTGTAGAACCAGAGATAAATCTGGGTGCAATTGTCACATCAGCAGGTGGTGGGTGGTACAAATGGATTGATAGCTCAGCAGGCTGAGCTCCCTGGCTGGTAAACTGGTATTATAGCTAACTGGGTGTGTTTCTGTAGGCTAACCCTAAAAATGAACCTCCAAGATTTTCAAGAGTGCTGTCAGTAGACATCCCAGTGTGACCTTGTCAAATTATATTTTCCCTAACTTGATACTGAATTATTCTACTTTTGTGTCTTCAGCTTATTTCCATGTTCTTTTACCTTCCCATAACTCCCTGCTTCTTGATCTAGGTCAGAGAATGATGGACTCTAAAACTGCTCAATTGAAGGGTGATATTCTTTTTTTTTTTTTAATCAATGTCTTGCTTTGTAAAACAGGCTGGCCTTGAACCTACTATATAGCCCAGGCTGGCCTTGAACTCACAGAGGTACTCCTGCCTCCAGGGTGCTGAGATTATAGATGTGCACCACCACACTCAGAAAAGGGTGATATTCTTTAAGCTTTTAAGGGTCAGTTCTAAACCTGTGGTATGTTGGAACTGCCTTGATTGGCTGTCTGGATGGCATTGGCATGACTCTTTTTGGAGAATTGGAGCTGTTAATCCCCCTAGTACAGTGCTTATTTATTTCCTTTTATATTAGGGTCACAAATCGTATCAGAATATGATTAATATTATAGCTCCCTGACTCCTTAAAAGTATACATAGACTTTTATATTGTTTCAGGAGCTCATGATTGTAATTTAAGAACAACTACTATGTTTGAAAATTCCCATGCACTGGGACATTGGGATGTTGGGTCCTCAGCAAAGTGATTATCAGTGAAAATCAAAACCTTTGTGTCTGAGTATGACAGGAACTCCATGTGAGATGTGTTTACACTAGTCTGTCAGCCAAACTGCACAAGAGAATACAAATGTTTTAACCAGAGCATTAATTCAGTACGAAACTCTTTCTCCTTCACCCTGATAGATGACTGTCAAGCTTGAGCACTTCTAGTGACAAGGTGCTCTTCTGTTAATCAAAAATTGAAGGAATCAGAAGTTGAAATACTCCTGCTTATAGCTGTCACTTATGCATCCCCTGCTCCTTTTGTTCTCTAAAGCAATACAGCCCACACTTACTTCTTATTTACTGTTAGGTCCTATGAATTTGGTGCCATGGTTGGCTAGAACTCTCTGTGATAATAGATGTGCTTTTATTGGTATTATCTGATATAGCAGCTACTGGCTGTATATACTGTTGCACCATTGACAGGTGGCTAGTGTGATTAAGAACTAAATTTTAATTTAAAAATTTCAATTAATTTAAACTGAAATAGTTACACGTGGCTAGTGACTAGTGGCTACTGTACAGTACAGCACCTGCAGAGAGAATACTGAGTTAGAAAGCCTAAATTCCCCTTGGTTTCTTATCTAATTAAGCTGGGCAAGCTTTCCTTGGCTTTTGGTGTACTGAGCTTCTTACAATCCACTATGAATATCACTCTAGTCAACCTCAGCTACCGTAATTAATGTCTTACCAGCTATTCCAGCTGGTCCAGGAATCCCGAAGAGTACCTCCTTTTCTGGGCCCTCGTTTCCTTTGTGTTTCCTACTCCTTTTTCCTAAGTGACTCTGGCTTTAGGGAATATACAGTACTCGGAGGTTATTTTCTCTGTGAAGCCTTCCTTGATTTCTCTAGGCAGAATAAGACCAACTTCCTTCTTTGGGTTCCTATTGGACATTTCCTGTGTTACTTTATTGTAACATTTACCACATAACTTTAGTATTGGTTTAAAATCCCTGCAAGGGGAGGTGACATTATCTATTAGTTTTTTTTTTTTTTTTTAAATTACCAGAACAGAGAACAGTACTCATTAACATTGGCATTTAACACATTTGTTTCAATTAAAATATTTTATTGAGTTTAGTTTTTTTTAAAGAACTGACATTCTATTCTATTTCTGACTTGACTTGAGGTTTTAGTCAGCTAAAAGCCTTGTGTTCCTTTAATATGAATTGGAAACAGTGCTGTTTGCCTGCACACTATGCTCATTCAGTTTAATTTTTGAATGTAGATTCAGGACTCTGGATTTATTTCAGTAATTTTCATCTTTTTGTTTTTAATCCAACAAAACCATAGTGTAGAGATCTTTTCCGAATGGGGATAAGAAACTAATATTTTTTGAGTATCCACCAAATTTCAGAATTTTTACATTTAAATAGGTCCGCAAGTATTATTACCTACATTTTAAATTTGAGGAAACTGAGGCTAGTGAAGTTTGACTCACTTGCTCAAGGTCACTACCCGTGAACTTGAATCCAGGTGGCCAGATTCTAATTTGGTTTCAGCCATTTTTATCATATGTTATCTCTGGACTTGGCTGTTTAACGAATGAGTTCCCCACCCTGAGCTTTATAGTGTCTGCGAATTTGATAGATATGTGCTTTATGCTTTCATTCAAATAACTGATGAGAACATGATTAGAATCAGGACCCCCTCCTCTGCTTATCATCAGTGCATTACTCAGTGCTCATTGACTGCTCAGCTTTTCTCAAAGCTACTGAACTGTGCTTTAGCCAACTGATATTTCTCTATTTATCTGCAGAAATATTGCAAGAGATATCCTTGTCACATGCTTTACTGAAATCAATACATACTTCCACGACTATTTCATGTCTATTTTAAGGTAGGATGTAGTATCTTGCTTTCTCAAAAGTCCACTGTAGGTATCATTTTCAGAGACTCAGACATATATTTTTTTTCTTTGCTAAACAACAAAAGAATCTCTGGAGTTGAAGAAATACTAAATGCTTTAGAGTTTGGGTTTTTGGAAGCATTAGAGTGTCATTGTTAAAAACATAGTCTCATGGTTCAAATCTCAGCACTACCCCTGCTGCTTCTTAGCTGTGTGCCAGGCAACCTGCTTAACCTTGCTGTGCTTCAGATTTCTCAAATGCAAAATGAAAATAGTAATTTTATCTTGTGTGATCAAATGAGATAATGCACGTAAAGTGCGTAAAACAGTCTTTGGCACATGGTAAATAGTGAATAATTCTTAGTTATTAGTTTCTGGTTAATTCTGGATGATTCAGTGTTTAACATCTGCAGCCAAGTTCTCTCCTTCTAACAATACTTCCTTACTTCCTCTTGATTTGGAGCAGTTTTTGATCCTGAGCATTGCCAGATACTTTTCCTGCAACCTTGCCTTCATTACCTCCCTGAACCTCAGGATCTTCTGGTGGGTGGTAGAGCTCTCTGTCCCTGCTCTGCTAAACGCTTAAGACTTTTGTGAGGCTGTCATCAGAAGTTGTGCATGAAAGCTTTTTATAAACACATCAGGCATTAACACCAGTGTTTATGTTGATAGACTGCTAAAATATCTGGCGATAAAGTGGTTGCTGTGTGGCAGATATGGCATGACAGTCCTGTGGAAATAAACATTCTTATTTTCTGCATTTGACATCTGTGGGGACTAAGGCATGGAGAACTTTGCTTATTTGTCCAAGATTGGAAAGTGAGTGAGAGCTGAAAGCCTAATCAGGGCTGGTGTTCTCAGTCATTGCACCTAGGTACTCTGTACATGAACCTTTTATTCCTTCTCAAAGTTATTATGTTTATATTCTTAAAAAATTTAAATGTGGACATCACATTTTCCTTTGTATACTTTTAATGCTGATTTTATGCCAACGTTGTCCTTAAGGACACATTTGGATTTATAATCCATAAAAAATATTTTCAGGAGCAATAATAAGACAGAATTTTCTCAGCCAGCAGATCGGATGTTCAAAACCATGAACATCCTTACACAAACTCACTTGATTTTATTTTTGTGTGTATAACAATAGTAGCCAAACATTTCAGATGGTCCAAATGATGACATATGAAAGGAGCCCTCTGAGAATCTCAACTTGCCTCTGAGTGGGTTTTCTTCTCAGGGGTTTCCAGCCTTCCAACTAATTATTTTCCTGTCGTTCAGGTTTCTTGGATGCACGATCTCCGACAAAGAACTGAGAGAGAAACTTCTAAAGAGTTAGAGTAATGTGTGTGAGGATGGAACATCTATGCTTTGAGGCTTTGGAATTTCCCTAATGAGCTTCATGAAGGGCATCTGACCTGACACGATGAAGGGCATTTTACCTGTGGGAATTGTATACTGGTGCATATGAGAATGGAAAACTAGTACAAACAACTTGGATTCTGGAAATCAGACAGAAGTCTCAAAAGAAATTAGAGTGGGTCTAAAAAAGTTAAAGGAACATCTCACCTTCTTGATAACTTTGGATTGTATTTGCATGGAAACTTGTATTTGTGCAATAGCTGAGCCATATGGGCATGCACGGACGCACGTAGTCTGTAGATATGAGGAGCACTGGAAGAAGGTGGGCTTGTCTGGAGGTGTGGTAACATGAGGGCAGGTTTGGGGAGTATGGGCCCATGTAAATTGGATCTGGGCATTTTGACAAGTTCAACCTCCCTTCTCATAGAGTTAGATATGTATGTATTTATTCATGGTTTAGATTACACACATCCCCCACTCCCAGTTCCATGGATGAGGATGTTACAACCCTAGGTAACCTCATTCCCAGGTAATGATTAAAAAATAACAAATGTCCACCCTGAATTTACAAGTGCAGAATGACTGAGCTTATTTTCATCAAAACTATCAGTAGACAGACTCAAGACAGCAAAATAATGGGATAGATTCTAGGATATTAAAACTATCCTGCACTTTCCACACTTCTGCTAAAAAAGTCTGGGTTCAGAAAAGCCCTGCACTATCACGTTTTGTCATCTCGTTTTCTCTTATCTTCATTTATTTTCATCATATAATCTGACCAACATTCTATAGAGATGATCATCCAGAGTGAAAAAGCTGTTGGTTCCTCCATATGTGTTCTTCTTGCAGGTGGATGGAAGAAACTAATCTTTCATGAATGTCCATTCTATGAGAAGTAGTCTGTGGTGCATTTTAGTAGCGTATATAATTTAATCCAACCCTATGTGGAGTGGATGTCATTGTTCTCAGTTTATCGATGATTAGTCTAGGGTCATATGTAGCTGTGGTCTGGATCAACTCAGTTGGAGAGTCTTTCTTTTGTACCATGCTGCCACGATCAGACCAGGAGACTGGCAGTACTCTTCCATTACAGAGTATCTTTTTAGAATGATACTACAAACTACTCTGTGTCTGTGGCACGCACAGAATACGAGGCTAAAACCATGGAAGTGTGAAAGGTCAATAGATGGGAGAAGAGCAGGACTCCATTACCCATCAAGGTTATCATGAATAATCCTGAGTTATCTTGCTTTCTGTCGTCAGAAGGTGAGCTTGAAATCTTTGCTGTTTTATCTTGCTACTTTCCCAGAAGCCCCACTGCCATGCTATCTTCATCACTGTTCAGATGACCTTTGATTTGAAAATGTCAATTTTCCTTTCCATATGAGCATGTCATCCCCTGATTCCTGACCTCAGAAAAGCCTCCCCTCCTTCTCTTTGGGCTCCAGGGTGCCCATAGTGTGAGTTGCAGTGTGGAAGTGGCAGCTTTCCTGACTTTTTCTTGAACCTAACACTGCATGCTTCTGTTTTTGTAGCTTTTTAAGGAAATGGGGATGGGGGTGGTAGGGAGGCTGCAGAAAAGATTCATATTCTGGTAGAGCTTAGGAAAGGCTTACAGTGGGTTTGTGGAAAAGCAGCCTTATGTTTATTCCCAGAAAATCATTTTCAGTTCTTACTTTTCATTAACTATCTAGTAGGGGAGTTTCTAGCTAGTGGGTCATGGAGCATCTCTCCTGGAAAATTTAGAAATACTTTTATGAACACTTGCTAGGTGTTCATAGGTGTGCCAGTATTTCCATTTTGAATGTCATTGTTGGATTTCTTCACTTCTTTTAATTGTAATAATGGGTCTTTCTCCCACTTCTCTTTTAATTATGTTCCCCATTAGTTTTTTGGTTTTTTTTTTACCAGGGATTGAACTCGGATCCTTCCGCTTGCAAGGCAGGCCACCGAACCACTGAGCTAAATCCCCAGCCACTATGTTCTCCATTAGTATCACAAAATATTACCAGGACCTAAAAGCAACTCTAATCAGACCCTCATTTATTTGTAAGGAAGCTAGGACCAGCAATGTTAAAGAGTCTTTCATCAAGTCTCTCAGTAAATGAAGGCAGAGGCTGGAATCTAGGGTTTCTAACTAACCACATTTTTTCCTTCTCTTTTGTTCACACCCTTTCCTTGTTCAGTCAATTCGTTCTACCTCCTTCTTGTTTTGGGACTAATTTGTTCTTTTGTTAGTTAGCAAATAGGTGTTTTGGAGTTTCTCTTGGAACATGCAAGACTTTATATAAGGACCATCATTAATAAGAAAAAACTTCAGTAAAAAAAACACCAATGGACAAGAAATGGTTAATTCATAGAGGAGATACCTCCTGGCATAAATCCAGTGAAGATGGGAAGCAGTGATTCAGGACAGTGGTTAATTTTTCCTTTCTCCAAAATGTGACCACAGAACCATATGAAATGATATGGCCCCATTGGCAACGGGCCCTTCTACTCAGTGTAAAAACCAAATCTAAGTCTCAGCAGACGGGGGAATGGAGCTTAGCAAGTTCCCATCTCAGATGTTTGTGGGGCTGTTCAGTGTTGAACTATCCAGACACTACCTTAGTACATAGCCCTATTGAAAACCATTGAGTAGCCCTGGGAAGGAGAAACTGAGTTCATATGAAAAGATATCCTTCTTTTGGAATTCTCCATTCAGGCTAAGAAGCCAGGGACTTTTATTTTATTATTCTTATGATAGTTTCCCAAGGCTTTCAGTGTATGGAGCTGAGAACCCGGGGAGGCCCTAGGGGGAAAAATCTCATTCTCTCTCAACTCTCTATATCTACATCTGTAAAATGAACATACTGAAAAGTGTTACTAGAACTCTAAGGTGCCTTTCACTGCTTGTCCTGGCACTTTTGGGATTTGAGTTTCTGGAACTGTTGCTGCACATGATTTGAGGACACCATTAGCTTCCTTGGCCCCCAGCATTGAAAGCAGCACTTTCCCCCTTGGCTGTACCTTACAGTCAACCTGGGAACTTCCAGAAATGCTGGTGCCAGCTTCAGCCAAGACATATCTGAATCTCTGCAGGTATATACTTTGTCCTTAATTTTAAAAGCCTTCCTGGTTGATTCCGCAGTTCAGCCAAGGCTGATATCCACTGATCTTCTGGAGAAAGAGAGGTGAACCATACCTTTTTGTTTCTGTTTCTTTTGATGTGGTTTGATTACATGCACCAGCTGATTCCTCTCAGTTCTATTGCAGGCTGTAGTGAAATAGTGGGAGACTCCTAGGTATCCTTGGATTGAACCTGAGAGAATAGGATGATTAATTCTTATATTGGCAAAACCATTCACCTGTGGCTGCTTCTAGCACACCTAAAAAGCTGCAAGATAACAGTCTTCTGTGATAAGGACAATGCTCACACTTCCTGAATGTAAGTCAAGGTAAGGGACAGTTTGAGGCCAAGGGACAGAATGAGTCATGCTCACCTAGGATGCTATTGAGTAAGTGACTGAAGACTCATTGGCCTTCTTTCCTACCTGGATAATTAACCCCTGTGCATGGGAGGGTTGACCTTGCATGACCACCATCAAATATAGGAATCTTCTCCATACCCTTGACCCTGAATTTCCCAGAGACAGACGGCTTTAGTAAGTGGGTGCTGAAACTGGTTTGTCCTGGCTCTTCAGTGTCCTGTTTGTGTATCTCTAGATTCTATGGTCAGTGATCGACTTGGTAGTTTGAAATTGGCTATGGTCAGAATGTTTACACCCTAGAGACTGGCAAATGCTACACATAAGTGCTTTTCTCTTTGATGTTAAATATTTAATGATTAGCACCACACTTCATTTGTTCCTTAATGAAGTAACCCACTTACTTGTGGAGTAGCAGAAGTTCTTCTCTTTACTTTCTGGAATAATTTAAGAAAAATCTAAGCCCCCTATTACAAGATAGCTCTCTGGACATTTGAAAACAGCAATGGTATCTTCCAAAGCTGAGTATCCTTAATTCCTTCAACATTTTCTTACACATTTTGCAGGCTTAGTAGGTATCTTTGAACACTGAGGTACAGTTGCAGAATTTTGAAAGAAAATGAGAATTCTCCCAGGGATGATCTATGGATTATTTCAAAAAAGCCCACCCTCTAAGCACTGAGGATTGAATCAGGCCTTTGCACTGAGCTACATCCCTAGCTCTTTACTGTTATTGTTATTGTTAGTGTTATCATCATCACCTTGATACTAGAGTCTCACCAAGTCTCTAAATTGCCTGGGCTGGGTTTGAACTTGTGATCCTCCTGCTTCAACCTTTCAGAGTGCTGGGATTACAGGTGTACACCATCATGCCCAGATCACAAACAGCTTTGAATTTTCTTCATATATTCAGTACCACCGGATGCCCAATGATGCAAATGTTTGATACGAAGCAGGATACAGTCTTGGGTGTGGCTGCTGACTGCGGTTCATGATCTTTCCCTAAAGTGCACATTCCCCCAGGGATCTTGATGGGCTCAGTTTGTCAGGGTATCATCAAAATACAAATTCTGGTTTCTGAAACAAGTAATTTCTTTACTGCTGTTTTGTTTTCTTTCAGAGGCTTTTCATGTTCCCCTTTCTATTCTTCCCTTTTCTATTGCACTCAATCATTTGTCTCCCGATAGCCAAAACTGTTTGTCAAATGACAGCATTCCAAATCCAGGATCCAGTCAGACATATAACCAGTGATTTGTTGAAACCTCTCCAGGTGACAGCAACTGAAAGGGGCACCAGCAGCAAAAAGAGGGAAGAAGCCGGAGTTACATTTCTCCTCCTTTAGGAATAGGGTGGGAATGGTCTGGAGCTGACCTCAAACCTAGTCCACTAAAGTAGCAATAATGTGACCTTCCTTTCAGTGTTCTTTTGAGACAGCAGGGTCTCACTATGTAGTTGAGACTGACCTGGAACTCACTCTGTAGCCCAGGCTGGTCTCGAACTCACAGCGATCCTCCTGCCTCAGCCTTTCAGTGGTTTTATGTATAGGGCAGGGTCATGGGAATGAGGTGGAGTCTAAAAGAAATGAGATTTGGGACATAGCTTCACAGCTGATAATTAAAAGGGTAATACAGAGGGTCTTTTGTTTTGAGTAACTAAGTCCATTGACCTCCATAAGAGAGATGTGTGACTGTTCTGAAAAGCAGAAAGCCCTTTGAGGGGTTCTCTGCCTCTTTGTTATGTTCCTAATATTGCTTTCTTTGTCTTTCATTCATTAAGTTTGAAGTCTTTAGGAGTAGGTGTAATGGCATTTCCATCTCTTGACAGCCAGAAAGAGCGAAGAGAGAGAGAAAGAGGTGTGTGTCTGTGATCAGGATTGCCTGTCAGATGGTGGATTTGAACAGAGGCAGCTGTTGTCATGACAATTGCAGGTTGCATCCCACCACCATGGAAACCAAAGTTTAAAAACTGATGTTAAGGCTGAAAGTCACATGATGCATTTTTGCTTTGTTTTGTTTAAAAAAGGGGGGTTTCAATCTGAATTTTTTTTTAAAGATGAGATTGGGTGGTGGTAAAATTGCAGTAAGGAAAGCAACAAGATAATGAATTGGAACAGCATGGAGTATGCGGGGTCTTCCTTCTCCTCCTTTTCCTGCTTGTTAACTGCATTTCTCCTGCATGGGTGGGTAAGCAATAAATACAATGTACTTTTCCACTTTGTAGCTAGAGCTGTGTACTGATAAAGGTCACATGGAGAAGTTCAGGTTTTCCCTTCCTGCCTGTGGAAGGTGATATGTGGTCCACCTTCTGTTGACCAGCCCAGGACAGAGACCGGGGCTCTCAAAGTGTGGACTGAGGAAGGAAGTGGAAATGGAGTTGAGCGAGTAACTAATGTTCAGATATGGGGGTCGTCCATACTCCGATAAATTTAGAAAATCAACATTTATTTTTAGGAAATAGCTCTTCCAAACTCCAAGGAATGCAGCCTCTCTGCATTCCACTTTTCTTGGGTTGTCTCCTTTTGACTACCCCACCATGCTAGTGAGCCATAAGGTGAGTGCTCCGAGAGCTAGACGGAGCCCACCTAGGAGCCCCTTCACCTCTAGACACGGGGGCCTTGCAGGATGACCTCTTCTCCTATGCCCGCTTACGCTAGAGGGTGAGGATGGTTTGCTGAGAGGCTTTGGGAAATCTTCTTGGAGCACCATCTTTGTTTCACACGTGCACTTTCTATTATGATCAGAAGAGAAGGTGATAAAGTATCCTCTAGTGAAGGGAGCTATACCAGGCCTACTTTAGCAGGGCTGGTTTGAATTTTCCTTTCGGACTGAAGGGCTGAAGAATTGCACAGGTCACATGTGTCAACAGGTTAGGAGGTGGAGATTCCTGTCTACTGTAGGAGGGGTGAGGAATATAGTGAGGGGTGCAGACACACTTTGCTGGAGCGATGGCCCTACTGATGGCTGTGTCTGGGTTTTGACATGAGGTCCTATTTCTTTGATAATACTTGTCTGTCCAGGAAAGATGTATCTTTCTCAGTGGGCTCAGGCGAGGAGGATATGATCTCACCAGCATGATCTCACTGCATTTCCATCAGGGTCTGTGGGAGCTGGAGCCGGACTTCTTTGGTGGTTCAACCCCTCCTGTTCTTAGCTCTGGCCTTGGGTGTGATTAATGTCTCTTCTAATCACTGGGAAAAATTGCATCAGAGCCATCAGCTTCATAAATCCTCCACTGGGGACCAGTGTTTGGATGTGCTTTCCATATTCCCCAGAGGTTCTGGGCCAAATGTCTTTGCTTTCTTCCCGGAGGCCCATTACCATAATTTTCTTTTAAATCCTTTATCAGGGTGGGTCTCTTCAATGTCAGCCAGTGGCATGGCTGCAGCCAGCCAGCCCTCTGCTGGACGCTGTGACCACTAACAGATGCTTTCCCCAAAGCTTTGAGCCACAGCAGATGCTTGAAGATTGATTCAGTAGGATAGTAAAACTGACTGTGCATTTGTGTAGCACCTTTAGAGTTTCAGAGGGCTTTCATATTCATGTTGCATTTTAGCCACTGATTCTTTTCTTCTTCTTTCTTCTTTTGTTGGAATGGATAGTGGTGGCCTTCCCTGACTCATGAGGGCTGTGTTGGAACAATTTTTCCAGAGTGCTGTGTTGTTTTCCAGTTGTTGAGTTACATTTTCTTTATGTATTCCAGGTCTTGAGGAAGATCCTGATTTTTCTCACATAAAAAAGAAATGTAGCCTGGAAGCTTTGAGGAACTGTATTTCATTATCATTCATATTTAAAATGTCTTTTTAGGCAATCACAGAATAGATAATTCCTTTCCCAGTAAGCACATGTGAGAATATTTATGTGCAGGTGTGGAAGGAGTGGAAAGCTGTTTTGACCGCCCTCTGAGACTTACATATATTAGATTTAGCCATCCTCAAGAAGGAGGTTGAGGCTGGGCGTGGTGGTGCACGCCTGTAATCCCAGCACTTGGGAGGCTGAGGCAGGAGGACTGCTGTGAGTTCGAGACCAGCCTGGGCTATATAGTGAGTTCCAGGTTAGTCTCAACTACATAGTGAGACCCTGTCTCAAAAAAACAAAGCAAAACAAAAAGAAGGTTGATGGAGGGGAAAAGGAGACAGACCTTCTTGTGGGAGATTGTTCTGGGCCTAGAGAGGTGTGTGCAGGAGGGAAAGTTATGGCTAAAGATAATGCCAAAGGCATGCTGAGGGATGCCTTCTCACAGACTGTGGGCTCTTCTAGGCATCCCCAGGAGTTCTGGGAAGTGCTAGAGTGGTCACAGGCTGCTCCCCAAAGACTCATGTTCTCCATTAGGTCTGGAGTTGGGAGAACACAGTATGGTCTGCCTGCCTGTCTCTGAGGACCCTTCAGCCTTTCAAGGAATTCAGTCTCCTTGTGCTGGATATCAGAACCTCTGAGAGGAGACAGATGGGAACAGAGATATCCAGGCTACACCGTGGTGGTCACAGAGGTGCGTGGTTTCCTTTGGGAATCCTGCATTTGCTGCCTGTCACCCAACTCCTTTCTAGGCCTGAACCTGCTGATCTAAAGCTGGGAAGTAGTGATAGGGCCGGACCTATAGTGACAGGGAATAGGCCCAGCCCCAGACAGGCCCCATGGCTCTGTTGGCAAGCAGACCCAGCACTTTGCAACATTAGCCCTCTCCCTTGCCCCAGCTTTTGGTGCTCAAGAAGGAATTGAACAAATGACAGGTGTGCGGGCCAGCAGCACTGCTCAAATTAGTTGTGTTGCTAAGGAAACAAGTCAACTGGTTGAAGGAAGGAGCATTGGGTAAAGGAGATAAATCAATAAGTGAACCTATTTTTATCATTTCCTTAATGATTGTCTTGAAGCTGATAGACCAGGAAAGCAAAAGGGGAGCTAGAGCGACACAAGTCCTCCTTGATGCTCTCAGAGGGAGAGAGGAGTTGGGTGATGTTTGGGAAGACTGCTAGGAAAGTTTATGAAGTGAGGTCCCCAGTGAGCAGACAGGGAGCCTGGAGGGGGAGCCTCTGGGCAGGTTTCAAAGCACTTTTCACGGATTTCCTCATTTGCTCTGGTCCACTCCTTTGTTCTCTGGTTTTTATCCTCTCAGAAATCTTGTTCATAACTATAACCTTCCTCTTTACCCTCACCTTGGATGGGTTTTTATTGTTTTTTTTTGAAGAACTACAGCTTTAATTGATTTTATGGTTATAAATTAATACATGCTCGTTATAACACTTAGACAGTGGATAAAGGAGGGAAGAAGCAAGTGAAAATAAACCCAGCTTCCCAGAAAAACTCATGATCCTTCTAGCAAGACAGAATTTCCCCCTTTCTGTTTCTCTTTTAACATTAAAGGATCTTCTATGCATGCCGGTTCCTTTTCTTGTTCTTTTTAAAATAGATAATGTGTGCCCACAGTATACAGAACAAAAAGTTCAAATGGGTGTACAGTGTAGAGAGAGCATGGGCCAGCTTTTATAAGGAAGGATACCTCAAGCCTCATTTCCCTATGCTATTCACTTATAATTATTAATTTATCGATTCAATAAGTTATTGGATGCCCACTATGTACAAACACAGTGCTGGACACAGGGACACAAAGGTGCAGCAAAGCCTCTGGCCTCAGGCTTCCAGGCCTCACTGTTTCAGTAGCTTCGTGTGTTCTGGTTCTCAAAACACAAATAACCTGGACACCAGGGATGGACACTGATGCAAAATATGCTGCATATCAGGCACAGGCTATGCTGGGACTCACAGAATGAGTCCTGTGCAGGCCTTCATCATGCCCCTGACTGTGATTGCCATGAAGGGTCCGAAGAGATAATCCTCCTGGAGGCAGTGACAACTGGAAGCTTCTTTTGATCTTTCCAAGTCACATCTTTGTGTCACCTGAAACGTGCAGCACTTTGACCTGTGGGCCATTATTTGTAGTCCAGGCTTTTCTTCCCTTTGGAAATGTAGCAGGGCCTTTACTATTGGGGTTGAAGTTCAGCTGGCCTGAAGAAAGGGAGTCAGCCTGCAAAGTGAGGAATTGAGCCAGAGTCGACCTGAGCCAGACTCAGTGGAATTCCTCACCTTCTCTCACTCCTCCATGGAACAGCTCCTGCTGTGTACCAGGGCCTCTGCTCAACACTGCCAGTGGAGATAAACGAAATACCTGCTTTAAAGGTGTCGTTTCTTGGGGAAGATAGGACATAGTAAAGAATAAAATAAGAAATATTGAAAAATGCAATGTAAAGAGAAACAAGGCACAAAGCAAAATCTCACAAAGTGACATTTTGGCTTGGCTTTGACATGTGAGTAGAAAGGAGAAAGGCCATTTCAAGTGACAGCAAAAGCACCAAGATGTCAGTACCTGTCCTTTATACATTCTTCAGAATGGAAAGTAGAAAAGACGTTAAAGAAAAGGGCTGTAAGAGTCGCTGGAGTCCAGGTAGCACAGGATATGTCCTTGCTCACCTCCTTTAAGGACTTCCTAGTTCCAATCCTCTTCTCCCCAAACTCACAGACACATGGGATCTCCACAGTCTCACCTTGGCTTCTATGCCATCACCTCACTGCCCCAGTGTGAGTTCATCCTGTGTTCTAGATGTGCTCAAGGGACATCCCTGACAAGGGTGTATGCATTTGAGCAGTTTTCAAAATTATAAGATTAAAGATTGAAGCTTTGAATGAATTCTTAGACATCAGACAGTAGGCAGAGGATTTGGCTGGAGAAGGAATTGGAAATAAGGTATTTTTAGTACCTATGCATTTCCACACTCTCACTTTCTGATTCTATTCTCTGGGGCCTTGGGCAGCACAATCTTTGAGTCCTCATGACTTTTCAAGCAACCAGATACCTGGCCAGTCATAGGAAATCTGACTTATCAGCTCCTGCATCCAAGAGCCCTTCTGTCCTGAGCATCCTGCATTGGTGATAGTCATGGTTTCCAGCTAACCTTGGGTCTCCAACAAGCCTCACACATCTGCATTTGGACTTTCTGGACTCTTGGAGCTTAAAGGTCCTAGCAGTGAGATATAGTTTGAAATGATCTGGCTAGAAAGATGCTGGTGTGGGACAAGGAGCAAGGTGTGGGGACTGCAGAGGCCACAGCAGTCTGAGTGGAGGTTGCTGTGGAGAATGGTCTCAGAGGTACATAGCTTCCAGGACCTGTCACGCTTGCTCATCTACTTTTAGATCTGTGGTTATTACATATTTTGTGCAAAGAAGACTCAACCCTGAAAAGTGGTCAGACTCCCAAGAGCCAGTGATGTCTGTAGCTTGGATGAGCAGTTGTTTGTTCCCAGTCCCATTTCCCAGGTCAGACCCCAGGCTCCTTAGATGTGCTGAGCAGGTTTCTGAGCTTGTAGCTGGACACTTTTAACCATGGAAAATGACCAGATGAACCTCATACCTTTGTGAATAGTTTTGTTAAGAGAAAAGGCAGGGCATGACATGGAAGAGGCACAAGTTGTATTCCAGCCAGACCCACCAGCCCTCTTCCTGTTAATCTGGAGGGCTGGCAGGGGAGCTTGTCTTGCATTAGGGTCTCCCAAGGATGTTCCTGTGAACAGTATTCCCAAGAGAGATGCTCTCAATAAAAGGGTTCTAAGGTTAAACCATGCGGATATGCTTTGTCCTGCTCCCAATCCCGTGTGTGTGTATGTGTGTGTGTGTGTGTGTGTGTGTGTGTGTGTGTGTGTGTGTGTGTTGGGGAGTACATGCTGTTTACAGTAGTATTGAAAGCAACAAGAGATCTTTCTGTTTAGAAACCTATTTCACTTTATTTAACCCAGGATTTCCCGCATTTATTTGATTGCTAGTTCCTATAGCACTGGTATTTCATGGCTTACATTGTAGGAACTATACTATAAATGCCCTCGGCTTCTGTTGTCATTCATCCCTGACTCACATGGCTATTACCATTTTTTTCTGGACCCATCTCCTAGCCTGTTTTCAGGAAAGGGCATGGATTCCTCAGGCACCACTTCTGCCCTATTTTCATCTTCATTATATCAGATGGGTCCAAAGATTTTGAGTGTCTGCATCAGCCCCAGGATAGCCTAGCCTGGGAAGGGGCCTTGTGCCCTGTCCTTGCTCCTTGCCTTGCGAGGGTCCCTTGCCACTCTATATTTGTCAGAGCATTACATTAGAGCTGGGCATGGGAAAGAGGAGTTCTCCTGCTGTGATCAGCGGGCTCTGGTATCCTTGACTGGGTGTACTGGTGGCGTTGACCTGAGAAAGTAAACATGCAAGCTAGATGTGTGCCTGTGATAGTCTTAGCTCTTAGAGGCCAAGGTTGGTATCCAGAGAGTTTGAAGAAGGAGAGATGGCCAGGGGTGCTGATGGGGTTTTAGTTGATAAGGCTCCTCTCTGGCTGAGAGGCCTTAAGCAAGCACAGTGGGATGGGAAGGCAGGAGTCTGGCCCCAAGGCCCTCTGAGGCACCCAGTTTCTAGGTTTGGTGCCTAGTGGCAGGGAAGCAGAGGTAGCAGATCTGTCCCTGGGACAGCTGTGTGGTGCTGGCAATGTGTGGAAGGAAGGATGGCCAGCTGCTGGGGAATGCATATGACTCATGAATGCATGGTGGTGGGGGGGATGGCACTGTCAAATGGGAAGTAAGAGGACTTGAGGTTCATGTGCAGCCAGTCACCTCCCCTTTGCAGTCTCCCGTGCTAGCACTAGGTCCTGAGCAACTAGGGGGCCACTCACATGTCCATGCACACTCAGTCTGCCTGCAGAACGCCCTGTGATCTGCTTCTCTCCAGATAGACCCTGAACCCTCATTCAACATTGCCATTGACAGAGACGTCACTGTGAGTATGGGCTAGGAGGATCAGGGGGCATATTTATGATTTGCTCCCCTTCTGTACTGGAAGGGAGGGCTTTAGGCCCTGTGTTCCACACAGCCAGCCTGGCTCTGTGGGGAGACAGGAGAGTGGGCCTCGTCCTTTCCTCCCCTTCCCTAGATCTACTATGTTCCTCTTCTGCCTAGATTCTGGAATCTTCGAGAACACCGGATTTCCTGCAAGACCAGTGACAACAGCTGGCTTGTGTTTGTCATAACAATGGTTACAGAATGAATCTGAACCCAGGATGACTGGGCTCTGGGAGAGAGCTGGTGATTCCCTTTCTTTTCTAACAATCCCAATTTCTCCCCTTCACCTTGCAGCAAAACCTCTTTGCCAAGTTCAGGAGCGTGCATTTGAGTCATAATACTGTTTTTCAAAAAAGACACAGGGAGCCCCTCATCTACCTTCTGAAAAATATAACCAAAAAAAAAAAAAAAAGCCTGCATTCATTCATTTGACTCACAGTTTGGTTACTAGAGGCCTGGACTTTGCTGTCTCAGGATGCTACATCTTTCTGTTTCCTGCCGATGAGGAGGCTTAGGAGAAAATAAGGTGGAGCAAAACAGCTTCTACTCACCCCATAAAGTATTCTTCTGAGTTGGGTTTTAAAATAGGAGAGGGTTCACATGGGAAGAATGGTTTATTTTTTTAGGAGTTCTTCTCTCACTCAGTTGAGCAGAGATTTTAGAAGAAGAGACTACAGATGTGATTCTCACAAGGCAACAGACAGGTACAGCTGGGTCTTCGCTAAAACATTATTTCACAGTCCAGGGGCTTAAAGAATTAGAAGAACAGAGTATCTGCTATGGCATTACATATTTCTTCCTTCCTTTTTTCCTCATCTACTTGCAGCTCTTGTTAGTTTCTGGACTTGTCTTTGATTCCCTCAGTATCTGGAGTACCTGCTGGATGCCTAACTCTGACACTTATTGGCTCCTTTCTCTTGAAGAAGATGCTTATTCACAGACCTGACCCACATGGTTATGTTTCATAAGCTAAAGAGACCATACACTGTCCTGCCTGCTTGATTGCTAATATAAATCATGCAAATCATAAGCATAACTGGGTTGGATAGTTTGTGTGTTTGTGTACACAGCCATCTGGGAGGCTGTGTTCCTCTCAGGTGAATTTGTTCCTTGACTTCTCCCTTCCCACGCCATTTGAGTACATGATCTTGGCCACCATCATTGCCAACTGCATCGTCTTGGCCCTGGAGCAACATCTTCCTGAGGATGACAAGACCCCGATGTCCCGAAGACTGGTATGTGCTTCTCTCCCTTCCACCTTTCCCCTTCTTTTCCTCTTCCTTGCTTCCCTTCTACTTGGCTTTATGACCTTCTCTTCCCCTTTACTCCCTTCCCTATCTGTGAGAAGCTTTTTCTTTGCCAAGGACAAGGTGACAGCAAACCCCACTGGGACTCATGAGAAAAAGAAGGCCCTGCAGACACTTGTGTGTATATCATATAGTAGCCAGGCAAGAAAACAGGGCAGGAACAAAGCCATTTGCTTTATTCCTCTTTCCCAAGGGATTTTCCAAGTTGGAAAAAGAAGGAGGACAAAGGAGAGACGAGCAAGGAAGCTCAAAGCTTTTTGTGTTGGTGGTTACAAATCCACTAACTGCTGACGCTCATATTCTCACTAAAGAAATGATTCACATGTCTAATGTATTCTCCCTGAAGAGAGCAAACAAATTGCTTAAAATCCAAATGTGTGGGTGAGTGGTTCTAGCCTAGTTACCTGGCCACGAGAACTCTGAATTTCTAACTGGTGTGCAGACCAGCAATAGAGAGCAAAGTTCCTTCAGGGAAAAGCCATCAGGGTCCTGTAGTGGAAAGTAGTATAGCCTTGGTACGACTTCACACATATATATATCTATAGTTGTCCCCCTTGCTCTGTGTACCCCATGAATCACTAAAATCCTGTAGCCCCAGGTCTCCTTTGTCCCTCATTACCCTCACTTTCTACCTGCAAGTGGGGCTGGCCCAGCACAAGCACACAGGAAGTGGTTGGGGTGTGTCTTTGCTTGCATTTGATAAGGAATAGTTCTCTTACTGGTGCTTCTACTCCTTATCCCCACAGGAGAAGACTGAACCATATTTCATTGGGATCTTCTGCTTTGAAGCTGGCATCAAAATCGTAGCCCTAGGGTTCATTTTCCATAAGGGTTCATACCTCCGCAATGGCTGGAATGTCATGGACTTCATTGTGGTCCTCAGTGGGTGAGTTCTCTTTCTTGGTTTCCCTCTTTGTGTATGTGTAGGGTCCTATAGTGGCTAGTGCAGGTGCCCTAGGAAGGACTCCACAGCAGAGTGTACAAGTGGAGCATACACCAAAGAAAATGTTCAAGGATAAGATTCCTTCTGGTGCTGGACCACAGAGGACCCACCTCAAGAGGAGTGGGAGTGCCCTGTTTGTGTGTTTGTGGCATTAGACAGAGGCCGTGGAACTCTTGGGCACATTTGGCTTCCCATTCTGTGCATGGCTAGATTATTGAGCCCCTACTTTCCTGGGGAGGAAGCCTTTTCACTTTATCAAGCAGTTTCCTAGCCTGAGAGGCAACCCTAGGAGATGAGCCAGAAGATATAGTTGAGTACAATTTGTGTTAGGGTCTGGAGAAGACCCTGACCCTATATTTTGAACTGATAGTTTAGATTCATGTTTTGACAACAGAATTAATAGCCTACAATTGAATCAGGTCATGTTTGATAAATCATTCCTTGGAAATTAATGTAGAAATACTTTGGTGGGGCTGAACTGGTGTCACAGGGGCATAAATAATGTGACAAATCTATTAATATTTGATGAAGCATTCTTTTGAATATGACTATAGAGTGGAGGAAAATGGGCTGGGTCAGCACTTCCACAAGAGATATGATGAGGCTTGGTGATGGTGGCGAAGGGCATGCCACACTGATTTTCTGGGACTTCATGGGTCTTTGTGTCACGTGGCTCTTGGTACCTACAGAGAAGGGGGGACATGGCAATTATGGGTATGGTCTGGAAATTCCTTTCTGCCTGGTCAGTGTGCAAAGTTGAAGAGGAGAGAGTAGGCCACCACCTTCCGACTGACCAAAGGAGAGAGGAGAAAAGAGGACATTTTTCCAAAGAATAATTGAGTGACATAGAAGTAGCTAAGTCATTGAATTCACGCATTGTCTTGTGGGGTAGACAAAATATTCATCTTTTTTTTTCATTGAGTTTATTGGTACTTTTTTTTCTTTTTAGACAGGGTCTCACTATGTAGTTGAGACTGACCTGGAACTCACTATGTAGCCCAGGCAGGTCTTGAACTCACAGTGATCCTCCTGCCTCAGTCTCCTGAGTGCTGGGTTATTGGTACTTTTTAGGTACAAGTACAATTTCATTCATCATTGGGATCTTTGCATGATAGATCTTGGTTCTCATTTTTTTCCCATACCCCTGTCCTCCCTTCATCTTTAACCTTTAGACTAATTGTGATTGAGGGAACTTATGATTTAGTATATGAAAGTGCATTTTGTATACAGTATTATAGAAATCCATTGCCGTAGGAAATATAGCACACCTGGGTGATGTTTTCAATGTCTCTAAAATAAGTAATATGTACTGTATAAGAAAAGACTAAATGGGAATCTGAATCACTTAGAAATGCTATGATTCTGTCTAGAACAAAAGGGCTGTCATGGATAGTATTTGTCAAGATTGGTCCTGTTTAGAATGTATGTGTCAGAGACCATTTGAAATTTCTTGTCCATTCCATTTATTTTTATATTAAATAATTATATGTTCAATAAAGAAAATATAAAAATGCATAAAAATCAGAAGTAGGAAAAAACTTCTTCACTGATTATGAAAAATTCTTGATTATTTTGTGATATTTCTTCCCAACTCTTTAATGCTAAACTAACTTTCTTTAAATGCCTGTAATTTTGTTGCCTTTCTCAATATAGTATGTGCCTATCACATCTTATTTATTCCATACTTTGATAAAAATTCTGTAATGACTGATCAACAGTTTGTTAAAGATATGTACACAGCTTGCTTCTTATTTTTGTGATTATTTGGCACTTAGATTGCTTTCTGTCTTTTGCAATGATAAATAACTACTATAGACACTCCAGCATACGTCTTTTGAATATCACTCAAGCCCTTTGTATCCATGGATTATATGTAAGGGGTTCAACCAAGCATGGATAGAAAATATTTGGAGAAAAATAGTGTACATCACACACACACAGATTTGTTTTTTGCCATTATCCCTAAAGAGTACAAAGAGTTACTTGTACATTTATATTGTAGTTTTTTAAATAATTAAAGTATGTGAAGGAAGCCGGGCGTGGTGGTGCATGCCTGTAATGCCAGCACTCAGGAGGCTGAGGCAGAAGGATCGTTGTGAGTTCGAGACCAGCCTGGGCTACCTAGTGAGTTCCAGGCCAATCTCAACTACATAGTGACACCCTGTCTCAAAAAACCAAAAAAAAAAAAAAAAAAAAAAAAAAAAAAAAAAAAAAAAAAAAAAAAAAAATGGGGAGGAAAAAAAAAAAAAAAAAAAAAAAAAGAAAAGAAAAGAAAAGAAAAAAAAGTATGTGGAGGGGAAGATATATACAGATTGTGAGCAAATACTATGCTATTTTATATGAGGTATCTAGGCATGCATGGACTTTGGTATCCACAGGTCTGCAGAAACCATGGAACAATTGTACATTATAGGGGAGTCTGGTTGTTCTAATGTGGGAACTTGGAACTATGATGGGTGAGAGGAGGTGGAGGAACAGGACCATTTCACTGCAAAAGGGAGGACTACTAGAGCTGTAATAAGTGTTGCTAATGCTGTTGAAGGTTTGAGGGGATCAACAGGGGCATTTGTTGGCACAGCCAAGAACTGGTCCTCCATTCCTTACCTGCATGTCCAGGGGTGCTTAGACTGGGTGCAGATGCTGAACAGGACCAGGTCATTGGTTCCGTTTGTGATGTCTGTCCAGCCCTCTCATTGCCTCTCTTAGAGGCTCTTCAGACTTTGTTCTCTTCATGGATAGCCTTGCATGTATCTTTCCTCTGAACTAACAGGACTTTATCTTGTCCCCTTTAGACTGACCACTTAGCCTTCTGCCAGGGACCTATGGATCGCTTTCTCCTTAATTCATATAGAAACAGGTTTCAGCAAAGAGGTGACACTCAGCTCCCTGCTGAGGGCTGAGGCTTGTAGTTCTAGCCCACTGGAATGAATAAGCATATTTGGTCTTAAATTCATACTGTGTGTTCATCTACTGCACTGCATCACTTCTAAGATGTGAACAATCTCTGAAATCAGCCTATGTCTTACAATACTGGCATGGTAGAGTTTAGTTGATGGCATATTTTATCATTCTTTCCGACTGGTACATTAAATTATGAGACACTTTACAGTTATTGGGGTCTTAGAATCGATGAGATATGTTATAATACCAGCCTAGTGAAGCAGGCAGAATAGACTTCAGAAATGAGTCAACTAGTGCTCAGAAAGGTTAAGTCATTTGCCCAAGATCACCCGCTTCTTGGTGAGAGGTCCTGGAGGTCAAACTGTATCTGTTGACCTAGGGCTGAAATTTACTCCTATGCCAGGGAGCCCCCTCTCCAGGCTGCACCGTGTTCACTTTTTACCTTCCTGACACCTGCACCCACAGTAGTCCCTGCTGACAGCTCTTCTTCCCACCTCATCTCCAGGTGTCACCTCACATTTTACTCTGTGCACAGGAGGAATGACAGGTTCTGGAGCATGACACAGTGCCTCAGGCTGGGACTGCACAACATCTCAGCTCTCTGAGTTAGTGGGGAATGGGGGTGGGGTAGGGCAGAGGAGACAGGAGAGGGAGGTGGGTTGAGGAGGAGCCTGGCCCTGCCACCTTTGACATTCTCACATTTAGTAGTCTTAGCGTGCATAGGTTGTGGGTTTTCATGCTTTGGGAAGTACATTTATGTATATTCATTGAATCATTATAATCCTATAGAAAGGATTGTCTTAGCATGTTTTCTGCTGCTATAACAGAATGCCTGGGATTGGGTTATGTATAAAGAATGGGGGTTATTGCTTACTCTTCTGAAGGCTGGGAAGTCCAAAGGCATGGATGTTGGCATAACATGATGAAGGACATCACATAGCGAGGAACACACACACAAAGGGCAGAAATTGGCCAACTGCTTCCTTTTAGCAGGAGCTCACCACCTACCATAACTAACCCACTCTGGTGGTAATGGCCTTAATCTGTTTACTAGGATGGTACCCTCATGGCCCAGTGAGCTCTTAGAGGTACCATCTCTTAATACTCCTACAATGGCAATCAAATTTCGACATAAAATTTTTATTAGTAGATGTTTATCATATAAAATAATTACAATTATCTTGGGAAATTGATACATATACATATTCAACATGAGTTTTGGAGGGACATTCAAACCATAGAAAGGATGTTATTATCCTTTACAGATAAAGCAAGTGAGGTCCATCAAGGGCATGCAACTGGCATGTTGAGTCCACACCTCTGGCTCCAAGTTCCACCTCACAACTCCAAGGGCTCTGTAGTCCTAAAGCCCTATGATTTCATATTCCTTTGATTTTTGAAAAGCAGGTATGTATGGTGGGGAGGCAGAGAAGGGCATAATCGGGCAAATAATTCCAGCTTGAAAGTGGGGCTGTGCATGTGATTTGAAGATAGTAAGAACCCAAGTGTACTTCCTAAGATTCCTCTCTGTGGGCCTAGAATAAAACTCCCTGCTCTATGGCCAAGAAGACATGTTACATAGTTCGCAGCGTGATGTGGTGTAACACATAAAAATTAGATCAGAAGATCCAACTGATCTTTATTAATTGGCTCATTTATGTACTTATTTATCCATTTATTTATTTATTGAGCAAAACTAGTATTGTTAAATGCAGAAGGAAATGCTTGGACTAAGAAAAGTCCAAGTTAATGTATTCTCATTCTGCTGATATGCAGTAGAAATTGCCATTACTTTTATCTTAGAGAACTTGGGATCTCTTCTGTTTTGATAAAAATTCAGGAGATGCTATTTTAAAACACTTCTCAGGCAACTTGGAGTAGTCCAGATTATTATACATTAATCTTAATAATAATCTACAGAACCTGAAATATATGGCTCCTGCTGGGGGGGTGATGAGAGGAAGTCAACAGTACTCCTAAGCCGTGGATGGACAGCTTTTCATTCCTGTGTGCCCAGTGTCGGGCATCTAGTCAGTACTCAGTAAATGCTAATTGCAAATAAGAATCAAGATGGAATATATAAATGTGCAAATTTCCAATGATGAATGTCATTACATTGTATACCTTAAATGTACCAATAAAATTAATTAATTAAAAATGCTAATTGGGTTGAATCACTTGCTCCGTCCCCAGATTCTTTTCTCACCCATAGGATACAACAATGAGTATTGAGGGAACCCTGGGCTGGACTACAGAGTGTTCCTACACCTTCCCTTTGGGCTTCCTGGGATCTGTATTTGTAGCTGCATCTGCCTGGCTTGCTCACATTCTGATCCATGTCTTTTAAGAAAATGAAAGCTGGGACCTCACTTCTCAGGGCAATAGGAGATTTTAGTCCTCAGGGGTTAATTACAAGGTTCTCAATGTTACCTCTTGGACATTGCTTCCTGGATGATGCGGTTGAGGTGAAGATTGAAATTTGAAGAGTTAACCTTTGATAAGGGGCTGTGGGAGGTGGAGAGAGAGAGAGAGAGAGAGAGAGAGAGAGAGAGAGAGAAGAAAACAGCAGTGAGTCATATAATAAATGTTGCCAGGTATTGAAGTCTATGCCAAAGACTATGTTTTACAAATAGTATGTATAATCCTAAAACATGGTACCACAAGGGAAAACTTTTTAAGCTTGATTGTAACCTAGGCCCATTTTAGAGGTGAGGAAGCTAAGGAGTCTCCTCTTATCCACAATTTTGTCTTCCATAGTTTTAGTTATCTGTGGTCAACTGTGGTTCCAAAATATTAAGTGGAAAATTTCAGAAATAGACAATTCATAAGTTTTAAATTGCATGTTGTTCTGGGTAGCATGATGAGTTCTTAAGCCATCCTGCTGCATCTCTCCTGGGATAGGAATCATTCTTTTGTCCTGTGTATCCACATTGTATATACTGTCCATAAATAAATATGTGGTATCTTCTCTGTGGTCAGATCAACCTCTTTGGAGTCATAGTGCCTGAGTTCAGGTATCCTTCATTTACTGAATTGCAAGAGTAGTGACATTGGCAGTTTTACTAGAGCATATTATTATAATTGTTGTATATGATTATTATTGCTGTTAATTTCTTACTGTGTCCAATTTACAAATTGAATTTTTTTATCGTAAGTATGTGTGCACAGGAAGAAGTGATATATACAGGGTTGGCACTCCAGTGTTGGGCATCCACTGGGAGCCTTGGAACGAGTGCCTGCAGATAATGGGGTTGGGGCAGGGGGTTGTACCAGACTTTGAAGAGGTCTTGCTTGCTTTCAGTGTCTGGGCTCCTAGCCTGAGTTACTCTGCTGCCCCAGCTCAGAGACAGTAGCTGTTTCCATGCTGCTGGAGAAATGAGTCTGTCCTTATTTCCCTTGTGCATCCTTAGGTTCAGGTACAATATTGAGAAGTGTGCTATCCCTTTCCATTTAAGATACCTTTTTTCCCCCCAGTTATATGTTAAAGTGCTGGTGGCGACGCTTATCTCCTCTTGAATTCAAAGCTGCTTGTGGATGGTAATGTAGTCTATTTTCCCACCAAAAACTGAAAATCAGCATGCAGCATGCTCTACCATCGGTTTTTGCCAGATTTACAGTAGGAGATGACCTGTTTTAGCTGTGCCTTACCTGAGATGTAGTGCAAGCTTGGGCAATGTCTGAAATTCTTTCAGGTTGTCACCCTTGACCAGGGAAGTTAACTGGAGATATTGTCAGGTACACCCAATGCGTCAGACACAGTGCTAGGTGTAGGGGAGGTGGGTCTTAGTGGCCCTCACTGGGAACAGTGGTGACCTGTGCCACAGACACTTAGGAAAAGGGCATCCTACCTGCCTCAGGGGCGCTTCTCAAGGAAAACTTCTTGAGGGCAGTAATCTTAAATGGAAAGCGAGGCTTAAACAGGGGTACTTTAGTGGAAAAGAAGGGAGAAGAGCTTTTCTGAGAGAAGGAGATGGGGAGCATGGAGAGAGACAGACAGCAGGACATCTTTGGGAACCAGGCAAATAGAATAGTAAGAAGTATGCCTGGTGAGGTCATGGGGGTGGCAGGGACAGCCTGGATCTAATGAATGCGTGTACTTGAACCAGGGAGCAGCAGGGAACTTCTCAAAGCTTTAAGTAAGGAAAGGGGGATGAATTCCTAATTCTCACTGTTTTGGATATTGCATACTTTTTTTTTTTTTTTTTTTTTTTTAAATTAGTGTGGTTGTTTTTTTTTTTTTTTTTTTTTTTACCCTGGAATCTCTAAGAAAAGGCATGGAAAAGAAAAGGGAGCAATCTCCATTTCCCTTGCTGCAGTTTGGGGAATTTGCATAGCCAAGCAGAGAGAGAAGACAAAGGAAAACAGGAACGTGGAAGGAAAAAGCCAAGGGGAATGCTGCAGAAGAGCTGGGAGCTGCCTGTGTGCACCCCCAGCTTGTCGCCAGTGGCACATGCAGAGTGGTTCAGCCTGCAGCCTGTTGGTAGGAGGACGATATCTGGAGCTAAATATATATATCAGTAGGTATTTTTAGAGGGTTTTCTGTAAGGAGGCTGCCCTAACATACGAATTTCCCTAGCAGCTAAAGATCGAGGAAAGAACAGTTTTCCTCTGGGAGCACTGTCTCTCTGGTGCTGAGAACGTGGGGGAGGTGTTGCAAATGCAGTCCTGGGGGCCCCTGCCCAACTGCTCCCTGGAGGAGAGTGTGATAGCCTGGGGTATTATACAGCATCTCCTTTCCAGGGAGCCCAGCAGGATTGTACAGACCTATTTTTGACTCACCCTTTCTGTTCTCAGTGGGTGAAGCGGGAGGGTGGGTAGCAAGGAAACAATGAGTAGAAGGAGGAGACACGGAGCTTGTCATTTTGGAGATGGGGAAACTGAGATCGAATGAAGAGACATTCGGGGCTTGGAGCTACCCAGCTGTACTAAGGCGGGGGACTAGGAATACCACGCCTGGATGCAGGTAGTGGGGAGTCCTTGGGCTTTGTTGCTTCTCGGAGCCTTTCTCCCAGTATCCCAGCAGAGTGGGTAGCTGTTCTGACAGACCTGCTCCCCCACCCTCCTCCTCCTCGTCTCTTTGTTCCTTTCTAGCTCCTCACAGGGAGAGCACCACTGCTCTTGGCCATATTTCTTTTTATCAGATTGTTTTTTCAGTTCCAGTTGTGCTCCAGGGAGATAGATGGATGATGGAAAAAAAAAAAGTTAAGAAGCAGAATTTTGTTTGTTTTTATTCTTCTTAGAATGTGGAATTTCAGTTCAGGGTAGACAAAAGGCAAAATAGGAAGCTTAAAGAGTTCTTTGTAGCTCTGTGTTGGTGACAAATCCCACTTTTTCAGGGAGGCTTCCAATGAGAGTGGCAGTTCGTAGTTACTGGGCAATTGATTTGAGATTGTTCCTTGGGGAGTCGTTTTTTTTTTCTCATATATTAACTTGATCTCCCCTCCTCACACGTTTAGATGCATGAGTTCACCGAATGTATAGTTATTAAGCACGTACTGTGTTTTAGGGATAAGACACTGCTGTCTGATGGTTTCTTTTTCCTGAAAGACTATTTGCCACCCTTGCTGGTAGGAGCTCAGTCAGATAGAAGAGACTGGGACTTGAATTGGCTTTGGTATCTGCAAAGAAAAGAAAGAGCCAGAGGGAGTAAAATAAACCTCAAAATCTCTGTATGGTTTTGTCACAGGACAGGGCCCAAGGTGGTTCTCTCCCAAAGAGGAGATGGGGACCCCAACTCACACACCCATGGGTAGGTTGTAGATTCACTGACTTCCATCACAGGAAAAGAGTTTCCAAAATGTGTCAGTGAGAGGAATAAAGAGCTGTTAGGCAGAATTAAAAACTACACACTCAGGATAGAGTGCTGGCCATCGACACAGATGTGCATTATGGTCTGGTGCTGGGGTTTCTATGTAGTCTTGGTGATGTCTTCAAGATGGGTGATCTAGGATGTGCATTCCTACCTCTGTCCGGCTGCTATTTGGTGGGCCAGGTTAGAATGCAAGCCTTAGAGATCTGCTGCCCACTTAATAGTGCTCCTTCCTTGAGATGGAGGTCTGTTTGAAGAAGAGCAATTTGCAGGTGAAAAGCAGCATCCTAGTTTTATAGGCTTACTCTATCCATAAGACCATTATGAAATATTTTTTGAAATGAGTTTCCTGGATGGGAAAAAGAAATTGCAACTTTTGCGTCCTCAAGCTGTAGTTTTTCTTAAAAGTATAATTTAAAATCATTACTTTTCTTATAGCCTTTCTACTGATCCTTATTTCTTCTATGCCACCTCAGTTTGGTTTGGGATGTGTTTTGCTTGGCTTAATTCACTCTGGTTTGTTTACGGAGAGGAATTATGGCAAAGTGATTTCCAAGGCAGACCACTCTTAGGGGAGCCTGGAACTCCCATTTTAAGGCAGTAAAATGCATTTCTGTTTGTGGAAGAAGGAGGGAGGGGCTGTGAAAATTCCAAGGCCTGTTTGCAAAGCTGAGGTGGATGCAGTGTAAGTGTTCATTCTATAAGCTTGCAAGATAGAATTAAGGATTAAGAGTGTTTATATTTCCATTCTGTGGATAAACTGTATCTCCTCACTTGGGTAGATTTGAGCATTATACACATATGTTGTAAATATAGCACACAGTTAACTATAAGCGAGTCAGTGCAAAATGTGAGAATGCACTGGGGCTATTTAATATACACATCATGGAAGTCAAGAAATAGATATGCTGAGTTCAGAGTGCTTGTCAAAGGGAAGAAGTGAGGTGGGATTGTACAGATGTTGAGAGGAAAAGACAGTGTGCTAGTATAAAAGACATGTGCAGGCTAAGTTTACTGAAGCTCAATTGCTGGGTTTTAGATCTAGGAGAACAATAAATTTGCCCATGTTTCTCTTATTTTTTTTTTTCTTAGAAGAGAAAATGTAAACTCAAGTGGCTAAGCACCTTATCTGGGATCACGTAGATGGGATGTGTAAGCTGGGACTTAGAACCTGGTTTGCATAGCTACCAAAGCAGGACCTGGTTGTAGTCTTATCCACTACTCTTGGCAATGAGAATCTGCTGCTTCTTGGTTGTTGTATTCAGGCCATCTAGCTCTTGGTGTTGAGAAATGAGGAGATTGTTTGTCTGGAACACACACACACACACACACACACACACACACACACCCCTTATATAGAAAGAAACACAGAGTTTAATCCAGTGGGTTGAATGAGTCAAGGTTCTGGGCTCTGGTCCTGGTCCCATGTGCACTCCATCTGAGATCTAGTGACAGACAGTAAACCATCTCTGCTTCATTTTTTTTATGAAGCTTCATTTATGGGAAGAAGGTAACACTTACCCTAGCTACCTCATCAAGTCTTGTGAAGAGCACATAGAATGGTGACCACTCCCATTTTGCCAGGGCCTTGTGCCTTATTTATTTATTCATTTATTTTAAGTTTTGGTACCTGGGATTGTCTTTTTTTTTTAAATGCAGAAGCTTTTATACATCAAATCAAAACTTGCACATACAGTAATGAATTGCTTAATAATGGGGATACATTTTGAGACATGAGTCTTTAGGTAATTTGCCTCTATGTAAACATCACAGAGTATGCTTATGCAACCTAAGAAAGATTATGATATCCCTAGGCCATGTAAAATTATGGAGCCACTGTCATTAATGTAGTCCACTGTTGACTGAATCATTGGTATGCAGTGTATTATTATAAATGTAGAAACATAAGGCAGACATTATCTCCATTTCCCTGATGAGGAAACCAAACTCAAAGAGTATGAGTTGCTGCCAGCCAACTTCTAAGTAAGGGGTGGCATTGGCATTGTATTTTTTTGTTCGTTTGTTTTTTGAGACAAGGCTTTGCTATGTGCTGCAGGCTGGCCTTGAACTCAGGGTGATCCTCCTGCTTCAGCCTCCTGAGTGCTGGGATTACAGATTCACACCACCATACCCAGCCAGCATTAGCATTTTAATTCTGTTACCAACAATTCTAAAGCCCACGCTATGTCTGCTGTATAGTAAGCTTCCTCCACAAGTCTTTTACAAAACAATGAAGTAAAAACACCAAAATCAATGAACAGCAATCTCTCCACCCCCAGGACAATGATATTATGAAGATAATGTTAAAATGCACATAAAGTACCCTGAGTACCATTTTAAATGTGTATAAAATTGGAAGTATGCAAAATACTATAATGCTGTGGACCTCTCTCAGAATAGCTTATCTCTATAATACTTGGTAACCAGAGAAATAAATTTCTCTCAAACTTACTGCAAATTCTAAAACTATGACTAATTTTCAATTTCCCACTAGGTGTCCTTTTGTGTCAAGACAAACTTTTATTCCAAATTGAACAATGGGTATATCTTATTTCCTCTTAGTAGTATAACTGATTTTATCAACTGCTAAAATCTTACACAATTTAATTATTCACAAGAACAACAAAGAAATTTGAAGAGTAAAGGTTGAAATGAAGGCCTTCATTTTAAACTCTATTAATAATAAAATATCATGCCTTTGAGACTTGCGTTTTTTGTCTGCCATTTCTTTGTCTTTGTCTTCCGTTCCCCACCTCACCTAAAGCACAGAGGGCCTGCCTGTCTCTCCCACAAGTGGATCCGATGGAGGAAGGCTGAAGAAAAGCTGCCTCCTTCCTCAGGAGGTCCAGCCAAAGAGGCTGTGGGTTGAGCAGGGCTGAGCTTTGACTTTCCCCCAGAGTCTTTCATTTCCTTCTTTCATGGCTGCCACTCTTTTGTCAGGAGCTTGGACCTGTGTGACAGGATGGCTAGGAAAAGGGCTCAAGGCCATGCCTTTTCTCCCAGACCTCCAGCCCTGGGACAGTGATTGGGAAACAGAGTGACAGGTGTGGCTGCCTCACACTTTAGGTGGCATCTCCAATGCATTTCAATGACTTGTGTCACCATAGGAGGTGCCTGCATCTCACCTCCTCCCCCCACTACCCTCCGGGACCCCCCTGGCCTTAGGGGGGGTTCATTCCATTGATTGGCAGTGGGAACTGATCAAAACCCGAACTGGTTTTAGTTATCTTTGCTCTTGGGGCTTGGTCAAAATTTTGGGTGAAGGGCAACAGCCAGAACAATGCATCTCTGTTACCCAGTGTGGAACTTTGGACTTTGTGGTGGAGACAGATGTGGGAGGAGTCAGGAGAAGAGGAGAGGGAAGGATAAATAGAAGCAGCCGATATTATTGAGTATACCCTGTTTTCAAATGTGCTGATTGCTAAGGATATAGCAGTAGAGAGAGAGAGAGAGAGAGAGAGAGAGAGAGAGAGATATCGTTTCTGTTGTTTTAGAGCTTGCTGCCTAGTACAGAAGACAGACATAAAATTACATTTCAATTTGATGGTGTATCAGATGCTATGAAGAAGTGTTAGGTGCTAGGAGAACTTTTCACAGGAATCCTAATCTAATCTGAGAGGAGGATACACAAAAAACCATTGATGAATGGAGATCATGACTAAGGTACATTTAGCTGGGATAAAGAAAGAAGAGGCAGAGGGCATGATGAGAAGAGTGTTAGGCAGAGGGTAGGACAGATGTGTAGGGCTGGCGGTGGGAGAGCCCCTGACAGGCCTGGAAAACAAAAGGAAGGCTAATGGTCTCGTGGTGACAGTAAAGTAAGGGAGGATGTAAAGGAAGGCCGGTCCACATCCTTCAGGGCTTCCTTGGCATCTCTGTGGTATTTAGTGGGGGGCCATTGAGTGGTTCCAGGCAGGACAGTAAACAGATTTGCAGGGGAGGGGACTGTTTGCTGGAAAGAAAGAACCATTTCTTTGAATGACTGTCTGCTCAGAATTTGGGGCTTAGAATTAGCATCTCAAAGAGTCCCTGTCTTCCCTCTTGCCTCCTCCTCCCAACATTGGCCCTCAACTGTAATTTTGCTAAACCTATTGAAGCTGTATCAAAGCCAGTTTATAGACCTTCTAATCCAGCCAATTACATTCTAAAGATCTGTTAACCAGCCCAGAGTGGAGACATAGTTCCTACCCTCTGAGAATACACTCTGAGCATCTCCTACTGATTCAAATAATGGGTAAGAATTGATGAGTGTGTGGGTTTTTATTTTCGATGTTCAGCAGAGAAATTATTTTTAAAATTCCTCACTGAGAACATTGCTATATGATTATTATGATTTTTATTTTCCAAATAGAATAATAGTCAAAAGATCAAGCCAACCCACATGGTTGTTTATGGGATGTTTCTCTTTTCCCTGTTTCTTAAGTGCATGACACATCATGATGCTGAATCTGGAATCGAATCGAACTCTGGTTATTTACCACCATAAATGCAATATTTGTGATTTAGGGGCTTCTTCTTGTAGGAGTTTAAAGTGCTCTATAATCTACCTTTCCCCAACTCTCTCTCTCCCTTTGTTTTTGGTACTGGGGATTGAATTCGGGACATTGCACTTACAAGGCAGGTGGCAGAACCACTGAGCTAAATCTCCCACCCCCCAACTCTCTATTTGGAAAGGGAAATAGAGGCCTTCCAGGTCTCTTAGTGTTATGTTGTTCTAGAAACAGGTCACCTAGATGGATCCTTTTTATCAAGATTGTAGTGAGAAAGGAGGAGAGGGACTCTCATCCAAAATTTCAAGTTTAGGTAGTTACTGCAAGCAAAGGAGAAAGAACTCCCTCTATTTAAACTACCTGCCCTCAGCACCCCTCACCGTATTCTGACTGATCTGAAGCCAAACTCAAGTTAAGCACCAAGAAGTTAGCCAGAAATTCAAATTTTTAGACTCATAGACTTATGGAAAGTTAAAGCAGAAACAGATCTCAAGAATCACCACTCCAGTGTTACCCTGGGGGCTGTGGACTCTGGAAACTCTTGGGATTATTGCACTGAATAAACCGGTTGCCACACCCAGCACTAACTGTTCCCAAATAATATTCTCTACAAATAATTATCACAGTATAATTTTTTTGAAATCATGTGGCTATTGTTGTGATTTATAAATATAAATACATTTGAAAGCATTGTTGAATAAGTAGTGATTTATTTTCTTTTTTCATGAGTCAGCAAATCATAGTGATTAACAATTTGGGCTTTGTAGACAAGTAAACCTGAATTTACAGCTTTGCTCTTGTATTTATTAGCTCTGGTGAGGGTCAAGGACCCTGGCTTCTGTAAGCTTCAATGTCTGCATTAAGAAGGGGTGAGGGGTAATATTTAAAAAAGCTGTTCTGCACTGTATTAATTGAAAAACTTATCTAGAGGGTGGGGTAACATTAAGAAGGAAGCCATAGAACTGGGCAAGGTGGTGCATGCAAAGGCCCTGTGTTCAGTCCCTAGTACAAGGCATGTATATATGACTTGTTTTACTGTCCTAAAAGAGCACGTTTCTTGATTTGAATACTGCTTGAAAGAGGAGAGCAATGTTAGATCTATAAGGGTATATCTCGGTACTCTGAATTTCACCTATGAAAATGTATACACTTTTAGCAAGCTAAGACTTTGCAAGGGAAACTAAACTGGGAAAGGTATAATTCAACATCTGTGATGATCACACCACCCTTGGTCCTTGCTGCAGGAAGATGGGGGATGTGGGTGAGAAGAGGCCGTTGGTTTTCTTTTATCAAACTGCTCTTGGTAATACATCTTTTTCCCTCTCTCCTTCGCTCCATCCATCCGTCCATCTATTCATCCACCCAACTAACAAACCATCATATGTTTAAGTGCCCAGTCAGTGACAGGTACTTATGGTCCCTGTCCATATAGAGCTTACCATTTAGTCATGTTAGGGAAGAATTAGAAAGTTGTGTGTGATGTTGCCTGGACTGCACTTGGTTGCATGAAGATGTAGTGGTTTCAAGGACATGTACTTATCTATCACCAGAATGAATTTTAGTATACGTGCTACTGAAGCAAGCACTATCACCAGTACAAATTACATTCAATGGAAAAACTGAAGAGTTTGGTGTTGGGCAGACCTGAGCTTGAACCTTAGCTTTACTACTCAGAAGTCACTTTGGGCAAGTTATTTAACTTTTTTGAGTCTTACTTATATGAAATATAAAAATACCTCTCTCAAGATTGATATTCTGGACTAAGCAAGGATAAATGCTCTAACAAATAACCTCCGAAATTTCAGGGAATTAATATAATAGGTTTATCTCATGCTCATTAAACAGACTGATGTGTTCTTAATAGTGTTTTTGGCTTTTCTCCAGTTGGTAATTTAGAGATTCAGGCTTTCTATCTGTGATTTTGCCATCTTCTAGATTTCAAGATTTACATTACTTAAATATAGGTGGAAAGAGAAGGTATAAAGAAGAAATATTTTAGGGTGGGGGATTTAGCTCAGTGGTTCTGGCAACTGCCTTGCAAGCGCAAGGACCTGAGTTCGATCCCCGGTACCAAAAACAAAAGAAAACAAAAAAGGAAGAAGTATTTTATACATTTCTTGGTATACAAGAGATGTACATAATTTCTGCCCACAGTGCATTGGCAAGGAGGATTTGCATGGCTCTTCCTAGTTGCAGATGAAACTGAGATATCGCATTCCTTCTTGCCAGTTGCTTTCCAGCATCAACAACCTTTATACTGTTAAAAGGAGAGAATCAGTTTTGGACAAGAAATAGTAACTTCTTCATTGTCAATATAGGGGTTAAATGAGAAAACGCGTGTAACTTGTCAAACATGAAGAAGGAGATATAAACAAATCTTTTAATTATCAATAATTATTGATTCAAGAAATATTTATATATGCAAAGCATTTTACAAGGTAATAGAACTAAAAAGAAGAAAATAAGACACCCTCAAAGAGCTTTGAGTCAGCTGCAAAGATTTTATATATTTAGGTTGAATGCCATTTGATGGGAGAAAAGATTGTGGAAATAAATTTGTTTTGTTTTGTGGGCTTTCTGGGTGTCCATCCTTCCCACTTTTATTGAGTCCTTGCCACGTGGAAGGCCTAGTTATGAGCAGTAAAAGGGGAAGCACTACAGTTCAATGAGGAAGATGAAAGATCATTGAGAATTGGTTTCCTTTTGCTCTAATATGGCAACTATTGATACTTGATGCTAGTGTAAGCAGCCATTGAACCCTTTTGCCTTCTTTCAAATAGGTTTTAAATTATGAGAAACAATCAACTTGTTTCATATTTGTGTGTTTAATTTTTCCCTCTCTTCCAGACAGCAAAGTTTAAAGGTAGGTGGCTCGCTGAGACTATTTAGAAAATGTCCGTGTTAATATGGATATCAGTGCTGGTTAACATCTGTCAAATTACAATGGAATTATAATATGGCCCAGTGGAACAGAGGACTAGAAGCCAATTTTAGAAGGAAAACCAGCCTTTCTATTTAGTAATGTCTTTTCTACCCTTAACTTTTACCAAAAATGTGGAGGAGTCGGAAGTTTAGTTATGAACTCTGTGCAGCTACAGTAAATAGATTCGAGAGTCTGAAGCAAAAAAAAAAAAAAAAAAAAAGATCGTCATAGGTCTTCAGAGAAGGAATTACTGCATTGTTAGGGCTATAGTGTCGGAGTGGTCATTGGAGGTGTCAGTTATGTTGCTTCTTGCTGGAGCTTTTGGCCTTCCTTCTATATAGAATTCTGTAATTCTAGGAAAGTTGTCCTTTTTCCGGTTGCAAGAGAAGAAGCCAGTTTGGTCCCCCATTTGTAGTCCAAGGAAAGGAGTTTCAGAAAGCAGTTTCTCAAATTATCCAACCTCCTTGACTTTTCCTTTGTATAACTCTGGAAAGGGCCTTGTTAATCCAGAGAAGGCCCTTATTTAGTGAGTCTGGTCAGGAGGCAGAGAGGGAAAGAATTGATGAGAGAGCTGCGATTCACTGGTTAATCAGGACTGCTGATTTAATAGCTGATAGTGGTTTTAACTGTGTTAATCTACTTTTTTTCCATTTAATTCTCAAATTAGTCCTGTAAGGTAAATATTCTTATGACCACTAGATGAGGAATCTAAGGTGCTATGACTGGAAATAGTTGGAGTGTGTCCCAAAGGGTTCATATACTGAAAGTTTGGTCCCAGTTTGGTGATGTTGAGTGATGATGGATCTTTTACGACATGGGGCCTAGTGGAAGGTGTTAGGTCACTGGGGGTGCTGCCCTCTGAAGGGGTTAATGTAGTTTTTGCAGGATTCGGCACCTTGGTTACTTCTTACAGAGGTTTTTTGCTTTGTTTTGATTTTGTTTTTGTTTTTTTAGATCAAACCAAAGCCTTGCAAAAGTGGGTTGTGATAAAGCAAGATTACCTTACATTCTTGGTGTCCTCTGCTTCCAGCCATTTCCTTTTCCATTTCTTTGCCTTATTGTGATCCAGCACAGGGAGCCCTGATCAGAGCTAAATAAATGTTGGAACTGTGAGCTAACTAAACTTCTTTTCTTTATAGTACCTGGACTCAGATAATTTGTTATAGCAAAGGACTAACACATGAGGTTTAGCTGGTTCAGTAATTTTCCCCATATCCCATTGCTAGCAGTTAGTGGAGACAGGATTCAGTTGGGGTGTCTGGCCCTAGAGCCCATGTTCTAACCATGATGCTACATTGCCATCCTGATTTTTATATCCTGGTGGCTGCTGCTTTAGATTAAAAAAAAATTCGTGATGGCTTTTAACTAAGAAAGGTAAAAGGTTATTTCCGTTGATATGTCAAAATCCACCCAGGGGAATTATGAAAGACTCTTGTCTTTGTAACTGGGAAAATGTCTTTTATTTTAAAAGATGAAAAAGATAACAGATTATTGAATTTTTAAATATCACTTTTTTTAGATAGAGGCTTGCTGTGTATTCCAAACTGTCTGCATACTCTGATCAGCCTGCCTCTGCCTCCCAATTGCTAAGATTACATAATTTTGACCTTAAAAACTTTAGACGTGTTATTCATTTGACCTTTTAAAATAGGTTGGTGTTTCAACATAGAATTACTTGGCAGGATGAAAGGAAAAAGGCTCCAGAATTATGTAGTTCTACATTTGAAGTCTGAACCTGGCTCTGTGATCCAGAACAAGCTATCTAGGCTCAGAGTCTCAATTCCCTCATTGGAAAGTAAAGAATTCATGCATTTGTGAGTATTTCACAAGAATCAGCTGACATGATGGAGAGCGCTTTGCACACAGTATGTTTTAAAGAAATAGTATATGTTACTATTTCCTTGTTTATTGATGAGAAAAAGGATGTACAGAATAAGCAAATATATTCTGAGTTATCTCTCAGAAATTATTGTTGTAGCTGAGATTAAGTTGATATCTTTATATTTTTAGGCAATTCTTATTTATATTGGTTCATACTAGCTTCCATAATGTACTAAATATTGATGAAGTGCCTTAGTCTGTTGAGGCTGCTGTAACAAAAATATCATAGACTCGGTAGCTTATAAATAACATAAATTTGTTTCTTAAAGTTCCAAAGACCAGGAAGTCCATTATCAAAACAGTCTCAGTATCTTGCAAGGCCCTTTTCTTGGTTCACAGACAACTGCCTCTCCTCACATGACAGAAGACGCAAAGGCGCTCTCTGGGGTTATTTTATAAGGGCATTAATTCCCTATAGAAGCACAGTCTTCCTGAGGATTAAGTGACTCCCTCCCAAAGATATTCAAGTACCATCACTCTGGTAACTAGGTTTCAACACATGGATTTTTGGGGTCCTATACTGCAGACTTTAGTGTCCTGGAATCACTTCTTGGATCTGTATTCAGAGCTCTCAGTTTACCCAAGATACAGGTTTTAAAGTATAGTTGAAAACTGTATTTTCTTGATATCAGTGAACTAGGAGAATAATAATGCCAGGCTGGTATATGTAAGCTTCTTTTTCTTTCCTTTTTTTGAATTTTCATTCCACTTCTTGGTTTAAATGTACTCATTCCAAGAAATCAATCAATTTTATTTATTTTCTAACTCCTTTTTTATTTTCCATACTTTCATGCTTACATAATCAAAATCCTATGATAGTTGTATGTTGCTTGTGATGCTTATTGGTTAGTTATCTGAACCTTCAACTTTTTCTTTTAATTAATTTTTTTTGAACCTTCAACTTTTGAGAGAACATATCAAATTGATATTTATTATAATGGTTCACCTGATTTTCTCCCTTTCATTTATTTTATTTGTCATTCACTAGACATTATTATTATTTTGTCATGTTTCTTTCTCTTTTTCTGTATTGATCATCATCTCTTAAATTAGCTTTCTAATTATCAAGCAGATTATTAAATTCTGTGGTAGTGACTCTATTTTTTATCTTTTTAAAAGTTTGTTTTCCATTACTACTCCTTTGTAGGCCTATAAGCATGCCTAAGCATACAGCACTTACTTTTATGTTGAATTTATATTTATGTGTACCTGATAGTTTGACAGTCAAACCCAGTCAATTCCAGTGAGAAATAGTGTGTTGCAGTAAAAAACCCGCCCAGTCCAAATAGTGGTCGTTATTAGTAGTAGGACTATAAGCAGCCTAGTAGTCTTCTTGAGTCTTACTTTAAAACAAGATGGCGATCCTAGCTTACAGGATTGTTGAGGAAGTTAGAAAAGCATTTGTGAAAGTGTCCGATACCTTTGTTGCTACTGGTACCTTTCCCTGTCCACCTTCCTTCCATCCATTCTTTCCTCACAGCAGCAGAGGAGTTGTGGAGGTATTGTAGGCAGTTATCTGTGTTCAGACTCCAGTGCTGCAGAGAAAAGGGCCCAGTAAGTTTGATGGTGCTCCGGGGAGCTGCTGGGCTAGAGGGATGAGATGGAAGAGAAGAGAAATAATAAGTGAGAAAAATAAGAAATTCTGCAGCTGTTGAAGAAGATAGGTGAGGTTTAAGGCTTATAATTTGTCCTTCACTGGTTACATCAAACTATAACTGCATCTAGATTTCATCTATATCCTTTGTGCTGTACATTATCTAGAGGAGAAGTCTTGAGTGTATGCAGCATGGTTGTATTCTCCTAGCAGTTTTTTCCTTTATTAGTGATTTTGATAAAAGGATTTAAAGGGCTCTTCCTTCCTTTGACTATAACTTGTTTCTATAAGGTGCTCCAGGGTTGGATTCCATCATCTTTATGTAGGCTGCTCCAACAGTATCCTCCTCCTCCATTAGCATCCTTACACGTCCACCTCCACCTCCACCACCACCACCAGTTTGGCCTTTTCTTTGCTGGCATGATCAAACCCTGAGGATTTACTGGGATACATTTTCCCAGTTCGTTGATCTGGCAGGCAAAGTCTCATTCTGGGTGGATGCTTGAAAATAATTTGCAATAGGGAGCACAGTGACTTAGACCTTATTGTACCAATGATTCTGGTTGTTGTTTGGGAGCAGATTTATCTTCCCATAAGGCAAAGTGAAGACTGTCTTCTCTGTATTTATGTGAGGGGAAGAATGAAAAGGAGCCTTTTTAATGATTTTTGAAAGGCAACTCTTCTTGTAAATTATTTACATTTATTATATAGTAAAAACAAAAAAAAATCAAAGGATTAGAAATAAATTTTAGTTTGTTTTTACTAAGCACAAGGAGACATTTTACAGAGGGTGACTTCTTACGGTACAACTTTTCTTTAATTTTTTTTCCTACCTCTTTGACATTTTCTCTGTGAACAGGAAATTTTTTTTTTTTCCTACAAAATGACACCCTTTCCAACATCATCATTTCTATCTGTGGAGTCAGTAGACTGACTTGTAAAGAAAAGACCTTAAAGTGTGTCACTGATGGCAGGATCTACTCCAGGTCCACCCAGTCCACTTTGAGGGGGCTGGGCAAGCTGTTTACAACCCCAGCCATTTCATTTATTTGTAGCCAGCAAGCTTTGGATAGATGGACTTTAGAGAGTTGGAACTGCTTGATGTGGTATTAAAAGTTTGTATATAGGAGCATATTCCCCCAGGGAAAGAGCCCATAGCTTTTATCAAATGAGCCCATGACCCACATTTGAAGACCATTCTGTTAAATGATCTCTAAGGAACTTTTGAGCTTGAGAATTTATTAGAATTTTATTGGTTCCTGTCATTAGACTTCAGTGTTATATTTGATATCTTTATCAATGGTCAACTATAGTTGGTCACCAAGATCTTATTTTTCTTTCTGCTTATTTCTATCATTCATCCCCTTGTCAGGATTATCGATATATCCATTTCCTGCAAGAGCATCATATCTTAACTCAGGTTTGTCCCTTGCTATAGTTTGTGTCTAGATGCTCCCCTAAGCTTCATGTGGTCATAGATGACTTTTTCAGAGGTGGCTGAATCTAGAGTGTGTAATGCTGGGATTAAGGGTGTGTAATTACTAAACCAGTGCACTGATTGGTTTGGCACCACCCTAATTACAGTAGTCTGGATAAGATAACCAGCAAAAAGACACTGTTAAGTTTCCCTTATTGCTTTTGCTGTCTTCTGCTGCCATGAACTGTTGCCCCTCTGCTGTGTGCCACCCTGCCTTGGAGCCAGCCAATTATGGGCTGAAACCTCTAGAAACTGTGAGCTAAATAAACCTTTACGCCTTGCTTTGAGTGTCAGGTATTTTATCTCAGCAAGCAGAAAAGTAATTAAGGCATCCCTGCCATAGTTAGTCATCACATGGTCAATTAAAAAAGCTTATTTTCTCATCTCTACTGTTAAGGACCTTTTGACAAACTTTTCTTTCCCCTCACGCTAAAGAGCAAGAGAAATTCTTTAGCACAAGGCATCCAAGACTTGCCTCAGCTGAATCTCTTCCTGTTCCTGTTCAGAGGCCCTTTGGCCTGCTTGTCTCAGTGTTGTTACCCAGGGCTTCTTTACCATACCAAGGCAGACTTTGTGGTGTCTCTCATCTCAGGTGGTCTTCCTCTGTTTCCATACCTTGCTACCACCCTGTCCTGTCTGTATCTATCCTGCCTTTTACCAGTCCATGCCGCAGTGCTGTGCTTTATGGGAAGCAGCTCAAGAGCTGGCTCCTTAGGGAGACAGCCCCCTACTATGGACACTCCCCTTAGCACCTTCCTGACCTTCCCTCCATAAGCAGGTACTTTTGTTCTTGTTTCTGTCCTGTTGTTTATTCATTGAGATCGAAGTCCTGTTCTCCTCTGCCTACTCTCTGGGGTGACTTGGGTAGTTGCAGACCTATAATAGGAGCCAATTAAATGCAAAGTAAATTCAGGGGTAAAAAGGAGGGTCCTGTGCCTACCTGCCCAAGGAACTGAGAGGGAGGCCCTAATACCTTACAATCCAGGTTCATCCACATTTTTCTCTCGGTTTATTTTCCACCCCTGAGCCCACCTAGAGGAATAAAATTGTAGGTCATGATTAAGCCTGAGACCCTGTGGTGGTCAGTGTGTGTGTGCTGAGCTCATAGTGCCTCTGACAATGAAGGTGCAGACTGGAGTGACAGAGAGTGGGTCCTTGAACCAGGGCTGCAGGGAAGGCCAGGGAATATCTCCCTTTCTGTTTCAGAGACATCTTATATTAACTTAGAGGAGCCTATTCCTTTCCCCGTGTTTTTGCTATTGTTATTTTAAGATAAGTGAAGTAATACTGTCAGTTGTTTGCAGGGCAGAGATTTCTTTTTCTTCAATCACCCCCCACCCTGATGATTAGCAAAGTGTTTGGTCTTTGGTTTGGATGAATAATTGATACAGAAGCTTTGTGAATGATTCATGGCCCATATGCTGGAGCAACAGGAAGTGGGATGTACGTGTGTATGTGTGTGACAGCAGCATGTCACACCAAAGGTCATAGGCTTCTCCTTGGTTCAATAGATTGGACTGTGCAGACCATCCCCAGAGGCAGTGCTGATTGCACTTGATCTTTCTCTAGCATTCACTCTAAGAGAGAAGGGTGACACTTGTATAGTCAGGTTTTTGTCGCTGGAACAAATACTGGAGAAAAATCAATGTAGAAAAAGAACGGTTTATTTTGGCTCACAGTTTCAGAGGTTTCCTTCTGTAAGGTGGTTCTAAGGTAAACACATCGTGGTGGAAGGGCAAATGGTGGAAGATAGCTGCTTATCTCATGGTGGCCAGAAGCACAGAAAGCAAGAAAGAGCCAGACAGGAAGAGGTCAGGGGCCAGATATACCTTCTGATGGCATGGCCTGTGCCCTACTCCTTCCAACTGGACCCCACTTCTTAATAGCCCATCCAGCTATGAATTAATCATTGATGAGGTCAGTACTCTCATGATCTAATCACCACTCTAAGTCCCTGTGAAGCCTAAGCCTTTCTAAGCCTCAATGAACATTGCCGCATTAGGAGTCAAGCCTTCAATACAAGAATCTTTAAGGGATACTTTATATTTATAAAATATCAGAGCTTCTTCAGGAAAGCAATGTTCGTTCTCTTTCTAGAGAGAACAGTGTTCGTATTTCAGTTCTTCTAGACTGTTTGGGTCAAATTGGTCAGTGTATTGGAATTTATCATTTCTAAGCCAGTTTATCCGCTTTCCCCAAGTTCGATGGCTGGTGTTGTGACTTGTGTTTAGATGTCCCCCTGAAGACTCATGGGAATGAGGTGGGGCTATTTTGGAGGTGGCTGAATCTAGAGTGTGTGATGCTGGGATTAAGGGAGTGTGATTACCATATGTGAGCGATTGGTTTGGCACCATCCTGATTCTGGTAGTCTGACAAAGATAAAAGGGGAGTTAAGAACTCTTGTTGTTTTTGATGCTTCCACTGCCATGAATTGTTACCCCTCTGCCAGCCTGCTTTGGAGCCAGCAGATTATGGACTGAAATCTCTGCAAACTGTAAGCCAAATAAACCTTTCCCCCTTTTTAACTTTGGGTGCCAGATGGTTCCATTTTTTCCAAAACATTTGTTGAAAAGAGCCATCTTATCTTCCATTGCATTGTACTATTTCAAACTTTCCTAGACAGGGGATAGTTTTTCCTCACGTTAGCCTAGATATCCCTGCTACTACACTAATTGTGTCACCTTATGTAGCTCCTGTACTTGAGATGGTGAACACCTGGTTACCATTCACTTATAGAGTTCTCTTGTCTTAGAAGAATATTATTACATACTTATGTGCACGAGACCATGGAATTGGTGCCATATGATTGAAGACTGACAGTTCCTATCTACAAATCCTCACAGTTTTATTCATTTTATGTGGAAAAGTTGAGACTCCTGAATGTGTCCTGAACTTTAGAAGCCAACTCAGGAGAAATGTGTGTTTTTTAAGTCCTGAGTTGAGACAAGAGTATGAGTAAAATCCAAGAATCTGATGAAGATACCAGTATTATTGGTAATCTTTATTTTTCCCAGGAAGGTCATAAAAATATTTTTCTATATTCACCAGTATAATTTTAAACTTATATTTGTTATATTTAGCTCCTTAATACATATGGAATTTATTTGCATATATTGTATGAAGCATGACTACAGCTATTTTTTTTATAGCTTTCCAACTCCATTTAGTGAATAGGACTTCTGTTTATATACCAATTTCCCACATATGTGTACTCTATTGTTTTTAGATTCTTTATTGTAGGCCTTTGTCTATTACTAATGACTATAATGTTATGTTTTTTGATGACTCTCATTTTATTTAAAATTGGCTCATTTGGGGTATTAAAATTTCATATGAATTTTAGATTAAATTTTCAAAATCCTAAGATTTTGTCTAAAAATGCAATAGATTTGCTGACCATTTTGGGAAGAACTGACAGTTTTACAGTGTTGAATCTTCCCAGTATTTCTCTCTTTATTTGGGATATATTTTGTCATATCACTATGACATCTACTGAGCTCATAGTTCTGCAAAGTCCAAAGAAGAAGGAAGTTAGAAGAGTTTTTATTGGAAATAAGGAGAAGGAGAACAGCTCCAGGATTTCCAGTAGTCTCTAATGGGGTAGCTGCATGGCCCCCGATCTAGAGCTAATTATAGATAAACAAAGCACAGTTGTGTAGTGGTCACCTATCAAACATGACTCTGTATACTTAAAATGACCAATTGAGACTCAGGCTTTTAATCCAGTTCTTTGAGTAGGTTTTATAGGAAACTGGGATCTCAGAAGAAAGTGGTTAATTTTCGTTATAATTTCCTCAAAATTCAGAAACTTAGTAGGGAGTGGCTGCACCTCCCATTAGTAAGGGTGAACTGCATTCCATGCTGCCTGAGGAAATTGATTCTTTATCCAAAATCCTAGTTCATTGTCTACTTACTTTCTATCATTATGGCTAATCACCCCATTCTATCTCAGGTCCTTCTACTAGCTAGCTGCTTTATTCATAAGCTAACTAAATAAACTATTTACTGCAATAGAATAGTTTTAGGAATTTCTCCTTTAATACTTAAATACCTGTGTTCAGATTTTTCCTATGTATCTTACAGTTTCATTATTTTTCTGCATGGGTTCACTTTTTTTTTTTTTTTTTTTTTTTTCCCAATGAAATGGTGATAGTGTGTAGGATTTTTTTTTTTTTTTTGTGGAGCTGACCTTGCAGTTGCAAGGCAGGTGCAGTGTGCCACTGAGCTAAATCCCTGGCACCTAGGAATGTTATGTTATTTTTTTAAATTTGGGGATGTTGTATCCAGCAATTCTTCCACCAATTATAATCATTTGTTTATATGTTCTTTTAAATTGTTGGTGTAAAAATTGTATCACCTGAAGATAAATTTTATTTTTATTTTTTTCTTACTCACCTACAACATATTTGTTTTTCTTGTTTTATTGTATGGCAGAACTTCTCCAAAAATGTTGAATGATGATAGCAATAGAGGTTGACTTTTTCTAATTTAAACTTCACCATTAAGTCAGATGTTCCTTATAATATCATGGTGAATGCATTTTATCCAGGAAACAAAGAATAATAGTGGGGCCTGGGGATTTAGCTCAGCGGTGCTGCTCGCTGCTTGCCTCACAAATGAGGTCCCGAGTTTGAGCTCTGATATCCCCCAAAAAAGAATAATAGTTTCAATGAGTTTCAGTGATAGCTCAATACTTTCATTTAATTCATTAACTCAAGGTTTTAGATGTTCATTTTTAGACAATTAAACAGTACATTTGAGTGTTATTGAAAATTTGGTTTAAAAGCTTAACATTAACAAACATTTGTTTTTAGAGTGATAATAGGCATACAATTTTGATGATTTACAATGACTTTGTTTCCATTTTCTCATATTTTTTCTTTTCCCTTATTTCTTTTCCTCTACCCTTCCCACTTCCCCTACACCTTTAGCACTTTTCTTCCTACTTCAAAAACTTTGTTTACATGACAATGCCACAAAAGATGGTAGCTGTTATTTTTCTCAGAACCAGTAACACAGCTGACTGGTAATAGGTACTAATAAATATATCTGGAATGAATGAAACATCACCACAAGTCACATTCCATTTGGCCTACAAATACCTTGTAGAAATAGTTGGACAGGAACTCTGACCTAATGTAAAAAAATCCATGGGTTTCAGTTCGTTCATCCTTTGAGTCCCACCCTACCATTTCACCATTTTAGATTTTGTATATTTAATTCTTGGTGCTTGATGCTCTTTAAAGAACTTCTGCTTTGTCTTTTGATATAATTGCAAATATATTAGTTTATATATTTTTTAAAATCTGGGATTTTTTTTGTCTCTCATGTTCAGGATGCTGAACTCTAAGGGAATTTAACATTTAATTTCCATATGCTTTTGGCACTCTGTATCTCCAGGGGTTCCAGATCAATGGATTCAATTAACTTGGAAAGAAAATATTTTAAAAAATTATACCTATGCTGAACATGTAGACTTTTTTCATGTCATTATTCCTTGGACAATACAGGTCAATAACTATTTACATATCATTTACATCATAATAAATTTGGAGATGAACTGAAGTGTGCGGGAGGATGTATCTAGGTTAATACTATGTTAATACTATGCTTGAGCCTCTGAAGAATTTGATGTCCGTGGAGGGGTCCTAGAGCTAGTCTGCCATGAATACCAAGGGATGAATGTACACATTCATTACATGCACATTTATATATAGTGTTTGGAGAAAACATTCTTCCTGTGGTAGTACTGTATTGAATACCGGTGTCCAGCGCAATGTCTGGCAAGAGCAAATAGTCAATAAAGTACTGCTAAGTACTCAGAATCTTTCCTGTGTTATATGTAAATGTGCATCTTCTGTAAATTAGAATGTCATCTGCCTTCCTAGGACCCAGAGTCTAATGGAAGAGAGCTACTCTTAAGGAGTAACTGTAATACATCAACAGTAATGCTCTGGAGATATATGCTGATGACATGCAGGAAGGAGAAGGTGGCTGTGCTTTGGGAAAAAAGTCCCAGGGGGAGGTGATGCTGATTCAGCTGGTTGTTGAGGATGAGTAGATGTTGCCAAGGAGAATGTGAGGAAGGGCATGGAAACGTGGAGGCTATCACTCAATACATAGCAAACTGAGTAGCAAAGTCCGGAGAAGCTGCACAGTGAAAATCTTCATAGTGGTAATAAAAGGGCTTCTGTTGAAATCTGAAAACTGTTACGCAGAGAATGATAAGCATGGATTTAAAAATGCTATATGATTCCACAATTCTTTACCCAAAGCCTTTCAGGGGCTTGATGCTTGCTTCAGCAGAGTATAAGAGCTTTCCTGATCAGATTCTGTGCGGCCTGCCCTCCAGCTATGTGGGCTTCCTTGCAGTTCTTGTACTTTGTGCTATTTCACATCTCTTTTCTTTTGAATGTGCTCTTCTGCCTGTGGTTACACCATCCTTGCCATCATTCTGGCTCATAGCTGTTCAGCTAGGTGGCTATGACTGTGCTTGCTCTTCACTTCTCTTCACATTCTCATACTCCTTGGCTGGGCTCACTCTGAACTTCCGTCTCATGGTTGACAGTAGTGTTCTCCGCTGCACAGATTGCTTAACAAGGGTGCAAGGGCAGTGGTTAGACATCACTGCTATTTGAACTCCCCATGCCCTTAGCATTTAGTAGTCATTCCTCAAATATTACTGAAAGAAGAGATGAATGATTGGATAAATTAGTGTGTTACTTTTCTCTTGTCACTGGGACAAAATATCTGACACCCAAAGTTAAAAGGGGGGGGCTTATTTAGTTCACAGTTTACAGAGGTCTCAGTCCATAGTTGGCTGGCTTCAAGGAAGAAGGGCACATGGCAGGCAGAGGATGGCAAAAGCAGGCAATGAATATTAACAGCTTCTTTCTGCCCCTTTTATCTTATCCAGATAAGATGCCTTAGGGAGAGTAGCACTCACACCCTTAATCCTAGTGCCCTCCAGCCTAGCATTGGACCATAATCAGTCACACACTCTAGATTCAGGTACCTCTGAAAAAGCCCCATCTAAGTCTGCATGAGGCTTTGGGGGACATCTAGACACAAGCCATAATAAGGACATATATAAAAGGTGACTAATTTAAAAAGATAGGCAGAAAATTCTTCAGGGATGCTTTTTCTTTCTTTTCTTTCCCTTTTTAATATGATACTAGAGATTGAACCCAAAACTAACCACCTTGCTGAGATACCTCCTCAGCACTCTTTTATTTTATATTTTGAGACAGGGTCTTGCTAAGTTGCTAAATTGCGAGACTGGAGAGAACTTGCCGTCAGTCTTCCTGCTGCAGTGTCCCAGAGTGCTAGAATTACAGGTGGGCACCACCGTGACTGGCTACAGACACTTTTAAGGCCTGATGAAGAAATGCTGTGTTGATCTAACCTTTGTTCAATGTTACTTCATAGATGGAGGCATATATCATTCCCAGTTTCCCTTACCTTTTCTCAGTTGTGTTTTTAATATTACTAATTCTACATATGAACTCCTCAATTCCATGTGTCCTATAATTTCTGAGTCCCACCAAAGCCTTCCTTGAATGAGTAAAAGTAACTTGAGAAGATGTCTTTGATTAGATCTCTCATCAGAATTTCCTGTATCATTTCCTCCTAAATTATGGTGTTGAGCAGTTCTCCAATATTCACCAGCATAGTCTTTTTTTTTCAGCTTTAATTGAGTTCATTAGTACATTTTAGGGATACAGTACAGTTACATTCATTACTGGGATCTTGTACCTCTACGTGACAAGTCTTGGTTCTCGTTTTTTCCCCTTGTCCCTGCCCTCCCTTCACCCTCTCCTCCCCTCCCATCTACACATAGTCTTTATTTTATGGCAGAATTATGTATTATGTAGTTCCATGTATGATAGTTTTTTCCTTGTGTGTGTAGCTCATAGCTGTCCTTCATGAAACCTTGATGAATATTGAGTGTGCTAATGAACGATTGAATGGTAGATGTATAAAGCGGGAGAATTAGGAAGGCAGGTGACGCGCTAACCTCAGTTGTGGCATCTTGGCATACTGAATATTTGAAGCTGAAGGAATCTATGAAATAGTTTCTTTAGGAAGGATGTTCTGACCTTCATCTGAAGCAGGTCAGCAAGCCGTCCCATGAGAGGTGCCCTCCCTAAACCCGGATGAAAGGAGCATCCTTATCTCTGAAGATAGAGGGACACAGAGGAATCTGAATGGACAGGCCTTATGAAGTTTCCCCATTTTCCTGTGCTTAGCTCAGACCCCTTTGTCCTATGATATTTTCCTTTAATGTAGCATGGTTTATCAAACCTAGAATAAAAAAGCTTAGATCTACTCACTCTGTACATCTTTCATTTCCTTATAAAGGCTCCTGGGTCACATAAAACTTATATTAAATAAATATAATTGTATGCTTTTCTTCTTTATACACAGTCCCTGTTACTGAACTCTAGCCAAGAAACTGGTAGGGTACAAGGAAAATATTTTTTTCTCTCTTACACAGGCAAAATATTTTGAGGGTGTTCTTAAGGTTCTAAGAATCCTAACATCTTTTTAGGCAAAAATATAGTAGTTTTCACTGTGAAAACCTCAACATTTTATTGCTATAATTGTAGCAATTAATAGTAGCAATTAAAGATTTGACTAGATGGAGGGACTTTCTAAGGAACTAGAGTTTAGGAATCTAGAGGATCTACAAGTTATGAGTCCCTTCCATAATTAGGTGGACATAGAAATAAAAGGGAAGGGCATGATTTCTAGTTTAGCAGTGTTAGGATCGTTGAGAGCACAAACAGAAGTAAATTGATGCTCATCTTCCAGATTAGTTAAGAACAGCCTAATTAGCTAATGAACAGTTCTAGTCCTGTGTTCTGAAAAGCTGTTTCTGGGCAAGCTGAAGTGCTTAGCAGCAGCTGCAGAGTGTGTGGACATGCTAACTGCAAGCAGAGGAACACATGCTAAGTTCTGACCTGTAAAGGTTGATCTTTTTGTGTTACACATTCTGAAAGGAATTTCCCAGAGCTTCTTTAGTCAATACAGCAGAGAGGCAATAGGGCTCAGTGGCTTGGACTTTGGAGCCAGACTACCTGGGCTGAAACTGCAGCTCTGTCATTTTCTAGAAGAGGGATCCTTGCCTCCTGGTTTCCTTGCCCTTGAGTAGGCTCTTGCCCTCACCAACTGTATTGAGGGTTTGGTCTGTGTGATTGAGAGAACATCGCAGAAATGAGGGTGTGACTTTTGAGGATATGTCATCAAAGACATTGACACCTCTGCTTCATTGTCTTAGATGTCTTGTTCTTGGAGAAGTTAGCCACCATGTTCTGAGGCTGCTCAGGGAGGCCTGTGAAGGGTCATATGATGCAGAAGAGTCGGGGGACACCTGCTGAAGCCTCATCTTGGCAATCTAGAATAGTCAAGCCTTCAGATCGGTGCTGTCGGAGTTTACTCCTTGATAGTGTCCTTATGAGATCCGGAGCAGAAACTACCAAGGAAAGCCACTCTCAGGTTCCTGACTCCCTATGTAAGATGATAAGTACTTATTGTTTTAAGCCACTAAGTTTTGCTCTGCAGTAAATGAATTTCATAAGGAAACACACACACACACACACACACACACACTCACACACTCACATATGTATATTTTTTCGTACCATTTTTTAAGATAAGGTCTCATCTTGCTATGTAGTTCAGGCTGGTCTTGAACTCATGGTGATCCTCCTGCCTCAGCCTCCTGAGTGCTGGGATTATAAGCATGTACCACCACACCTGACTTGTAAGGAAATATTTTAAAAGATATTGTTAAAAACAGACTCTACTTGATAAAGAAAATGGAAGTGTATCCTTTTGATGTCTTGATTTGATCTCTTGATGAACAGAACCAAAATAACTTCTATAAAACCTTGGTCCTATAAAATGCTGATTTATCTTTCTTCTGGGAGATTGATATTGCCTATAAGTATATTAAAGAATCTGAAAAAATTATAAAAATTCTGAGAAGTATTGAGGAAAGGATTTTTGTTTGTTTTATAGCTTAGTGTTTTCCAAATATATATTACCAAGGCATTTCTTTATGGATATCCATCTCAATGGATATGGTGGTTACACTTTGAGAGCCAGTGTTCATAAAAGTTCCAGGCTCCTAGGTAAAAACTCTAAAGAATGAGCACATGAAAAGATTCTCAGCATCTGTATGGATTGAATGTTTCTGTCACCATCCTCCACAAATTCATATGTTAAAATTTCAATCTGGTAGTATTTAGACCTTAGATCTTTGTGAGATAATTAGGTCATGAGGATGGCACCCCTCATAATGTGATTAGTGCCTTTATAAGAAAAGACAGGAGAGAGAGCTGCCTTCCCTGCCCTCCTTTCCACTATGTGAGGACACCCCAAGGAGATGGTCCTCTGTGAACTAGTAAGAGGGGACTAACCAGGAAATTAATTAATTGGCCAACATCTTGATTTTGGACTCTCCACCTTGCAGAGTCGAAAAAAATAATGTATATAGCTTCTAAATTAGGAGAGCCACAAAAATATAAATATCCAATTACAGTATATGTTGGATTTTTTTTTTTTTTTTGTACCAGGAATCGAACTTGGGACCTTACACTTGCGAGGCAGGCAGCAACACCACTGAGCTAAATCCTCAGCCCTGGAAATTTATTTTAATCTGCCAAGTGTGAGATACTCATTTTAAATGGTGGCAGAGGTGGGCTGGTGCAAACTGAACAATTAGATATAGATGGCCTTTGGCTCTCTTTCCACCCTCCTTTCCTCCTGTGAAGATAACATGTATTTGTTGTTTTATTGTGACTCTGAGTTGTGGAAATGATGGGGCAGCCTCAGGCTGACTCTAGATAGTTTGTTAATATGAGAGAGTACAAATGCTGCCTCAGCTCTGTCTTTCACATTGGGCAGCAGATGACAGACAGCAATTTAAAAGGCCACCCTTCCCAGGGTTTGTTTCTTTGTTTTGGTCATTGTGGTTGTTCTGCATTTTGGGACTCTAACTGACTTCCTAAGCTAGCACAGGGACTCTGTAAGCCTTGTGTGCATCAAAATCGCCTGGGGTTCTTGTTTAAAATGAGGACTGTGACCTTCATCCCTGAGGGTCAGGAGGCTGTTGTTAAAGCAAGCACCCATATAATTCTGGTGCAGGTGGTTCTTAGACCACACTGAAAACATTTGTGCTAGAAAAACATCCAGCTGTATTGGAAAAAACTTATAATTATGCATAGGGCTGACCTAACCAAGGAGAGGATGAAACTGGGGTTGGGATGGAGCCTTTGCTGTCTCTGAAATGTTCATGAATTTTAACAAGTGGTTCAAAATAAATATCAGAAATGTTAGCTCCTGTTCAATATAACACTGTATCTATTGTATCTTATATTATTATTTTTTGATATTTGAACCATTTCATTGCGAGAGGCTTTCGTAACCTTTGGAATTTTAGATGTTAGGGCTGTGTTGGGGACCAACTAAGGTAGAGGAGAGAGCACTTGGTTGCTGGCCCTGTGTTTCTTGTTAGGCTTGGGTGATGGTGGCGCTGTCAGGTTGCAAGCCCTGGTCAGGCCCTGCCCTGCCTCTCCCCTCCCATAGGCCTTCTGCCTGTGAGGGTCTGACCTCAACTATTCCCTGTTCACCCTGGGCTGCCCATCAGGGCAGGACACAGGCACTCTGGAAGTCCAGCGATAGGATTTCTCTTGGGGTAATAGCAAAAAGGAGGAGCAGGAAACTGAAGCCTGTGCCTGCTGTGCTGTTCAGGGAGTTCTGGACTACACTAATGGTAGTTGTGAAGTCTCCAGGAGAAAGGGGTTTCTGTTTCTTGGTCCAGGGCTGCCATGGGAGCCCAAAGGGCAAACACTGTCTTTGCCATTCCTCCAGGTGTGTCCTTTTCTTATTCTGCTACCTGTCTGTGCTCTGATGGGCAAATGAGGTCGTTAAGTGCAGCATCAGGAACCGGGGACAAACCAAAGGTTCCAGACTTTGCACAGCCATCCTGGTGTGTGCAGTATGTTGGGGAGCTGCAGGGTGCTGTGTTGGCCACTCTGCCTTGAGAGGGCAGCTGTGGTTCAGTGTGAGGGGAAGCAGCTGGCCCCAAAAGCTTTGGAAATGGGAGCACACCTCCAGCAGACAACGGCTTGGTTTGGAAGAAGGCAAATGTCAAGTATTCAAGTTATAAAGCAGTCTCAGGCCACTGGGCAGCCTGCCAGGGTGTGCTTTCCCTGAGGGAGAGAATCTGGCAGGGAGTGCTCCGGTTAGGTGTCCTGGGCTCTTGCCAGCTTCTTCCTTCCCTGAACCTCTGCCCCCTTGTCTGAAAGTGGGCAGTGCTCTCCAGTGTATGGGAATGTATGGGAGCATGTGGGAGACTGCTCAAGGCCTCAGCCCACCAGTTCTCTTCCCTGACCCCACTTTTCCTGCTGCCCTGATTCCCCACACAGCCTCCTAGGCCCGAGCCTTTTGTTTTTTCTCTCCCTCGTCAACTTTTCTTTTTCAGACCTGCACTCTGCTAGTTTTGAAAGCTTTTTAAAGTTTCTGAAGTTACATGTGGGACTGTTGGAGACTGGAGGAGAAGGGGGGTCCCACCCAGCAGACAACTACTGACCATTCAGCCTGTGCAGCAGCCTTGCTGCTGTGGGTGATTCCCTATGACATGCACACCTGTCAGTTCCTGATCTACCTCTTCATGACAACCGTCTATCACTCAGAACGTGAGATGCTCTGGGTGTGAGTGCTGGACCATTTCCTTCCCTAGGGATTTGGGGGTTGAGTTAGATCTTCGGTCAGAATTGGTGAGACAGGAGTGGGCCTCCTCTCTTATCCTCACCCTTTATACCTGACAATTTTATGAATCCTGACCGTCTTTGTGATGAGTGTTCTGTTCTTTCTCTTCAGTGCCATCCTTCTGGCCACCAACACATGACTTGGGTGATTTCATGGCTTAGTGGCTGGTCTTTTGCCTTTACTTCCTCTTTAATTTGTGTCGGTCTGTTGACTATGATGAGAATTTCTTTGCAGCCCTTCCTACAGCGAGATACATCCCTGAGTGGAAACTTAAGATGGTTTTCCCTTTCCTGTGGCCTCGGATCTACCCACTTCTGCATGGCCTGTGGCATCTTTATCTAGGATTGAACCTAGGACATTGTGCATTTTAAGCAAGTGCTCTACCACTGAGCAACATTCCCAATTCATCTTCAGTTGTAATGCTGCTCTTCCTCTAGCTGTTCACACACCCACCCTGGATACTGTAGCCACCTGCTCCTTTCTGCTCCCTTATACACCCACTCAGTGCTCTGATTGTCACACTCCTTACTTGTGAGCCGCCCTCCTCCCCTTTTTTCCTACACCCTTACTTCTTGTGAACCCTTCCCATCTCTCTCCCTCCTTTCATTGGGATGTCAACTGGTCCTTTTGCATTCAGAGCTGCCGTTTGTGGGAATTGTAAGAGACACTGGAGTTCGTTGAGTCCAGCTCCTGTCCAGGGACTCCAACAGAGGAAATGACTTCCTGTGACCACCCAGCAAATCATTCTGGTACCAGACCCCTCATTCCCTCGTCCAGTGCTATGTCTGTAACCACATGCCACCTGGAGATGAGAGGAAATGTTCTTGCCCACAGATTCTAGGATGTTGTCATTAGAAAGACAGTGGAAGTAAGAACAATGTTTGTGGAGGGTTTCTTATTCATCACCCTTGCCATGCAATTAGCACTTTATCATGGCTTACTCGCATTCTTATTGTCAGTTCCACACATCAAGCCCTTTATTGCATCAGAATATAACACTGTCTTGTTTGCTAATTACTTGATGTGTGGAAGTCAAAACTGTTTTAAATCTCTTTTGTAGCCCATCTTGCACAGTTCCAGGCATGCGATAGAACTCACTATCTATTCAAAGTTAATTCAGTGAGTTTTAAAGACAGTTCAGGGCAAGGCTCACATTTAAGCCATTGGTTATGATGGAGCCCTGCCCACCCCACACATTGCTGACCTTACCTTAATTCTTGATCTGAGGCCTTCCAAAGCCACCTGTTTAGAATTAGCTAAATTTTCCCCTCTGTTCTCATAATACTTTATTAATATCTTTGCTTTCACCCATATTATATGGATAATTAGGAAAGACTCCTGCCTCCTCCTGGATTTTCAATTTCTGGGGACAGTAAGAAATCTTTCTTTGTATAGCTCATAGATTTCTTTGGCCACATACTGTCTTGCATGTGGGTGGGCTCAATACCTGATTGTTGAATTGAATATTATAAATTATGACATAGTTAACAATGTCTTATCCATGTGTGGTCTATCTGCAAAACTCAGGGCCTCCTTCCATACTGTGGTCAAACCCAAGACTGGGACAAAGGCCAGGCTGGGAGGATTTTGGATTATTTCTAAATGGACAGAGATAGTTGTGTGTCTCTGAGCATCTCTCACCAAATCTCAAAGCCAAATATACAAAACATTTGTCCTTCTCTGTCAAATTTAGTTGGCTAAGCCTCTTCTTCCATCAGCCCAGTTAATAAAAAAAATGACATTTTGTCACTTATTCTGTGGCACACAGAATAAAGGATGTCCCAGGTAACAAGGCTTAGTAGCATTTTCTAAGCACCCAGAATGAAATAGTGTGGAAAGGATGGGTATGTCTAGGAACAACAGAAAGGAAATCCAGACATGAAAACTCTATTGATTCCAAACTTCTGAGAGCTGAAAGGTTTAACTTCATTTTATAAATAAAGAAAGAAAAGTCCCTAAAGGGAAAGCAGCCTGAAGTCACAGGGCTGGTGAAGGAGTGGGGTCAGGATGAGCAGCATGAGCTCTGGTGTGGCTTCCCCTAACATCACAGCTCCATCCGGCTCGCAGGGGAAATTGTCCAGCAGTGCTCTGAGAAACAGAAGTGGATGGATCAGGTGGAAAATGAAAGGAATCAGCAAGGGGCTGGAGAAACAAGGAAAAGAAGGGCTGAATAGAGAGGAATGAGTGATATTTGCTTCTGATTCTGGTGACCCCACTCTGGAAAAAGAAAAAGTAAGCGAAGACCAAAATCATGGTGTAAGTCATCAGGGGTGGGTAGGATAGATTCAGCAGCTCACCTCCAGGATGCTTTCTGATTCCTTAGCTCTTTTCCTTATAATACTATTACTTTGGAACTCACTGGAAACTTTTAGAAAGTGACTTGGTTAAAGGAGGAGGATAGGAGAGGGAGAGTGGCCCTTAGGCTCCCACTGTGTTTGCCATAGTACTGTCAGACTTCCTTAAGGTTTATGTGCCATGTGTGGAGCTGGGAAAGAAAGCCACAGAGAGTGGATGCATCAGAGGCACATGTGCCATGTTTGCAGACTAGCAGGCCTGTAGTTTTCAGGGACTTGGGGTATAAGGAACTGGAGGAGATATGGTTGCAGCTGTAGCTGAGCAAGCCCGCAGGAACATGAGGGTCCTGTGTGCCAGAATAATGTGGTTGGATTTTTATTATGAAGGCAATAGGGGAGAGAGAGAGAGAGAGAGAGAGAGAGAGAGAGAGAGAGAGAGGCACAAAATCTTTGGAAATATACCTCCCCTTCTCAGAAGCTTGAGCTCTTGCCATGGTGGATGAGAGTATGGGGAGGAAAGAGTGAGGTTGGAGCTAGCAGGACTTGTTAGGGGCCCGTCTCTTACAGGTTTTGTTGAACAGAAGAAAATGAGGAGGCAAGTCAGTGGTATTGGAGAGGAGGGTCAAACATAGAGATATTCAGGAATTTTTAAACTTAAGGGATGAGGAAGAAGGGTCAAAGCTGAATCTTAGGATTGGATTGAGGGAGGTTGGTGGCATTCTGCTTTGTGAGATGATAACAATCTTGAGGGAACAATAGACTGTGGTAGACCAGGGATGAGGATGATTGTGGCTTTGTGAGTTCAACATGCCTTTTGGGCCCCTGGATAACACCCTGGTAGGAAGGCTGGGGCTCAGGATGGGTTCTTCATGGATTTTTTGATTACATTGCTGTATAGTCGTAGTTGAACCATAGACAAGGGTCAGATTGTCACAGGAAAGTGGCAGAGAGAGATGAGGCCAAGAACAGGATTCAGGGGACATCTGAATTAAATAGACATGGAAGATAAGGGTGACCTGGGATGGATGGAGGCTGACAGGGAGTCCACAGAGGGTGAGGAGATGGTGGTGATCATTAGCTGGGAAATGAAAGGAGAAAGAGTTTCTAGAAGAAGGAAATGTTTACCAGGGTGAAATGTGAGGAAGAAAGACAAATGCTGGCATTTGTCTGAGAAATCTTGACCTTTTTCTGCTCCCTTGCTAGAAATAAGTGTCTTTGCTTTGTATTGTGCAGTCATGTACATGGATGGAAGCGTTATTGCCCTGTGTCATAGAGGCCATGCATAAAATCCCTCTGGTTCTGGGCTTTTATCAAATGGAAGGGAAACAGTCTCTGGTTACTTTGCACTGAGAAGGGGAGGGGAGAGGGGACCACTGTGAGGATCAGTGCCTTAATTTTAGCAAGGCTCTTAATGCTCTTTAGAAGGTATGCTTTATTTCTACAAAAATAGAAAGTATTATTATTATTACATCTTCATGCTGTATCCGAGCCAACACTGGAGTCCTCAATACTGTGTATTTATTTCTCTGAGGTTTTGAAGGGGTGGGAAAGAATGGGATATTTAGGTTGCTAAGTGATTGTGCTTCTAAAAATGAGATTCCCCCATGGCTCCTCCTGTTGTTTTGGTCAGAGTAAGAGGGATGCCAAAGTCAAATTATGAAGACAGGCCTGGCTGTGTCTTGAGTTGGCCTCAGGGTATTCTGTGGGGAGGGATAGAATAAACTGTCCTGCTCCTGTCCTCCTTCCTGCATCCCCTTAGGGACTACTACTTTGAAAATTGCAGGAAAAACTGGGCCTCCCCCTGCTTAAATTCCAGAGCCTTGCCTAGGCAGGCAGGCCCAGGTTGCTATGGTGATGATGGGTGGTTGGGGGAGGTAGTGATGCAGTGTTTGGCCTGTGTAACTGAGGTCCCCAATACAGGCTGCCGGAGCCTGGGCTCCTGATGCTCTTGGCAGTTCTTTTAGGATTCTGGAGGGTGCTGAAATCTTCAAACTGGCCAGGCAGATCAGCCAGCTGAATCCATCATTGTTGAAGGCCAAATATATCACGGGCCAAACTCTGGAAGATGTTTATGGTATTTAGAGCTACAGAGCAACTTTGATGGGGGAAGGAGTGCACAGGGAGGAGGGGCTGAGATAGTAGACTGAGGTTTGAAGATAGCCTTTAAGATGATGTAGCACATTAATATCCTTGACTTCTGGGCATCAAACCTCTACTTGGACTCCCCATATGATGGGGAGCCCATCACAGGGCAAAGTTGGTCGTTGCATGGTTGGGGAGGTCCTCGGTTTTACTCCTTCCCCTTGGTAAAATCTGTCCCCTTTTGATTTGATCCAGTGGCTCAAATGATGCAATGAGCCAAGCAATACAGGCTTTTTAAATCCATTTTCCACCAAGCAGAACATTCATACATTTCTCAACTATTTCTCATCTGATGCCATTGCAACATACCTTGTGATGCCCCCAAGCCCCAGGATTCTCACTGTTGTTCTTAAAATACGACACCCAGCTGGTTATGGTGGCACACACAACAATCACACCGTTCAGGAGGCTGAAGTAGGTGAGCTTGAAGCCAGGTTGGACTACACAGTGGATTCCTGTCTCAAAAATCAAACCAAACAAAAAGATGACACCCAAGGTAGAACATAGGGCTCTAACTGGCCTGACCAGTGCAGAAAACTTTAGGACAGATGCCACCACATGTTTAGGATCAGTAGGAGTCATGCCACTGGCTAATATGAAGTTTGTGATTATCTGTCATTAGCAGAACTTTCACATGTGAATAGTGGGAGCACTTGTCATTTCAGTTGTTGATAAGTACGTTGAAATTAACAGAAATAATTAACAGAATAATAACTCTAGAAGCCTCCCCATAGGCTGAAATTATAACATAATAATATTAATACTTAAAGCTGTTGCTTATTATTCAATTATCTAACAATTAATCACTGGTCAGCTGGGCAAGGTGGCACATGCCTGTAATCCCATCTGTTGATGAACATATAGGCTGCTTCCAAAATTTAGCTATTATGAATCATTGGCATTATTTTACTGATGAGGAAATGGAATCACAGAGAGGTTAGGTAAGTTGCTAAAGGTCACACAGGCTTGTAACTAGCAAAGTCAGTATTTAAATTTATTCTTTTATTCACTAACGAGTAAGATTTAGGAAAGACTTTTAAAATGTTGGAAACTCATCAAGTGATGATCACTACCATTGTGACAGGAGGGTAGCATAAGTGTGTGTGTGTGTGTGTGTGTGTGTGTGTGTGTGTGTGTGTGTTTAGGGGGCTTGCTGAAATCGAGATAAAATCTTTAGCATTTTTCCAATGGATTTGTCCAATAATTATATTTTAAAAGAAACAAAGTTGCTTTGCATCAGTTTATTCCCAGAAATGCCATGCTAGTCCCTGGTAATCGAATGCAGTGATGATAGTGATAGCAGCAGCGCTCATGGGGGTGAGCCTGCACTCTCCCAGGCACTGAGCTAAGCTTATCCTATGCATTATTTGATTGTTTTTGTTTTCTCATTGCTCCCAAACTTGGTACCAATGTATGGCCAAATTTTTGGATTGATAGTGAGTTCACTGATTGTCATTCTAAAAGCTTTTTTCTTTTTAAAATCAAGACATTTGCTCAGTTTTCCAAGGTGTTGATTTTGTCCCATTTCTCACAAGCAGCTGGCTTGGATGTTCTGTCAGTGTTGTGTCTAAATGGGCATTGACTTTGGAAACAGGAGCCTGGGTTCAAGTGTGATTCTTCTACAGCTTTTGTCTGAGGCCAACTGCAAATTATTATTCAAATTATTATTAGAGTTCGCACAGAAGTTTTAGTACCATTTCCCATTTCTTTTCTTTTAAACATGTCAGGGAAGGTGAAATCAGAAGGCATAAACATCACACTATGTGGTGGCGTAAAAACAAAAGTAGAGCTGGATCCCCCTTGGTGCCAGGAGAAGGGGCTTGGATAAGGCCTTAGAGGGTGTTTGGGTATCATCTCAGGGAGTGGTGGGATCAGTACTCACACTTGTGCCCTGGGTGCCAGCTTCTGGAAGGCTCAGCTTGCTGTCTGAGTTCACATCTCCTCCTGGCTTTGATCCCTTGGCCATGTGTCTCTTCTTCCTGTCCACCTCACAACTACTGCTGGTGACCTTCCTAGAACATAGCTTTGTTCATGTTCACCCTGTGGTTCCCCATGCTCCAGAAGAGGGCAGAGCAGGCTCAGAAGCACTTGGTGGACAAAGGACTTGGGAAACATTAAAAGGTTGAGAAGGGTTCTAGTAGGACACATCCTCTGGACCTGCTATGGCCATAGTCAGCGTCTCGAAGTATCAGACAGACCCACATTTAAACTCAGTCCTGGTCAGACTTCTACTTGGAACTAGAAGAGTTTTAGATTTTTTTCCCTAGATATTAGAATATATGTGGATATACAATGCAGGTTATCTTGGGGATAAGATTGAGTTCTTTTATCTTTCATATATTCCTTATTCATATAGCCTGAAGGTAATTTTATACATTTTTTTTTTACTGTGCCTATATTCCGATTGTCACCTATTGTACAAAATCAAGTGTAGAATTTTCTACTTCTAGATGGCATGTTGGTGTTCAAAATTTCAAGCATTTTGGATTTCAGGTTTTCAGATTAGGGATCCTCTCTGCCTGTATTTCAGTGTTAATACCAAAAGTTCAAGTTGGATTTTCAGACCTTGAGGCCACTGATGACCTTTTATGAGAGTTATTTCCACAGAGGGGTAAGGACAGAAGCCAGAAGACAGCAGGCTGAGGAGGCAGAGGGTGCAAATAGATACCAGGTCCAGAGTCTGGACAGTGCAGCGAATGGCGAAGACAGACAGGGAAGAGCTGTATCAATAGATACATTGGAGTTGAAGAAACAGACAGGGAGGGTGGTGCTCAGCACCGAACTGTGGAGAGGGTGGGATTCAGAACATCAAACGAAGGATCCTCTGCAGCACAGGGAAAGGTGCTACCTGCTTCTTTTAGGACCCTTCAGTCCACAATGGTATGAGAAGGTTTTAAGTAAAGAGCAGTGATTATTGGACTCAATAATGTGTGCTTGTTGATTTTTAGTCATATTTGAAATTTAGTGCTGGAGCCAGGGATTTAGTTCAGTGGTGTTGTGCCTGCCTGGCAAGTGCAAGGTCCTGAGTTCAATTCCTAGTACCACACACACACACACACACACACACACACACACACACACACAAGTTTAGCACTGAGAACATGTAATGTGGCTCTCATTATAAATGTAAAATCCTCACAGGCCATGCAGAGTGCATGTTAGGAAGAGCAATGAGTTGCCATCCAGGTCACCAACTGTACAAAGTTAGGGAGATATGCAAACAACCTTGCTTTCAAAAAATGTAGTTATTTTGACAATGGAAAGAACATGTTTTTCTGGAAAATACAGATAAACATAAAAAATACAGTAGTCTTCTCTTATCAATGGGGAATATATTCCAAGATCTTTAGTGGCTACTTGAAACCACAGAATACAAAACCTTGCATGTTTTTTTCTGTATATACATACCAATGATGAAGTTTAAGTCACAAATTAGGCATAGTAACAGATGAGCAACAATAACTAACAGTAGTATAGAACAGCTACAACATTATACTGCAGTATCTCTCCGTCTATCTTAAAGTATTTTATTCATTTAAGGGGAGCACTTTATAATTTTGCTCTGGCATATTTCCAGAATCACTGATTCTATGGCTGTGTCTACAGTGGGTCAGTTATAGAGCATGTGAAGTTCAGTAATAGGTTTGGCTGTTCACAGTATTTTCATAAAACATTAACTTGGCTCCAGCCTGGTTTCTTTCATGATCAGAGGCCATGGGCTAATTTGCATAGTGAGCAAGGTAAAAATAACTTCAGAACTGAGAAGAAAGATCATTGCCATTCAGTTAAAGTTGGAGACTGGGTGCTAGCACTTTGTAAGGGGCAGCAATCTCTTCGTCTAGACTCCATTATTAATACATGCATTGTATTATTCCTTATAAATAGAAAGGTGCTTTTAAAAAAGTCCTCTGAGAAAACGGCCATGCCACTTAGTTCTCCTGTTGTGGGAGTGATTGCTTGGTTCCTCCAAGAATGCAGAATTTTATTTATACACAGTGAAAGTATAATTAAAACCACTACTTTATGATTACATATCACTATCAAATAGATGAGGTAACAGTTCCTATTTAAATGAACATATAGTTCTTTATTAAAATTGTTTGATTTCTATTATATTGCAAATAGCTGGTATGGGATGTGGGATGACTCAGAAGTACTAGAGTGATTTTTGGTTTAATGACCTTAAAAAGTAAAAAAAAAAGAAATTGTTTTCTTTGACAAATAGCTCCAATTCATTTAGGGGCTCTACAGATGGTTGATATTTTATAACAGCTTTATGGCTGCCTCTTCATCAAACCTATAATTATAGATTTATCTCCTATGCAAATGTGAGAATTTATCTACATTTCAAAATATACTTGTCATGGTAGGAGAAAGATGGCAAGTGCCTGTCACACAAATCAATCTCTCAAGCATTGTAGGCAGAAGTAGGGAAGTAGAACAATGGACAAATCTATTTTTTGTCATACTTATGGATCTATGATTTGTTTGAAAAGATCGATTTGAAATTTTATAAACTCAAACAGATTCTTTCCCACAGGAGGGGAGAAAAAAAAAACAATTTATCCCACAACACTGTGAGAGGGTAGAATTTTTTTACTTGAGAGTCTTTTTTTTCCCTTCCACATTGAAAGGATCCTTTGGTCAGCTTTCCATCCAGTGTTAACTCATAGGTGTGTGGTATTTTGGAAAGATGTCTCTGGCTCCCTCAAGGGTCATGAAATTTTACTTGAGTCTTTTTTTTCCCTTCCACATTGAAAGGATCCTTTGGTCAGCTTTCCATCCAGTGTTAACTCATAGGTGTGTGGTATTTTGGAAAGATGTCTCTGGCTCCCTCAAGGGTCATGAACAAATGTAATACTTTAGTCTTGAAGAAGTTAGAAGGGAGCATTCTTTCAGTATCTTAGTTAAGTCACTTGCTAAAGGGACATCATGAAAAAAAGCTTGCACATTCTCTAATTGGTATACTACACCAGGGTCAGCGTTCTGGGTTTTCCTTCTTTACTTTGCAGCTCTCTTGGCTCTTGTAGGTCTGGCTAAGCCAGTTATACCTACTTCCACTTTGATTTCTTTTCCACATGATATTATTTGGACAGAAGAGGTAAACAGTTTTATGAGTGACAAGCCTAACTTGTTCTAGCTTAAGGAAGCCGAGGCTTTTCCAGGACCAACCAGTGCCCTGCAAGATTAGGAATACTGAGCCTCAGGAACTGGAGGAACAGGGCTGCAGCTCCAGCTCCTGCAGAATTCCTCCTTACTCTCAAACTCTTTCACCTGTCTGAAGGTCAGTTGTGTTCTTTTTCACTACAGCCTTCCCTTGTCTGTGAGAAAGAACATGGATGACAACAGTGCTTTTATCTTAGGGCTTCAACTGCTTTGGAAGAGATTGACTGAAAACTCTAATTTCCTCACCCAAACAGATAGAGAAAAGGACTTCCTGCCTGGAACCTGTGACCTGTAGCCAGCAGAACCACCTAAAAACATTGCAGCTGGGGATAAGGTCCACAGAGACGTAGTGCTTCTGGTGGACATGGGAGCAGTAGGTGGCCACTCTGCACAGGCAGGTTGGTTCCATAGCTGCTCTCGGGATTCTGACACTAAAACTCATCAGCACATTCTCGTAGCAAGGCCAGGGTTGGGGCTCAGCCCCCATGTGGATGATTAGCCGGATTCTGCTCTATTCCTGGCAAGCCATCTCACAACTGCTTGTTCCTGGTCCTGAGGGGGACCTGGTAAGAAAAAGTGTGTGGGCAGAAGATCAACAGAAATCCCTCACCACTACTAGAAAAACAACTCAAAGAACGTGTATTTATGTTAGCAAGTTCTTATAATGTGGGATTTCCCTCTCCAGCAATTCTCCTTCTGTACCAACTCTCCAAAGCACAGTTTTGGTAACATTCATATGATCACTGCAATCACAGGACCATAAGGCACTGCACAGGGGCAGCTCTGTGGACATCCTGGAGAGCATTTGTCAAGTATATGTGCCTTTGGGATATATTTCTAACTATTAGCCATTATCTTTTGTAGCTACCAGAAGCACTCCAGCGTTGGAATCTCAATTTCTGGGTTTGAGTCTCAGTTTGACCATTTACTCTTTCAGTGACCCTGGGCTAGCCAGTTTCTCTCTAAAACTTATACAGTGGGGATAGTGCTACTTGTATGTGACAGGGCTATGTAACTGTGAAACTACAGGGTAGTTTTCTTTTTCTCTGTTCATTCCTGTGTTCTTCATTTGGCATCATTTGGGGGAGCGGTTCTTTGGATTAAGGCTTTTCTTGGAGACATGCTGGGGTCTAGCTTGATGTGCCCTAAACTGGTAGGGTATTTGTGTTAATGTTTGCTATCCCTCTGTGTTAGTTGCTTTTCTCATTGCTAAGACAAAATACCCAACTCCCAAAATAAAGGGGGAAAGAGTTTATTTAGCTCACAGTTTATAGAGATTTCTTTCAGTCCATAATTGGCTGGGTGGCAGAGTGGCAACAGCCTGTGATGGACAGACAGTAACAGTCACAAGGGACTTTAACAGAAGCTTTGTGTCCCTTTTATACCACCCAGACCACCAGGATTAGGGCGGTGCCAAACCACTCACTCTCATGTAGTGGCTTAGTAATCACACGCCCTTAAGCCCAGCATCACACATTCCAGGTTCAGGCACCTCTAAAAAAGAAAGCCTCGCCTCATCCACATGGATTTTGGGGGGACATCTAAACACAAACCCTCAGAGGCATGACCTGTGTCTGGGGTCATGTTGGCAACCTCTTGTTTTTACCTGCGAGGGACTGTGCATACGTATCTTCTCCCAGTGTGGGTAGGAACTAATTGTAAAACGCATGCCAGTTCTTTCCTCAACTATTAAGCCTTGTTCGATGTGAAGGAGCCGCTCTTTGAGAGAGCCTCCTGATAGCCTTTCTCTGTGAGGGGTGACTTTTGCTCTGCAGAGGATATTGGACAATGTCTGGAGACATGTTGTTGCAGCTGGTAGGGGAGTGGTGCAAGGAGGGCTTGTTATTCACATCTTGTGTTAGAGGCCAGGGTTGCTGTCAAACATCCTGACGTGCATAAAACCGCTCCCCATAACCAAGAATTATTTGTCTCCAAATGTTGGTGTAACTTCTCCTTGATTTTGCATCATTTGATCCTTTCTTTTGATGGGAAAGAAAAGGGAAGACTTTAGATGACAATTTTTCTTATCAAAAGTCTTATTTTGAGACTATCCATTAAGATTCCTCTGAAATTTAATTGGGACCCCCATGTTAAATTCCAGAACTGGGTGCCTTACTTCTGTTAAAGACAGAGACTCTTGTTCCTTTCCAGGAGTGGCACAGCTCTTCCTAGCTGGAAAAGACAAATTGACCCTACTTGCTATTCCAGTCCTGTCAAGAAATATCAGGGCTTCCTGGCTATTATTTATTGTCTCTGGAGCAGACGAAGAAATAGAAGAAGGAAGAAAATCTGTGCTCCAGTTTGTGGTCCAGTTTGGCCATAAATTAACTCAAACACATAAATGTTGAGTTCCATCATCTGTCCATTCGTAATCAGTCACTACATCACTCTGGGTGAATTGCTTAGACTCACACATCAACTTGTAGAGAGACTGACCTCTGAAGCATGCATGACCCCAGGATGGCTCTCTTATCTGGAACCAATGTTATAGAAGAGGTAAGCAGAAGCATTAGTCCCCAGAGGGCCCATGGGGCTAGAACATGACATTTTTTTCATGTACAGAGACAAAGATCAACACATGGTTGTAGCAATTGGGATTGGAGTTGGAGGGGTGAGAGACCAGTGGTTCAATCGAGGAAGTTCTTTTTAGCTCAGAGTAGCAGTGTGGTTAACTGATATTTTCTATAAAGCCTTCCCTGTGATATTTTTCCAGTTGTCTAGACTCCTCACTCTCCATTCCCCTGGCTCACAAATTTCTAGCTGCACCAGATTTTCCATGCCACTGAGCCTTCTGTGCATACTTCTTCCTGCACAGGGATGCTTTTCCCACCGTTTCCGCTGGCCTAATAAACCCTTACCTTTGACCCTTCCTTCCCTGAATGTAACTCTGATCTATTTAATATCTAACTCTTGCATCAAGTTTTAAGAGGACAACAGCTCTCTTCATCTTGTTCTCTAGTGTAACACCAGTGCTTACTCTCTGTGAACATCCAGTGATTTTAGAGTGGGTCCTGGGCTCTCCTGTGGAGCTGAACTGAAGGCACTGAGAGCCCCAGAATAAGTAGTGAGGAGGAAAAGGTGACTGCTTTACAGACAGTGGAAAATGGGCTGGACTGATGTCTGCTTTCCCTTTCGCAAGTCTCATTCACCTCCTCAAATATATTCTGGTCTTTGGGTCAAGTTGTGTTTTTTTGAAAATGATGTAAAGTCTCCAGAAAGTGATTCCTAAATCCAATTGTACTTTCAATATTTAAAAAATTTTAATTATTTTAATTTTTAAAATAATGCTTTTAAAAATAGTCAGTAAAACATTATATGTAGTTCAGTAGATTTTGGATACATTTTAGTGATTTACAGGTGTGGTTAAAGTCCCCTTGGTTAGAGTCTCCCACCATATAGGAGCCATGGATCCATTCAAGCTGCATAGATGCGTTTGTGGATAGACAGACAGTCTGTTCCAATGAAAGTATATTAGCATCCACTTATTCTGAAATTAGAGCATTTTGGGGCACTGTTCTTGCCTGGTGGAAATGTGAAGGCACTTCCTGCCCTCAAGGAGTTATGAGTACCTAACTATCATGTTTTAAAATATGAAATCCACATATGGCTGTTGCATTGAGCAGCTGTGTAGATGTCAAGAGGGAGGGGAGAGGGGTGAGAGCTGCAGGAGTGTGACACCACCTGGGCTGGCTTTGGCTCACAGTTTTAGTACCAGCTTCAGAGTCTCAGGGGTCCAAGAGGTCCTTCCACTTGGCCAACTCATTTCATAGATAAGAAACTAGCAGGGCCAAAGATGTAGCTCAGTGGTTCTGCCTTGTTTCGCAAGTGCAAGGTCCCAAGTTTGATCCCTGGTACCAGGAAAAAGAAAGAAAGAAAGAAATGCATATTCTTTCTCTTCTTCCTCTTCAGCATCTATGCATCAAGTGTCTTTTATAAGCCAGCCTGTAATAATCATTGTTTTTGTTTTGAGCTCTTCCTCATCCAGGAAACTGATGACTCCTTTGGAGACTCCTATTTGTGTGTGCTCTTGGTGGAGGATCTTGCTCACCTTGGAGGTGATGCACTGTCCTAGCGCAGTGAACTTGAATTCAACAGGACATGTGACTTAAGGAGGGAATTCATTTCTTCATTTTTCTCAGGTTCTGCAGCTACATTTCTTCTTTTCTTTTTCTTTTTTTTTTTGGCTCCAGGGATCTAACTAGGGACCTTGTGCTTGTGAGGCAGGTGATGGCACCACTGAGCTAAATCCCGGGCCCTGCAGCTGCATTTCTTGTGTTCTTTAGCTCTTGACCCTTCCTCCATCTTCAGAGCCAATGTCATGGGTAGCATCTTGTTTCAGTCCTCACAATGTGGTCTTTTCTAGCTAAATCTTCGTCTGTCTTGTCTTGTAAGGACATCTATGATTGCATTTAGAGCCTGCCTGCATAAGTCAGGATAATATTTCTATCTCAAGTTCCTGTTCTCATGTGTGAAGTTCTATTTGCCAGAGTCATAGGTTACAGTATTAAGACCTGGCTGTTCCTGCCATACCAAGGTTCCCGCTTCTCCTTTTCCCATCCTAGTATTTCAATATCATTTCAACTTTGTGAGCTCCTGATATCTTGTCAGGATACTTTATACCATTTTTGTAGGGGAAGAGGTGTTTCACAGTTTAAGGGAGCTTAACTGTGGAGAAACTATAGAGTTTCTGTTGCTTATGACCAGGAACCTATTGTGGTAAATCAGCACTATGTGGTGAATTTTATATGCATTATCCTTTTTAATCCTTACATCAATCCTCTTTAGGCAGGCACAATCTCCATTTTACAGATAAGAAAATTGTAGTTTAGAATGACATGTGCATAAGCCTGACAGCCAGTATAGGTGATAGAAATGGAATTTGAAACTAGCCAGTTTCATAGAACAGCATGCCCTTTACCCCTTTCTCAGAACCCTAATTCAAATATCTTTGAATTATAGACTTGTCAACTCGCAGGTAGATTTTCATCTGTGCCCCGAAGTCTGAATCATCTTGTTTAGGCAGGGGAGAAAAGGCAAGGGAGAGGTGGTTCAGGCAGGAAGGAGTCTAGAAAGCAAGAGGTGAATCCAAGAGATTCATGACAGACGTGGATGCCTCACTAGAGCTAAAGTGGTAAGAGAAATGAAGGAAATAGTCATGGGTAGAATGCTTTTGCATGGACATAGGCACTGAGTATAGGGACTAGCCATGAGAGTGACATTCTGACTGAACTCTGCTGAGTATCTAATTTGAATTAGATTCTTTCCTGCCTCCTCCTGGTCTCCTCATTATTTATGGGCTGGTTAAACACCTAACACCCTTTGCTAGTGTTAATCAGCCTTTTTTCACAGATGCTAATGAACAGCTCGCCTCCCAAAAGCTAATGCAGTTCTCCCTGGGTATTTATATGGGTGTAGGTAAACAGGTAATTTCTGGAGCTCAGGAGGCAATCCAAGGCCTAGTACTGAAAGACTTCTGGTTTGTGTCTTTTCTCTGAAGAGCATTTGCAAATTTGTTTACAGCCTAGTGCATAAAATAGGAAGGAAGGAAGCATTTTACTTGGTAATTTCCGAGCGCCATTTGTGTTGTCAGCTTTCTGTTACAAGATACCTGACATAATCAACTTTTACAAAAGGGAAGGTTTACTTTTGCTTATAGTTTTGGAAGTTTCAGTGCATGGTCAGTTGGCCCTGTTGCTATTGGGCCTGTGGCAAGGAAGTATATTGTGGTGAGAACATGTGGCAAAGCAAGCTGCTCACTTCATGGTGTATGAGAAGTGAAAAAAAGAAAATAGAAACCAAGATCTCAGAACACCTTCAAGAGGTCACCCCTGATGACCTAAGACCTCCTACTAGGCTTCATCTCTTAAAGATTCTACCACCTCCCAGTCGTGCCATAGGGTGGGGACCACACTTTTAACACATGGGCTTCTGGGGGTGGTCTGAACCCATAGTACAGTACCACCTTAGCATAGTTGCCACACACAGCAAATAACAATACAAGGGGCCCAGTTAAATTTGAATTTCAAAGTTTGCACAAATGGAAAAAAATACCATGCATTATATAAACATTGCACTAAGAAATCATTTGTTGTATTGGTGGCAAATCAATCTTCAGATCTGCCTAGAAAGAGGGGTGGTGAGGATGAAAGAAAGACAATAGAGACATAATTTCATAATACATGAGGGGCTGGGAGTTCAGTGCCTCAGAGTGCACGATGACAAAGACACTCCAACTAGGCACTATTTATTGGGTGCACTCATCAATCAGAGGGCATATGGGTGACTTAGAGGGCAGAGTAGTCCTGTGTTGGGTTGATGAGGACCTTATGTTCCTGGGGATGGTGAGATGAGCCAAGCAGTCTTACAACAGTAGGTAGGGTGAGATAGCAGGCTAATAAGGAATCTGTCCTCCTCCAGGTGAAATCTTTGTCTCTCTCTCTCTCTCTCTTTTTTTTAATTACTACTCGGTTCTCAAAGAATCAGGATGTCTTTAGCTGATATAATCTTGCCCTTAAGCATCACAGTATCACAGTATTACTGTGGGACCTGACTGAGCTAAAATGACTCCATGCTGGCCTGATGATAGGCCAGAGCCTGTGCTTCCCCCCTCCTTATCAAACCTTCATATGCTAATTGCTAACTTGGTTAACAGCCCACCCAGGGACAAATGGTATGACAAAAGGTGACCATAAAACATTTCCTGCATGAGATAAGCAGTGTGTCTGGAATCTTATCCCCTGGTAGTTCTGTGAATGCCCTGACCTATGTTTGAACTTTTTTGTTTAGAAAAACTCTATAAAACAACCTTAGCCACTGAGCAGTTGCCTCTCTGAGCTACTTGGCTCCAGGAGTGCTGTCTGGTCACACTAATAAAGGTCTTCTTACTGGTGTGTTCCTCTCCTGGGGATTCTCTTTCCTCCGTGGAGCTCCCAGAGCACTCACTGGACTGTGGGCCGAGCATCTTGGAGGACTTCGGGCTGTTCAAGCTCCGTGGAGTGGAAGTAAGGCACAAGGTCTTACATTACTGGACCACTGAGGTCTCAACTTGTGACTGGAGGCAAAATGGAATTATATTTCTATGTGCCATAGACAGCCCATGGGCAAGAAGACATTGGACCTTAGACAATCCTAATCATAATTTAATTATGAAATGATTTTTCCCCCAAGTTATATAGAATGTACAATTCTACATTGTTGTTTTTCTGAAATTCAATTTTAACTGGACAACTTATATTGTATCTGGCAATCCTAAACCTAAGCCTACTGCCTCAAGGTATTTTGGGCATGGAACTAAACAATGTATCACACCTGTGACAAGAGACTGAGACATGGATATGAAAAGTACCTAATGCAAAAGGAATGTAGCACTGGAGAATCTCTTGAATGACTTACTTGGAGAAAGATAGCTGGGCTTCACTTGTTCAGCAGTCACCTCCATCCTGTGTTCTGCTGTGTCATAGCAGTGGTGCCATGACTGGAAGGGCTTGTGTCACCCTCTTCTTACCTGCTGACAACTGAAGGCACAAGCACTGGAGATAGGGCAGAGCCGTGACAGCATCAGGACACAGCTATAGAGCTTGACTGTGTGGGTGACATGCTGCCTGTGGGGGTGGAGGTCAGATTGAATTTGGCTTCCAGCTGTACTTTGCTTTGGGGGAAATGTAGAAGCTCAGTACTTCTGTTACGATGGTTTGTGATGTATTATAGTTATTTATTTTATATGTCTAGTTCCATTAGATTTTCAAGGGCTATTTCTTATTGTTCACTTATCCTGTAGCCTCCTGCTTTGGGCCTGGTGTAGTTTTGCTGAGTTGTCTATACTTTAATATTTAGGTTTCACTGGAAGGTGAATCTCTTAGCTTTTGAATTTTTGTCCTTCTCTTCTTCTTTCTCTACCTATCCTACTAAGGATTGGGCAGATCCTGTCCTCTGAGATTTGGTTGGAAGCAGAAGTCTTAGAAGTGCAGTGGAAGATACTTATTAGACTACAGATGCAAGAGGACAGATTCTCCATATGCTTTATATGTTCTATAAATGTGTGTTAGTTACTTTTCTCTCATTGCTGAGACAAAATACCCAACACCCAGAGTTAGAGGGAAAGGGTTTATGTAGTAGAGGTTTCAGTCCCTAATTGGTTGGCTCTGAGACAGGGAGGCAGAGGGGCACAGCTCATGGTGGCAGAAGCAGCAAAAGCAACAAAAGAAGCAAGAGGTGTCTTGCAGAGAGAAACAGTTCATGGCACCCACAGCATAGCAAAAGCCAACAAGGGACCTTAAGAGTGTCTTTCTGGCCCTTTTATCTTATTCAGACTGCTTAGGGTAGGTAGCACTCATACCCTTAATCTTAGTGCCCCGGGGCCTAGCCCCGCCATGATTCAGTCATGCATCCTTGATTCGGCCACCTCCAAAACTGTCCCATGCCTTTTGCATGAGGCTTTGGGGGACAACTAAACACAAGCCATGGCACATGTGTACTTGTGATCGGCATCCCAGCTTTGCTACCTTGTTCTCATTAGTAAGTTCGGGTTTCTGTGGTTTCTCTCTCCTTTGGATCTCTGCTTCAATGATTTATTAATTTTATCAGTACAGGTCAAGTTCAGTTCATCAACTATTTATTAAGCATCCCTTACTTTCTAGATAGGGGGCTGGATTTGGAGAATGTAAAGATGAATTTGACGGTATTATGGTTTGGATTGTAAATGCGGCCCAAAGGTTTGGTTGAATGCTCGGCTGCCAGTCTGTCGTGCTGTTAGAATTTGGTGAACCGTTTAGGAGGTAGGATCTGATGGAAGGGAGTTAGGTCACTGGGGTGTGGCCTTGAAGGAGATGTTTGTAGTCCAACTCCTTCTCGCTCTCCTTTTGCTTCCCAGGCACTATAAGGTTAGCTGTTTCCTCTGCCACACACTTCTATCATGATGTTCTGCTTTATCCCAGGCTCAAAAACAATGGGATCTAAGTGACCCTGGACTGAAATCTCTGAAACAGTGACCCAAAATAAATCTTTCTTCCTTATAAGTTGATTACATCAGATATTTTGTCATAGTGGTAGAAAACTCACAAACAGATCTCCATTGAAGGTGTTCCAGTCTAGTGAGAAAAACAGATGAGAAAGCAAAACTTCTCTAGGACACGGTGGAGGCAATTATGGAGGTGGGCAGAGAATTCATGGAAGGGTACAGCAGAGCCCTTTTCCTTAATTGTAGTATCTTCTTCATCTAACAGTTCTATTGTTCTTCTAAGAGTCCATTGTAATTCTTGCCCTCAGTGACTTTATAAACAGAGGGAGTCAGAAAGCAGCTACTGATGGATAGGCATCTATCAAAGGCCAAGTAGATAGCACCCCCACCCCCACTACAGAAAAGAAAATTCTAAGGGACAAGAAAGTACAAGGCCACAGATTGCATAATCTTGGTTGTAATTTGATTGGCTTGGGAGAGTTTGAGGAGCAGTTAGGTTAAGCAAAGGGCTTCACCTTTTGGCAAGAGAATGGACAGTTGTCACAGCTGGCTGCATGAAGCTGCTGCCACACATATTGTATTTTTTGATTCTCCCTTTGAAATTAGCTTGATGTTTTTCCTTTTTCCCATGGGAGCATTCCCATTTCTGTGATATCTACATACCCACCAGTTTTATTCTTCTTATTTCCTTTCTTATTTTCATCTCTACATTTTTACTGCTCACTCTCCTATCATCTCATTCTCTTTTTCTGCTACCTTGTTGTTTTTTTTTTTTTTATCTCTACCTTTGAGTCTTCTTTGTCTTTTAATTTCATCCTCAACCTCCATGTTCTGAAACATAGCTGTTAAAGTTAGTGTTGGAGAGGAAATTTTCATTTCCAACAGCTCTTTGTATAATATAAAAGAACATCTCCTGTGTGTCTGGGTATCCTAGGAAACAGAACTCTAGTTTCTGTTCAGGGCAGATTCTGCACACTGTGTTTTAAGACACAGTGAAAGGAGAGGCTTGCACCTGCGCAGCTGAGAAGATTCAGTGCTGGGAATCTTGTCTTTCCTATGTGAGGAAGCAGAACAATGACCCCATTTTACACTGGTTCTCTACCACTACACCTGTCCTTGAATTTTTGTTTCCTTTACTTAAAACACTCACACACACACACACACACACACACACACACACACACCCTTCTGTTCTGTTTTTCAGTTCTATTTCTATGTTTTTCCATCCTCTTTTTTCTCTTTTAATTTTTTCATGCTTATTAAAATTTTTTTACCTTTCCCTCCCATTTATTTCTTTGGTCTTAGAAGATAGAGTCAAAGCAGTGTCACAGACTTAAGCATTTAAGTCACTCCTTTTGGATGATGGTGTGGGAGTTTAGGTCAGTAGAAGTGGAAAAGACTTGGAAAGCTTGTGCATCTCCAGAAGTTCTCTAAGAGTGCAAGTTTTTCTTTTCTTTCTTATTTTGAAGTAGTATGAACATGGAATTATCGAATAAAGTTGAAAAAAATCTCCACTGGCTATTGAAATGGTTTTGAATCCAATGTGGATTCAAAGAATCTTTACTTCTTACAGATGATCCCGCAGCCTATATTTTCATATTGCTAAGGTTGGGACACGTATGACCTTATGTTGATGGTCTCTACTGCTTGTCCCCAATCATTGTTAGATGATCTTGTTCTGCATCTGCATTATGGGCACCTGTTGGTCCTGTATCTGCTTCTTAGAGCCATGGGGCATAAATCTTTCATATAGTTCTCCTTACGGTATTGATGACATGTCAGATGTTAGAGGTACTTCAAGTATCTTCTTTTATGCTTATAATATTTCACTGTGGTTCCATCAAAAACATGTAAGTGAAATAAACCATTCTTGTCACCCTTGAGTATAATAGAAAAGTCAGTGTTATTCATGATTCATTTCCCAGTGGATCTCAATGGCTAAGCTAGTCCTGGAGAGGTTATGAGAGGTAAAAATTATTACCTCACAGAATAAAGACTGGAGCTAGCAAATTTTAAATTAATATTTTATTAAATTAATATTAGAAATATTTGTGCCAGTGACAATATTAACTGTGTACATTATAATCTATACAATAGTATTAATATTCAATACCATGTCTTTTCATTTCCATGACTAGGCTACTGTACTCCTTTCTCTTTTGTTTGTTTTTGTATTTTTGAGACAGGGTCTCATTTTGTGATTAAGGCTGGATTTGAACTCACTTGCTACAACCAGGTTGGTCTTGAACTCCTGCTGATCCTCCTGCCTCAGCCTCCCAAATTCTGGGATTACAGATATACCTAGCTCATACTCCATTTTGTGGATTAAGAAAAAGGTTCCTAGAGGCTGAGTGACTTGTATCAAGTTGCCCAGCTCTCAAGTTGAGTTATGACCTAAACCCAGTACTTACTCTTACAAGTTTTCTGTTGTGTCATTCAAAAGTATGTATGTGTCCTTGCCTCCCCAAATTATCTACATGAGATTATGTGCAATAAATACCTTCCTAAAGACATATAATCTAATAGGTTTCTTATAGATTTTCATTTCTTTGTGTGCATGTTTCTGGATATGGCCAAGGGAGGTGGGAAAACAGAAGCAAAGAAACCCAGTCAGGTCAAGGAGTGGTTGGTGGCAGATATAAAAATACTTATCATCACTGAAGTATTCCCAAGTATGAGCATCAGTGTGATTGAGTTGTTTAGTAACAATTGTAAGTATCAAGGTGGACAAGAGTCCACCTTGTGTAACTCCTTTACTGTAGTTAATTCAGAAGAATTCCCTGAAGGAGAAAGGGGATAGAAGAATCTAAGAAAACTATGAAATAAAAGTGAGAGGATCTAGTAGACTAGAAAGATGGGAAGGAGCTTGGCAAGGGGCAAGATCAAGATAAAGAACTGGATGGATGCTGGAAACCTTGAGTTTGTGCATGAGTCGCGACTAGGATTCTGGTATGACAGTAAGATTTCCTTCCTTGCAAAGTGAAACCCAGGGGCTAAATTTAACTCCACTCATCACCACTGGTGATTCACACTGGCTCAGGGGCACCCACGTACAGCTGGCACAGGCTGGGTGTGTTTTCCAGGCCAAGCCTGCTGCGGCCCAGCTCCCCTGAGGCATCCAGACAGTGGTAACCTTTACTCTTCTGTGTCCTCATCTGCAGCATCCTGGCCACTGCAGGAACCCACTTCAACACTCACGTGGACCTGAGGACCCTCCGGGCTGTGCGTGTGCTAAGGCCCTTGAAGCTTGTGTCGGGGATTCCTAGTAAGCACTTGCTTTCTTCTTTCTGCTTTGTAGCAGCTTTACTGATGTGCTTCAGCAGATCCTTGATTTGGGACAAACAAGACTGGGTGTAGCTCAGTGGCAGAGCACTTTCTTAGCACACACAAGGCCATGTATTTGATACGTAGTGCAGAAAAACAAAACAAAACAACAAGAAGAACAAAATTCCTACTGGGAGGAAGCCCCCATGGTAATGAGTAGTGGAGCTGTAGCAATTAGGCATAACATTTCACTTTAAAATTCAACTTTTTCTTATATTTAAAAGATAATGAGGCCGGGCATGGTGGCGCATACCTGTAATCCCAGCATTCAGGAGGCTGAGGCAGGAGGATTGCTATGAGTTCGAGACCAGCCTGGGCTACATAGTGAGTTCCAGGTCAGTCTCAACTACATGGTGAGAACCTGTCTCAAAAAAAATAAAAAAATAAAAAATAAAATAAAAACTTTGGAAAGTAAACAAAAAAAACAAATTCCCTCAACATTTTAGTATATCTTTTCATTCCTTTTCTTATACATTTTAATAGTGTAATAATTATTTCTATCTAGTTTTGTATGCTGAAATAAACTTTTTATTTTCTTCACTTTAAATATTCTTTTTGTTTTGTTTTGTTTTTGTTTTTGAGACAGGGTCTCACTATGTAGTTGAGACTGACCTGGAACTCACTATGTAGCCCAGGTTGGTCTCCAACTCACAGCGATCCTCCTGCTTCAGTCTCCCAAGAGCTAGGATTACAGGCTTGTGCCACCACACCCGGCCACTTTAAATATTCTTATATGTTGCATGATTTACTTAGCGGTTTTTGGGGGGGTACCAGGGATCAAACTCAGGTACTTGTGCTTGCAAGGCAGGTGTGGTGCCACTGAGCTACATCCCTGGCCCTATTTAGCAATTTTTAAATGACTGGGCAACATAAATAAAAATGTTATTTCCAATTTTTTCTACTATAAAGAGTACTACAAGAGATATCTTTTACTTTAATCTTTATTAAAATCTCTAATCCTTTTCCTAAGCTAGAAGTCTAGAAGTACAATGTCTGGGTCAAAAGCTATGTCGTTTTCTGAACAGTGGTGGTACCAATTGTTTTCCTTCCACAGTGGATGGGAGAATTGAGTCAGATTTTGATAGGAAATATTGACTGTGTCCCTACTCTCATAGGATTTATAGCTGAGCAAGGGTAGGCGTAATTTCCTTTAGGAAAGGAGCACATTCTAAATTTAATCTGTGAGAGGAATCCAGAAGACAGCATGGATGAAATGGAGAAATGCTAATAAGCATGTAACTGGTCAGAGACTGGTAAGGAGGAAGGAAAGGGGAAGAGGAGGGAGAGAGTATAGCAGTCTTTGGCTTGTGTTGCCCTGATTATCTCTTGTCATCACGGGGCCAGTGTTTTTTCTTTTTCTTGGCCTGTGACGAGATGAACAGAGTGCGCCCTGTCATGCGATGCTGAGTAGTGATTCTTTATCATTCTCTTTCCGCTCTCTAGGCCTGCAGATTGTGTTGAAGTCCATCATGAAGGCCATGGTGCCTCTCCTGCAGATTGGCCTTCTGCTGTTCTTTGCCATCCTGATGTTTGCTATCATTGGCTTGGAATTCTACAGTGGGAAATTACATCGAGCATGCTTCATGAATAATTCAGGTACCGTTACTATTTTCTGTCTTCTGCTTTTTTCTTTCCTCTCTGGTCATGAGGGTAATTTGGGGGCATTTTGAAGCCTGGTTGGAACGTATGTGCTATCCCAGTCCTAGAATTCAAATCAAGAACTTCCTAGTCAGCAGTGTTTTGAGGCACAACCAGTTTAAAGATCTCTATCTGACACTGATATTGCAAAGCAGATAACTTTTCAGGTATTTGGAAAATATCATATAAAGTAGGTGGTCCCAGCTCCACCATCCTATGGTAAAGCACTATCAGAATGAATGTCAAAAGCCATCTGTTTGAATAAATACCCTTTACAAAATCTTTGGCCCGCAGGTCAGTGAGGCCCAGGAGACAAGAGTTCGACTTGGGTCCCACTGGATGTATGGAGATATTTTCCCTCCATTCTCCATCTTGCGATCTCCTGTGCTGTCTGTTTTGCCTCACACATAGTATGGGAGAGCTGAGGGAGCTCTGAGCTTGGCTTAGCAAGTGTTCTTGGGAGATCAATATAGTGCACAAACCACAAATTCTCATCTTTTAATCTTATTTGTTCTTTCCTGGGAGGAAAGGGAGTGGGGGACAAGTTGAAAAATCCCAGATAGGTACCATGTTTTTAATGAAAAGAATCTTCAAGGGATTTTTTAGTTTTTTTTACCTTTTATTAAAAACTAGAAATCTTTACCAGAAAAACAAGGCGTTAAGACCCAGTAGCTCATAGCTGTCACCAAGAATCCCGGGGAGAACTCAGGGTTTATCCTGAAATCTTAAGTTAGAATATCAGTGAGGTTCTGCCTTCACTTCAGAATTTTCTGTGTGATTCAGTTCTGTAAATTTACTGGCGTTTAGGGCAGAATTTAGGGTCTGCAGAAAGTGGGTGGAAACATGGAGGTAAGACCTCATTTTCAGAAGAGATTGGGTTTCAGAAGAAACCTTGGGTTGAACACATATTTGGAGGTGTAGAGAGGATAGAGACAAAAAGGGGACTTGAGATCAGAAGGTCTAGCTTCTGTCTATGGCAGTAGAATTTTTTGCTTGTGGTTTCCTGGGGTCATTTCCACCTTATGCTAAGACCATCTGGTGGTTTACCTCCACCCCTTCCAAATGTGTCTGCAGGTATTCTAGAAGGATTTGATCCCCCACACCCATGTGGTGTGCAAGGCTGCCCAGCTGGTTATGAATGCAAGGACTGGATCGGCCCCAATGATGGGATCACGCAGTTTGATAACATCCTTTTTGCTGTGCTGACTGTCTTCCAGTGCATCACCATGGAAGGGTGGACCACCGTGCTGTACAATGTAAGTAGACTGGTGAACAGGGAAGGGGTAAGGAGAAGCCTGTGGAAGGATTCTGGGCTTGTTTGGGCTGGTTTGTCTGAAAGGGCTGGGGATATTTTGGGAGTGTATCTAAGCTGAGAGAAGTCTTAGCAGTTCGTATCCCTCTTTAGTCTGGCTTCTTGCTAAGTAAAAGTAGATAAACTTGTTAATAGAGTTGTGAGATTGATGTGTCTACTGGCTATGTGAACAAATTGGTTAAATCAGATTGCTCTAGCAGTTTTAAGTATGTTGGTTCAACATAGTTGGAGGGTATAGTGATGGGTACTCAGAAGTGTAGTGTTCTTGGTTACTGTCCTCAAAGAGGTCTTTCCAGTTTGAGAGCGTGTTATAGTGGCTCTCAACCATGGCTGCTTATTAGAGTCCACTGCGAGCTTTAAAAAATTATAATGCCTGGGATTCTTGCCAATTAAGTAAGAATGTCTAGGGCTAAAGGCCTGCCACCAACATATTTGCAATGCTTTCTCACTGATTCAAATATGCAGTCACTGTCAAGAGCTACCACATTGTGCACATAGGAAACACAGTTAATTGTAAGACTCACCAGGTATGCTTGTTCAAAATCCAGATTGCTAAGTCCCTCTGTTTAGATTCTGATTTCAGGTTTGTATAGTTGGAGAGCTGTGTTTTGCAGTGCCTTGGTGATTCATGTGATCAGACATGTTTGGAAGGTTCTGAATTGGATTATAAAACAAGGCCATCTAGCTGCCTGTCTGGCATATTAGGGATTCCCATAGGGAGATGGAAGATAGACAAGGTGACCATAAGGTCTGTTCTGCCTTCCCATGTATGATTTTAGTAAGTATTCAAGGGATGAGGCAGAGTCTAAATTCAAAAATGAGAGGCAGAGGAACTGTGTGGTTTGTTGCACATAGAGTTTAAGAAAAGCAGTTTGGGTAGCTGATCAGGAAGGACTGTACCCTTCACTGCATTCAGTGAGTCCCCCAGAGCCTTTAGAATGTTCTCCCTTCTCACACTACCACAGCCTTGCTTTACTTTAAGGTGCCTGTGTTTCTTTCAATTCTTTTCCTGGTCTTTGTAATTTGATTTTACCTGTTTAAAACTTATTAGATGGGTACAGAGTGGCTTATACAATACCGCCTTTAGAAGAAGCTCTGGATATAATTTGCACTGGAAGGAAAAGGAAATACTACATTTTAGGAGAGATTTAACCATGCTGTAATGCTCATGGAGCAAGGATTGTGTGAAGTGTGTGCATACAGATAGCTAGTAAATGTTCATTAGGATCAACCCTCTACTCAAAGGTTCCATATGTATGGATTCAAGAAACTGTGGATGGAAAATATTCTAAAAAATTCTTATGTTGTTAGTGACAGATACTGTGTAGTTAGTATGTGATAGTTGTGTCTATTAAATATGTACAGACTTTCGTTCTTGACATTATTTCTAAATAATAAAGTTTGACAATTATTTACATATACCATATTAGGTATGTTATGTAATACAGAGATGATTTAAACTATATGGGAAGATATGTATAGGTTATATTCAAAGACTAAGCCATTTTATATAAGGAAACAGAGCACTCAGATATTTTGGTATCCTTGGGTGAGTTAGGGGTGTGGGACCAATCCTCTGTGGATACCAACGGATAAACTAACCCAGATCCGTTCTCATACAGGCTAGGAAAGGCAGAACTGAGAATCTTTCAGAAAAGAGTCACAGGCTAGTATAGTAAAGCTCCCAAAGGGTAGTAAAGAAGTCTCAGCACCAGCTACTTCTCAGCATGCCTAGGGGTTAGCTGTATCCACAAACCCCTGGAGGATACTGTGAGGATCTCATCAGCTGTGGAGGAGCAGTCACTCCTCATCTGAGATGTGAAGGTTGTCCTGAGGCTGTGTCACTCAGATTAGCTAGGCGCCTCAAGAAATTACAGCACTGGCCCTGCAGTGACTGGTGTCACTTGTGGTGCTGTGGGAATGATGTACTTCAATTATATGTGTAGACTCACCTAAGTGATGTGATAAATGCATTGAAAGCCTGAAAGGAGAAGTGTTGCATTTGAGGACATAGGCGTGGATGCACTTTAGCCAAGGTTCGTATGGTACTGAGACAGGCTGGAGTGAAGCCAAAAAGCCACCTTTTCCTTTCCCTCCCCTCCCCTCTCCTGTCCTCCCCTTCCTTTCCTCTCTTCTCCCCTTCCCTCCCCCTTGCTTGCTCTTTGTTTATATATTAATTAAGCATCTACTATTTGCTTAGCACTTGATCACCTCTTTAGTTTTGCTCCACCAAGGAAGCAGTGAGAAATCCTCCAAAATCTTTCGCTGCATCAGATTCCAGGGGTGCAGACTCACACTGTCTCTGACATCCAGCCTGTCAGTCACTGAGTTTTGGTGTACCGAAGCCCTCCTGCTACCATCATGGCTGGATTCAGGGATACGGAACTAGTAGAGTTGTAGAATTGGTTTCCAAAAAGTCACCGCTCATGGACAGAATGAACTCACACATGCTCTGAAAGGGTATCACTTTCTAAAGGACTGGAGCTCAGGACAAGGCAGACATGGAACCACGAATCCCAGGCAGGTGACAGTCATATTTTGGTGGAAGCTATCTTTTGATTCAGGAAAAGTTGGATGAAAAAGGAACCCAATTTTCAGCCAGTGGAATAACGATGAAGGTTGATTCCCTAGGAAGAGGAGCCAACGGAGGCTGAGTTTCGGACGAGCAGGAACCTGGGTCTAAAGTATGACCCAGGCAGGGCTGTATTACATGACCTGGCCATGACTTGTAGACAAAGCCTGTACCAGTGGAGGAGCAGCTTCAGGGAGGCAGATTCTTTACACATTTGAGCATAGGGCTTGCAATGTATGGTGGAGTCATGTCATCGTTGCTTTTTATTTAGCCAAATTCAACTTGGCAAAGAAGGGGTGTTGGGGAGAGGGAAGAAAGCAATTTAAATAATACAGACAAATCTTCCTGCCATTTCTTTCAGTGTTCCTTTTTTTTTTTTTTTTTTAATGGTACTGGGGATCTAACTCAGGTCCTTGTGCTTGCAAGGCAGGAGGCAGAATCACTTAGCTTTTCGTGTTTTTATCCCATTGAAGGTAGAAGGCAAGAAATGCCTAGTTTTCAGCTGAAAATTTGTAGATTTTTTTTTTTTTTTCTGGTACAGGGTTTCAAACTCAGGACCTTGTGCTTGTGAGGCAGCACCGGAACAACTGAGCTAAAACCCAGCCCTGTATATTCTTGATAGCAGATAGCCCATAAGTATAATACATGAGTATTTTTTCCTTTTTTATTTTAATTCAGACTTTTGAATGACAAAATTATATATACACACATGCACACAAGCACATATTGAGCTATGAACAAGTAGTTAATTTAGATTATAAATACAAATATATATATATGTTTCTGCATACTGTATAGAAAAATTACTCTCTGATCCTTTACCAGTGCCACCACCAATAAGATGTAGACAGAACTATATTGATTTTCCTTTCCTAGTGCTCCTGTTAGAAAGGTTCACCTAGTGGCTGTATTTCCTTAAGCAGAGCAAGAAGAGAAGGGGGGAATCTTATTTCCCAGTTCTTTCTGCTTCATGGTGACAGCAAATATGTAAAATGTTATCCCCAAATCAATGGGACAAGAGTGTGAAGAATCTCTCTCAAATATGCAGCTTTTTATGTCCAATATAAATGTTTCCCTCAGGTTTGCACCCTTTTTCTATTGCACAGAGTCTTCCTAAATGCCTTTCTGTGACCTTGTATGGCTGGGCCATTGCTTACTGTTAATTTCATTTGCTATGATTTTTCTTATTGTAATGCTTTATTGTAAAAGGAAGGAAGATTCTTATTGTCAGGGCAACATGGAGTCACTCATGCTCAATTTAGTCCCCACCAGGATTTCTGCTTGGTCAACCTCCATCAGTATTCCTGGCTTCTCACCCTCCTGTGATGAAAGGATGCAAAGCATCCTGGCTGCTTCCACCTGCTTTCACTGTCCCTCCCAAAGGTCTTTTCAGCTTGCAGACTCACCTCTGTATTTACTAATTTAATTGATTTTATATCTCCCCACCCTAATGTGTGTTCCTTCTCTAGCACAGTGTGCTCCCTCTCTGATCAATGCTGTTCACTCAGCAAATATTACTGTGTCTTGGGCATTAATTTCTAACCCTCTTCTTGGACTGAATGTGGCCAAGAGAATTGACTTTTTCCTAGTTTGGATCAGTCTTTTCTTTTTCTTCCTCACCATTTTAGTTTTATGTTGTGTGCTAATTCAGTTAAGTATTTTCTTTTATCAGGACTAATACAAATTGCAAAGGTTCCTAGTGCCTGTCCGCTGTCACTCAAATATCTGCTCTTAAACCTAGAGTTTTTCATTTGCATTTCTAGAGCTGGAGCTATTTCTCTTCTCACTTGCAGATGCAGAAATTCCTGGAGCTGAGCTGTTTCTCCAGCTATGCAGGTGTGTCTGCATATCTGTTCTGATATTACCTAGGCCACTCTGAGTTACTCAGGTATCAGAGTCCTTAAAAGGCCTCTGTCTTTTGGCAAGAAGCAACTTATAGTCAGAATGCTTTCTGAAATTCTCACTCCTCAGGAATGCTTTGGTCTGTAACAATGCCTGTGGCTCTCTTTTAAGTAGCCTTCTTCCAGCTGTACATTGTTAAAAGATTAACATCTGTTGTCTGTTGGCCTCACTGAGAACTTATGGGTGCTACACATCAGCATTTACATAGCATAATACCATAGTCCAGATTTCATAAAAAAGGTACCACTCTTCTTGAAGTGCCCCTGATTTTGTGATATCTATAGCAGAAATTTTGGGGGTTCTGAGGTCCATGGGACTAGGTGGCCTCCCCTCACCTCCTCCAGCTGCCCTGGTTGTAACTGTACTGTACAGTAGTTATACTCACATGTACTCACATAGTATACGTATATATACTATAGCATACTCAAAATTCACTAGACAAATAGGTGGCAGGGACCTATGAGGATTTTTTGGTGATAGAATGATGAAGCCTACCAGCTGCCCTAGGATCAGGTAAACAATTGGTAAAATTTGTAGATGCTTATATTTAGGAACAGTCATGCTCTGGAATAGGCTATTCCCTTCTGAACTTCTTACAGGCGTCTGGGACCCTTCAATACAGATAGCACTTGAAATCTGATGCCTATGTTATTTGACCTGTGACTTGGATGATCCACTGGAGTGAAAAGCGGATGCCGGAAGTTAATCTGCTCCCTTTCTCTTGAATGTTGGGAGTGGAAGTTCGTGTGCTAAAAGGGAACAGCGAAGCTCAACAACTAGGCCACACACACACACACACACACACACACACCCAAAGGTCCGACTGGAGACTTTATTCAGGGGAATGGAGCAGAGAGACAGAGAGAGATGAGGAAGTGCTGGCCTATTTGTAGAGCTGATGGCCAGAGACCTCCTTATTTGGGTGAGGTAGCTGCCTTTATCCTATCACAAGCCATGCTGCCTTTTAAGGTCCTAGCTTTTGAGCAGCTCTAGGTTTCGATTCCATATGCTGACATGATCTTAGGGAAAAGGAAACTTAAGGCAGGGTTCCCTATAGGAGAAGAAGAACCCGGAAGCATGGCCCATAATGGTGGCATCACAATTAAATCCTTGACATTATCAATTCTCTAACATTCCCCCCTCTTTGGTTTTAGATGAGAAACAACAGGCCAGTGCCAACCATACACCAGGGAGAGGGGGTGATGCGTCTATCACCTATAACTACTTCAGACTGACGTTGTAGCGACGAAGCGGTCTAGGTGCCGGCATGGGACATGGTGGACTGCGTTGTCCTTTTTTTGCAATACATTGCTGGTAACAGTAATATTCCCATTGAAATTCTCTAACACCCCCCGCTTTGGTTTTAGATGAACAACAACAGGCCAGTGCCAACCATACACCAGGGAGAGGGGGTGATGCGTCTATCATCTATAACTACTTCAGACTGACATTGTAGCGACGAAGCGGTCTAGGTGCCGGCATGGGACATGGTGGACTGCGTTGTCCTTTTTTTGCAATACATTGCTGGTAACAGTAATATTCCCATTGAAGTCGTCGATGGGGCACTATGAGGAGAATCCAAGCACACAATTTGGTTAGTGAGGGAGGAGAGAGAGATGAAAGGTAGTTTGTATGAGGTCCGCATCTGGCCTCCCAATGGTGTTGCACCCAGGTTCCCATTAGGTCACTATGCACTCTGCAGATATCACTGTGGAAAAGTTCCCTGATGTATGGGGGAGGGGACGGCCTTCGATGTCATCCAGAAAGGCCGATGTGAAGAGAATGGGGATGCGGAAAAACCCATACTCTGTCTGGAGGGGACCTTCTAGGGTGTATCCTCTTGGAAAGGCAGGCTCATGGCAGAACAGGTGGAACAGGAGAAGAATGCCTGAGCCTGGAGGAAACCAGGAGATGCCAGGCACTTGTTGGGGCCAATCAAGTTTTAAGGGGGCACATGTGACCATCTGGCACTGCTCAGAAGGATCAGAGGATTACCCGAAATTGTCCTGATGGACATTGTAATGCCATGGAAGTAGAGTCCTACTCTGTTCTCTTTGTGCTGGGCCCCTGAGGACAGAGACGACCTCTTTAGCACAATAAATGCAATGTTGGGAAGGATGTGTAAGATGAGCTATCAAACTCCGATCATATGGGATAAAATTTTTGGCCAAGATTTTGAAAAGATTTGAACCATGGGTTTGGGGACAGAATGGGCATCCTGAACCCATTCTAACTGAGAGGGATATTCAGGAAGAGAGAGGATTTGGGCTGGAGGACTAGCAAGACAAGGAAAAAGGTGAAAGTTGTGATCTCTACTGGGGTGAAATCAGACAAAGTTCCCTGAAGCCACGAATTAGTGACCCAATTGGCTATACGGGTCATGGGACAAGGGTGGGGAGCAAACCAAGGGAGATCAATCTGAAGATCGTCCAGGATGTGATTGGTCCAGGAAGTGATTGAACCCAGCGGAGATCTGAGTTAGGCCTGGTTGGGTGGAGGTGGCTGCCATGTGAATGTAGTCTCCTTGGAGTTTTCAGCCTGGAGTATCAGCTGGTGAGCCATCTGTCGGGAGACTTGAGCAGGAGGGGACTGATCTGGTTTTGAATGAAACAGAGAACACAGCAGGCAACTGCCAATAGGGTAAAGACAACCAATAGAGGGGTCATAAGAGGGAGTAAAGAGGTTAATAAGGGGTTGCTAGACCAACTGCTGAGTGCTCCAGTAGTTCCAGTCTCATGTTCTCTGCGGCACTGTCCGATGCTTTCTTGAAGTCTGTGTATTTGGTCGGTCACTACTCCTGACTGATTAACAAAAAAGAAACAATTTTCCTGAATTACCAAGCAGAGGCCTCCTTTTTCTGCATACAGCAAATCAAGGCCTCGTCTATTCTGCAGAACAACCTGATAGAGTGAATTGATCTGTTGATGAAGCGTCAGAATTGCTCTAGACAATTGATTAATGTCTTCCTCATGCTGTTCACTTAGACTCTTGCTCCTAATAATGGAATGTGCTAATCCTGCCACTCCAGTAGCTATGCCCCCGGTTATATCCAGGACTGCTATTAGAGGCAAAACTGCTATCTGGAGGGCCCTTTTTGATCGGGCGTGAGCCCTTCCTTCTATTGGGATGGGGACTCTCTCATTCCCAGGTATTATATAGAAGTCAGGAGCTAGGAGGACTGGAGCACAGAGAGCATTCCAGGAGACATTGATTCCTGTCCATACTGTGGACCCACATAATATGGACATATTGGAGAGGGACTGATTTAGGGATGGATGGGTGAAGTTGGTGCACTTGGATGCTGGTAACCCAGGGATAGTAACACCCTCAGTGAGAGTGAGGCAGGCTGGGGCTGATGGGCTCAAACTCACATTCTGTATTATAGCCTGTATTGGGCTTTCTGCGAAGTGGGGACTTATATTGGTGGATTGATTCCAAGGAAGAGGCCAGGCTTGTAGGGAGACAGATAGGAGCCTGTGGATATTAAGCCCTATCCAACAGCCCTGGGAACAATAAGAAGTATTGGATAGCCAAGAAAAGGTTCTCTGGAGGGATTCAGAGAGCGACATTGACATATCTTTGGACAGATCCATTTTCAATTGAACCTGTGCACTGGATTTTTTTCAGGAGATGGAGCTTTGAGGAAACATTATTTACCACTTGGACAATGGAGGGGGTGGAGTGGCCTGTGAGATCCAGACCTTTTTGACCAGCCCCTGGGTCTTGTCCTCTACCCTCCACTCGGATCCTCATCTTGGGTCCGCTTACCCAAGTGGCATTTTGGGGGTCTGTAATTGAGAACTTTACAGGGTTGCAGGCCCCTTGTTTGCACTCTGGGTTTGGGTTAAAGCTGTCCCCTGGATATCCTGCATACTCCATGGGGCAGTCCCAGTAGAGGCAGAACCAATCTGAAATGCTCCTACAGTGGCTTACACGCCCTTGGCCTCCCAGGGGCTGACACCATTCAGGACAAGCATATTTGTTATTGGTTTGATATTTTCATTCCCAGCCTAACTAACCCTCCACACCCTGTGAAATAGGAATCCCTTGTTGGGTTGTTGGTTTGGTTGGGACATGCATCAAAAAACAAATCTACTGACCAAGCAGAAGTATTATACCTAGTCCTATTGAGGACCACCAGGGTGTAGGTTTCATAGAGTTGGACCTGGAACTCCCAATATCCCGGACCATTCTGACAAACACAGAGACCAAACAGGAGTAGGAACAGGATAAAAGAACCCATAATAAAATTATAAGTAGGAAAGTGTGGCAAAGAAACTAATGCAACAATAATAAACCAAAGTGAGACAGACTCTGGAGGAAAGATTATAGGTGGGGGGAGCCACCATGGCCAAACCAATTCCCAAAGTAAAACCCAATAAGAACAATATACAAAAGCTAAATAAATCTGGAAAAGACAGGGTGAAGAAGGCCTCACAATATCCCATGGGTGAACTCAGATTTTCAGACTGGGATCCTCTGCAGGATCGGGTTCTTTATCGGAGAATTCTTCTGTGATCCTCGTGAGCTTTATCTTGAGGAGTCCCGTGGGGGTTGCAGAATAGGATGGAGAAGCACCTGCGGAAATGACCAGAGAAAAAGGGGTAGACAGATAGGGCTTAACACGTGAAACCAACCATGAAGGGATTTTAATTTAACAGCAGTTAGAGTGGACAAGATCACCATGAATGGCCCCTGGATTTTAGGCTTGAGAGGATCTTTCTGATTATGAGGTGGGGCCAAGAGGACCTTATCTCTGGGATGATAGGTGGATGGGAGGGTAGGGACTGGACAAGGCAACAATGAGTCAGCATGTTGTCATATCTGAACTTGCATTTGGGCAAGTAATGAGACCAATAAAGAGGAGGGTAAAGGGGAGGATTGTGGAACTAATCTGGGCGGTAATAAGGGACGTCCGAACATCAATTTGAATGGGAATATTTGAAGGGGGGCCTTAGGCAGAGACCTCAATCGTAATAGAGCAAGAGACAAAAGAGTAGCCCAATCCATATGAAGCTCTAGAGTCAACTTAGTAAGGATTGACTTGATGGACCTGTTAGTTCATTCTACCTTTCCTGACGATTGAGGATGGAATGGAATATGAAAATACCAAGAGATTCCCATAAGTTTAGCAAGACCTTGAGTAACTTGAGAGGGCCATTATCAGATTGAAATGAGGTGGAAAGCCTAAACCTAGGTATAACCTCTTTGAAGATTAAGAGAGAAACAGTGAAGGCATGTTTGTTGGAGGTTGGGAAGGCCTCAACCCATCCGGAGAAGTTGTCTACCAATACTAATAAATATTTATATCTTTTTATTTGGGGTGTGTGGGTAAAATCAATCTGACAATCCATGCCTGGTAACATGGCTCTGGCCTGATGAGTGGGGAAATGGGTAGGCCTGGAAGAAGGGTTGGTCTTCTGTCATATAAGTCAGGTGGATGAAAGGGGTTGAAGAAACAATCTATCAGAGGGAGAAAGGATAATCATAGGTTCTAAAAAGGCCAAAAAAGCTTTGGAGCCAGGGTGAAAAATCTTATGCAGATAAGTAAGCTGATCCCTAGTTAAATTATATATTTGACTAAAGACATCCAGGTTGGTGGGAGGATCCATCAGTGGCAACATTAGATCTGACTTTAAGGCAGCTGATCAGCCTTATTATTTGCTTTAGTTATTTCTGATGAGTCTGACTGATGGGCCTTACAATGGATGATTCCAGTTGTCAATGGGAGCCTGAAGGCCTGTAGAAGTTCTGTGATAAATTTAGAATTTTGAATGGAACTACCTTTGCTGGAACAAAATCCTCTCTCATGCCAGATTGCTGCATGTGAGATAATAACATGGAAGGCATATTTAGAGTCTGTATAAATTGTGAGTCGCTTATCCAAGGCTAAAACAACAGCCTGGGTGACAGCAATGAGCTCTGTCTGTTGATTGGTCATTTGTGTGGGTAAGGATCTCTGTTCTATTGTCTCAAAATGGGAAACTATGGCATTATCCTGTCCTTCTTACCCCATCTTTAATGAAGGAGCTGCCACCTGTAAACCAGACCAAATCAGAGAAAGGGAGTATATGAGACTAGTATATGAGACTCTTGGGGCAGGAGACTTTCAAGGGTCTCCAAACATTCATGTGTAGGGGCATCCTGGTCAGGAATTGGCAACAAAGAAGATGTATTTATTTTATTTATTTTTTAAAACTGAGTTGATTGATACATTTTATGTATGCAGTACAGTTACATTCATTATTGAGATCTTGTACCTCTACATGGCAGGTCTTGGTTCTCATTTTTTCCCCTTGTCCCTGCCCTCCCTTCACCCCCTTCTTCCCTCGCCATTTACAAACACTTTATTTTCATTTTTGCATTTTTCTCATATTTTTTTTCTTTTCCCTTATTACCTTTCCCCTACCCTTCCCACTTTCCCTACACCTTTAGCCCTTTCTTCCCATTTCACAGTGTCAGTTATCTCATTAGGCTCTTATGTACTATTACAGTTTATTCACACCAGAGAAACTATTCGGTATTTACACATGTGTGACTTATTAATTTCACTTAGGAGCATATCCTCCATATGTATCCATTTTCATATGAATGAATCTAATTTCTCACTCTAACGAAGAGGGATTTAGAGCAGCACAGAGTTGGAAAGTCAAGGAAGAATCATGTAGAAGCAACATCTGAAGGGACAGAACTCTACATGGGGGCAGATTTTGCAGGTGTTTATAATTTAACAAATCTGAGATGGAATGATGGGAAAGAACCATGGTGGGGGATGCATAAATGAGTTTCTTTGACTCTTGAACTAGGAGAGATGTGGCAGTTAGGCCTTGCAGACAGGGAGCCCAACCTTTGACAGTGGGGTCCAATCATTTAGATAAGTAGGCCACGGGCGCCAATGTGGGTCCTAATTGATGGCCCACGGCCGTAAGTGTGAATCCCTTATTTTCTGACGCATAAAAATGAAAGGGACATGACAGATGAGGGAGGTGTAAAGCAGGGGCCTCTAATAGGCTGGACTTAAGATGAGCAAAGGGTGTGGCTATAGAAATACCTATAGGCTCATGAGGATCTCCTTTAGCAGCCTCATAAAGGGGAGCCAGAAGGCAATAGTTGGGAATCCAGTATCTAGGATACCCAGCAATACCCAAGAAGGAAAGGAGCTCCTTCTTGGTGAAGGGCATCGGTATGTCCTGAAGAAACCGTTTTCTATCAACTGTAATAGACTTAAAGCCAGGTGTTAGAGACACCCCCAAATATATAACTTGTTGCTTAAAAAGTTGAACCTTGGTCTGGGAAACTTGATATCCCCTTTTTGAAATGAAATTTACAAGCATCTTGTTGGAACATAGCTACCGAAGGAGCACAAAGGAGAAGGTCATCAACATATTGAATACACCGTGAGCCCCTAAACTGGAGAAGGGATAAATCCTGGGCTGAAATCTGACTAAACAGATAGGGACTATCTCTGAAGCCTTAGGATAACACAATCCAGATTAACTGAATGGAGACATTAGAGGAGGGATCAGTCCAGGTAAATGAAAGCATATCTGGGGAATATATATGTAAGGGGATCAAAGAGAAAGCATCCTTAAGATCTAGGACAGAGAAGTGGGTGGTACTAGACAGTATTGAGGACAGGAGGGTGTAGGCACAACAGAATGTATGGGAATAATGTCAGAATTAATGAACTAGAGGTCTTGAACAGTCTGTAGGTCTCATTAAGTGTTTTGACTGCCCAGATGTGGGTATTGAATGGAGAATTGGTGGGCCTCAAGAATCCCTTTTGTAATGGATTATTTATGATGGGAGCCAACGCTTCTAGACTTGCATGAAAGAGGGGATATTGTGCCTTATTTGGAAATCGTGAGGGATCTTTGAGGAGGCTCTTAACTGGGGGGCATTTGGCCACTGAGGGAGATTGAATATCCCATACTTGGTGTCTACCAGGGTGGGATCAATAGGCCATTCTGATGTGGAAGGTGGAGATTCAATAGCTTGGGATAACAAAAGGCAAAGAGAAGACGTTGGAGTGCTGGAAAGGCTCTGCATGGAAAAATGAATGGAGGCCCCAATTTGGGATAAAATGTCATGACCCAATAAGAGAACGGGGCAAGATGGGAGAACTAGGAAGGAATGAAGAATGAAAAATCGCCAGTTGTGCATGACAGTAGAGGAGTCTGTTGAGGGCATTGTTTTTGACCTTCTACCCCAACAATAGAGGTCTGAGACAGGGATAGGACCCCAGTATTCTCTTAATGCAGAAAAACTGGCACCAGTGTCTAACAAGAAAACAATAGTCCTACCTGCCACAATCAAAGTCACCCTGGGCTGCTGGGTGGTGATCCACATTGGGCCAGTTGTGCCAGGGCCTATTCATAGCCCTTTGGCTGCCACCAGATCTATCAGGTCATTGCAGAGTGGGGAGTGGCAGATCTGGTGGCCCAATAATGGGTGGACGTCAGGGGGCAGTCGAAACCCCAGTGTCCCCTCTGTTGGCATTTAGGGCAAGGCTTTGTAGGCCTCTTGGGGTTTGGGCAATCACTGGCCCAATGTCCTTCCTGGTTGCACCTTAAGCAGGGTCCCCTTGGGAGAGGGGGCCCTTTGAAGGGTCCCCTTCATTGAGATAATTGTGGCATGGCAGGACTGACGGGCTGTGCCAATAATTGGTACTTTTTGGTGATCTTGAGATCATCCCAGCCATGGTAAACTTTGAATGCTGCAGCAAGAACCTCTGCGGCGGACTGTCAAAGGTCCCCTCTCAAGCTTTTTTAGTTTGAGTCTAATGTCGGGATAGCTCTGAGAAAAGAAATGCATCATACTCAGTCTCTGGCCATCAACAGACTCAGGGTCAAGTTTGGTATGTTGGCAGAGCAATCAGTCTCTGTAAGAAGGCTGATGGGTTTTCATTTTTATCTTGTATAATTTCATTAAGCCTCTCATAATTTACAGACTTCATAGTGGCTCTGCAGAGCCCATCAAGGAGTCAATTAATATACTTGTCTCGGGCTTCAATTCCTGCCTTGGAGTTGCAATCCCAGTCCAGGTCACCTTATAGGACTGCAGCAGCACCTACCAGATGATGGTTGTTTGTCAAGTGTTCCTGATTGGCATGGGCACGGGCTGATCCAGCACTCTCTTGGCTTCCTCAGGAGTTAGAGCATTGGTAAGGACAACAAAAAGATCATGGTAGGTTAGTTGATAAGATTGTGTTGAGTTGGAACTGCTTTACAAAGGTTCTCAGATTGGCAGTGAAAGATCCAAATCTGGTTTGGATGAGGGCTAGTTCAGTCATGGCGAAGGGAGTATGAACGTGGACAATGCCTTCTACCCCTGCTACTTTGCACAAGGGCGCCATTGTGTGGCTCTCGTGGGACTTGGAACGGGTAAGGGGTGGACTTGGAGTATAGGGTGGGGCAGTTGTGGTGGGAGGCATAGAAGAAATGGGAGGAGTAGGGGAAGTGGGCGGGGAACCAGATGACGTCGGGGGGAGGGTGGGCTGGTTCTGTGTTCTCGAAGCCAGGTATGGGGGAGGGTCATCAGCCTGATCAAACTGACTGGGGGAGTCTGGGGAGGAGGGAGTGGCTATCGAGAGACTGTGGGCTACCAGAAGTGTGGGGGGAGGTGATTTTTGGGCGATGGAACAAAGAGAGGGTTGGTTGAGAAGATAAGAAAAGCCCTGAACATACGGAATCTCTGACCACTTTCCTTGGCACTCACAGAAGTTATATAGGTCTTGAATTAGACCTGGTTAGAGGGAGCCATTTGGCGGCCAGACATTTTGATTGTCTAACTGGTATTGGAGCCAAATTTGGGTGGATAAGAGAATTAGCCTCTTGAGTTTTAGATCAAAGCCCTCCAAATTTCTGAGTAAGCATACCAGGGGAGAGTCTGCACGTATGGAAGAGCCAGAGCCCATGACCACCAAGAGGACAATGGAAGAGGTTATCAGAAGTCCAGATGTCTCTTAGAGTTCAGATAAGACCTCCTTTTCAAAGACCAGTGTCTGAAGGGGTGGAACTTGGTCTCCTGTGAAGGTGTCCCTCGCACAAGATAGAGGAGTTTATGTGGAGCTAAGTCCCTGGCTTAACTCCAAAAACCCAGTGGCTTGCTAATGAATGTGGAGCTAAGTCCTGGACCCAACTTGGCAAACCCAGTGGTTTGCTAGGTGCGGGACAGAGGGCCTGGCACCCAGCCTTGTCCTGGAAGTGGTTGTGGTGGGGGTCTGGGACTCTGGGATCTCTTGCTACCTGAAAGATGTCTCAGAATAGGGGGACTTACCCAATTTCTGATGTAGGCCTGAAAATAGGTGGATCAGTGTTAGCTGTGAGAATGGTGCCAAGGAAGGTCGTTGAGGACATTGGGTGGGGCTGAATCGGAGCATTCCGGGTATCTGGGTTTCACGTCCCCAGGTATTTTACCTGTGAGCCCAGTAATCCCGGATCCCACTTCTGACACCAATGAAAGGGAACAGCAATGCTCAACAACTAGGCCACGCACATGGACAGGTCAGAGAGGTCAGACTGAAGACTTTATTCAGGGAAACAGAGCAGAGAGAGAGAGAGAGAGAGAGAGAGAGAGATGAGGAAGTGCTGGCCTATTTGTAGAGCTAATGGCTCTACAAATGGGTGGGGTAGCTGCCTTTAACCTATTGCAAGCCATGTTGCCTTTTAAGGTCCTAGCTTTGCAGCAGCTCTAGGTTTCGATTCCATATGCTGACATGATTTTAGGGAAAAGAAAACTTAAGGCAGGGTTTCCTATAGGAGAAGAAGAACCCGGAAGCATGGCCCATAATGGTGGCATCGCAATTAAATCCTTGACATTATCAATTCTCTAACATGTGCATCATAAAGACCTAAGATAACTTCCTCCTAATTTCTCCCAAGTGGTGGGCAGTTCATCTTGTTTGCCAGGCTTTTCAAGTATGGAGGGAGGGTAGTAGACAGATGGAAAATCTATTTCTGGAACTCACAGTAAAGGCTTCTCTTCTGTTTACATTCTGAATTAATTACAGATTCACTCATTAACTCATTATTTATTTAGCAAATATTTATTTAGTGCCTATTTATATACCAGGTACTGTTCTAGATATTGGTGATACAGCAGATAATAAGATATAGGAAAGCTCCTGCCTTTAGGATGCTTCTAGTCTACTGGAAACTACATGAAGAATACACACCTAAATATGAGGTATATCAAATAGTGATAGGCATGGAGAAAAAGTGCAAGAAAGGAGAACTTGGCTGCATTTTAAATGGAGCTATGAAGAGGTGCATATTGAAAAGATGGCATTTGAATAAAGACTTCAAGCCAGTGAGGAAATGAGCCAAGTAGCTACATAGGGCAAATGTCCCTGGTGGCTGGAATAGCAAGTGTGAGATCTTGAGATGGGTATGTGGCAGGTTTATTTGCAGAAGAGCAGTGACCAGCATGTTGGGAGTGCTGTGAGTGAGGGGTAAAGCAGGGAGAGGGAGGCTGGGAGTGGTGGTGGAGTGGGCAGCCATGTCAAGTAAAGTCTCCTAATTCATTACAAAGGCTCTGGATTTTACTCTGAGTGAGATGAGAGGCAATTGGAGGGTTCAGAGGAGAGAAATGATGTGAACTGAGTTTATTCCAAAGAATATTCCAGCTGCTTTGCCTAGAACAGACAAGAAGCGAAGCTGGAAACAAGGAGATAAGTAAGGAGGTTAGTGCTGTGACCTAAGACATCAAGATGAGGCTGACACCAGCAAAGTAGCATTAGAGGGGATGAAAGGTGGGTTTGTTTAAGTTGATTTCGTGGATTCCCTGCTGGATTGGATGTAGGTGTTGGAGACGGGAACCAGAAAAAATGGAGTTGCCATTTAGTGAGTTGCAAGTTTAGTGAGCTGAAAAGTAGGTTGGGTAGAGGACTAACAGTTGAGTTTGGCCATGTTCAATTTGCCGTTCTTACTTGACATGGCAAGAAGAAGATGAAGTTGAGTAAATGAACTCAGGGTAGAAGCCAAGGCTGGAAATGTAAATGTGGGAGTTTTCAGTGTATGGTTGGTATTTAAAGTCTTAAGACTGAAGCAGACCACTACAGAAGTAAATATGGAGAAGAGAAGCAATTCTAGAATTGAGTTCCAGTGTGAAGATGTTAAGGACATAATGACTTATCAGCAAGAAAGACTGAGACAAATGGTGCAGGGAAAGTGGGAAGGGTAGAGGAAAGCTAATAAGGGGAAATATGAGAAAATCAAAAAATGGAAATGAAGTGTTTGTAAAAGGGGAGGAAGAGGAGGGGTGAAGGCAGGGTAGGGACAAGGGGAAAAAATGAGAACCAAGACCTGTCATGCAAAGGTACGAGATCTCAATGATGAAAGTAACTGTACTGTATACCTAAAATGTACCAATAAACTCAGTGAGGGGGAAAAAAAAGAAAGAAAGAGCAGTAAGGAGGGAAGATGAAAATCAGAAAGTATGGTATCTTGGGGTAAAGGGAAGAATGTGCTTCAAGGAGAAGGAAAGAGAATGATCAAGTTGGTTTCCTGAAAAGATATTTCTCATATCAGGTCCATATTCAATTTTAAGTGCATTTTCACTATGGTGCCTTACTAGTAATTTCTTGGAAATTTATGCAAACTATATCCACAGTCCTCTTTAATTTGTATTCATATTTACTTCTTGAAAAACTCTTCTCATCTGAGTCAAATGCTGCTGATGGGTCATATAAGATGAACTCATCACCAAAGAAAGCTTAAGAGAGAGTTGGAAATAGCAAGTATTGTACTGACTCAAGTGTTGAGTTTTGTTTGGAAGGGAAGCAAGGAACATAGGGCAAGTGGAATACTGTTCATATGGCAATGGAAATGATTAGATAAAAAAATGCTTATGAATGATAGGGAGGAAAATTGATAGAGCCACATCTTTTGAGGAGGTAGGGGTGTGTGTGTGTGTGTGTGTGTGTGTGTGTGTGTTTCTAGATCACCAGCTTTGCTCCCGCAGAAGCCCTGATCTTTCATCAGTGCTAGGAGGGAAATGGTTGCAGAGGCTGAATGTGGGTAGATCTAGTGTTGGAAGCTTGTAGAAATTCTCTTCCAATTGTTTTGAGTTTCTTAATGAAATAGGAAGTAAGGTCAACTGCTGAGGGTGAGAGGAAGAAAATGTTGGAAATTTGAGATGGTATAAAATGGTTTTCTAGTAACTAAGGGAGTAAATGGAATAGGGAAAAGTGTCTGAGTTCTGAGTCACATCAGGAACCCACTGCCCATCAGCTGCGATGAGTTCAGGTGAGGCCTATCCACATAGGGTGCTTTCCTCTGGCCTTAGCCAGCCACTCCCCAGGTGGAAAGGCAGTGGAGTGTTGGCTTACATGGGAAGGCAGTGCATGAGAGGGTGCCAGGGGAGGTGCCTGTAGCATGGCAATGAAATTTGGGCTATATAAGGAGCGATACGTAGGGAAAAGACTGCATGGTTTATAGATCCTTTTTGAAATGTGATTCTTGAATCTCCTGAACAAATTCAGTCAACAGAGCAGGCTGAGAAATATATCTTGTTGCGTAGAAGTAGCAAGGAAATCAGATACTCTGGTTTTTAATTGAATGTCCTCACTGCCCACAGTGGAAGGAACGTGTACAGAGAATGTGTGTGAATGTGCATGTGTATATGTGTGTGCGCATTGCACATGTGCAGAGTAGGCTGTGACTTCGGCCATCAGCATACCTCCTGAGCCCTTGAGTACTTCACTCCTGAGCATCTGGCCTTTCTTCAGCTCAGTTCCAAATGCTGCCTTTTGGAACATTTCAACCCCCCAGACCCACCCACCTCCTTCACTAGCATTGTACTTTCAAATCTTGGTTTCCCCCCCAGAGAATCTGTCTTACTCTTCTTAAAAATGCATTTATATTTGCAGCATCTGCTACTGCCTGGCACCCTGCTCTCCATGTTAATTACCCTCCCTCTCTGGGAGCCCTACAGAGCCTTCTTCCTGAACTTTGCAACCTGGCTGGGAACTCATGGTCTGCACCATTCCCTGGCTTCCTCCGTGGGAAGAAACTGGAGTTTTCTTTCTTTTTCACACTCATTATGTTCCCATCTGTGGCTGTCTCCACAATGAAATTATTCCTATTCTGTATCTATCTTAGTTTCTTAATAATTTATCCAACCAAAGATGCCATCATGTTTGGGATTTTTTCCAAATATGCTAAGTTTACTTCCTGATCTGGTGCTTGAATTTTGTACTACACATCAGGCCAGTCTCCCAGTCTTTTGTCTGTATAGAGCCATTAGGGTGGCCCAGGGTTCCTTTCTTTCTTTTAGCCTACACTAATATACAGTTTAATTTCTAATCCACAGCCAATTGCCTCAGATGCCTGTTGTGTCACTCTGCTTTAGGCTATGAGCTTTCTCTTCTGAGGCAATGCCAGGCCTTAGGTGTTCTGTCCCCTGGCTGAAGGTAGACGTGACTCAACAGCTGTTTCAGTTACTTTTCACTGGATCACTTTGGAGCATGGATGCTTACGGAATCCCAGCCAGGCTGGGATGGCATGGGGCCAGTCTCTGGCAAAATGGGAAAGCCAAGAGATCTCAGATTTTCTCTAATTGATCATTTACTGGAAAAGATTTATTGGGCAATTGCTTTCAATATCCTCAGAATAGTCCCTTTTAGAATCACCTGTCAGCAATTAATACAACTGCAGATCCCTGGGCCCTGCTCCAGATCGAATGCACCAGCGTCTCCAGAGTAGGATGAAAGAAAAGATATTTTTTAATAGACTCCCTCATGGTTCTGAAGCTTGAGAGTTGCAGTTCCACAGGGCTGTAATTGCTCATGTTGGGAGGGTGAGGTGGCCCCGGAAGTGGGAGAGAGATGAAGAGAAAGCACACTCTGCCTAATCTGGGCGTCCCACAGGATGGATTTCCACGAGTTCATGGTTTATTCATTATTTGTCTACCACGCAGTGATTGACACCCAGTGGGCTCTCAGGAAGTAGTTAATTTGCAGAACTGAGTCTAGAAGGGTGACAAGCCATGTGCATTTGTTATACCTATATTTTTATAAGCCACAGGGCCAATTGAAGATAGTGAATGGCTGTACGTGCAGGGATCTCTGGGGGGACCAAGGAGGGAGTGGTATTAAAAGTGAATATCCAGACAGCTTATACACACGCTCTGTCCCTGTGTAAAGTGAGGGCCGGGGGCTCAAGGTTAGTAGGTGTCACTGAATTACTGCCTGCTGGACAAGCTGTTGGACAAAGACATCAGAACTCTTGACACTCAGTGGGAGGGGGTATAATTTGCCTAGTGGATGCTGAGATGCTATTTTACATTTTTACTTTGTATGTGTGAATTTGCGTGTGTGTGGTACTGGGGATTGAACCCAGGTCCTTTGCACTGAGGTTGTTCCTAGTCTTTTTATTTTATTTATTTATCTATTTATTTAGAGACAGAATCTTCCTAAGTTGCTAAGTTACCCAGGTTGGACTTGAACTTGCTGTCTTCTTAGCTCAGGCTTCCAGAGTGCTTCAATTATATGTACGTACCTCCATGCTCAGCCATTTTTTACTTTTTTAAGGGACAAGGCTCAGAAACTGACTTTAAAAGGTCAATGGGGGAAAGGACTGGGAGAATGAACCTCCTAAACTACTTTCTTCATGACCCTTTCTTGTTTTACATCTATTGAAAATAATATGCAGAAGTGACCTATTCTGGCCTTCCTCAAGTTTTACAGCTTACAGTTAGATGCTACGTTTTTCTAGGGGTGGAACTTGCACCTGATGCTTCCTTTGAGCTACCCTGATGCCTTCCCCTACACTTCGGTCTGTCCCCAAAAGTGGAAGAACAGGAGCCTCATCCCTCCCAGGTGCTTGGTACTAGCAGCCCAACTTTACTTCTGGAGAGCTCTTTTAAAAGGACTCTGGAGAACCCCCTCTTCACCACCTCTTGCCGCTTGCTTTAGCCTTTTGTTGCCTGTTGCCTGGCCACAAGAGGAGATAGATGGGTTTTCTTTATAACCCAGAGGAGGCAAAGCAGTGAAATTAATCACAAGGAAAGGATTTTATGAACAAGATTGGTGAGTGTAGTTTTTGTTCGTCATCTGCATAGGAATATATTGGGTATTATAGAAAATCACAGCCCTAAAAGAAAATAAACTGTAGTGCTGAGACCAGCCCCTGAGGATGCAGGACGCCTTCCTTCAGCTACTCCTTATTTCCCTCTCCCTGTGCAGCTCAGTCTGAAGCAGGGCTAGGTAGGGCCCTTCCTTCCCTTGTGGGGTATAACCCAGTCACAGCACCTTCTAAAGGTCAGAGTGGACCACTACATTTCTACTTTCCAGCACTTCCAGCCCTGATCCCCTCTTCTCCCTTTCCCCACTCACCGTTGCTAGGCCTTCCCTTAGCTCAGAGACTTTCCAGCCAAGATCCTGAATAATCTTTGGTAGCATCCATCAAATTTATTTCAAAAAAATTTTTTGACAAAAGCATGTCTTTTTTTTTTGTACCTGGGATTGAACTTGGGACCTTGTGAGGCAGGTGGTGGAACTGCTAAGCTAAATCCTGGGCCCAAAAGCATATCTTTTAACCATCACACTTTCCTACAATGCTAGTATTAAATTTTTGCTAAGTTGTATAATCCTTGAATTCAAAATTAGACAATAGCAAGACTTTGATACTAGCTTTGTAGAAGGAATACCCCACTACGTTCTATATGATGTGTATGCATGTATTCTGAGTTCCAAAGTCTTCAACTATGAGGAAAGATACAATAGAATTAAAGAAATGTAAAATTAAGGGAGAAAATAATTTTAAAAGCCACACATTGTCAGCAGGGATAGACAAAATTTTCATGCTTGGAGACCACCTGTGATCAACTGGCTAAATGTAATTTTTGTGGAGACCTTAGTGTAAAGGTCTCCTGTCCCCCACCATCTCTGTAGTCATTTGAACTCTGAATAAATGTGTCATTGATTTAAAAGCTTGTAATTCTGTTAGTCTTTTTTTAAAAATTCAGGCTTGAGCTTCTTCGCCTAGATAAAGTGTGATATAAGTGAGCATGGTATTATTCTTCTGAATGATTCAAGGTTTTCTCATTACTGTGAAAATAAAGTAAAATACAGAAATAAACCGAATGCCAACACTGATTCAATACAGCAGTAGTCATCGATAACCATGGCTTCATATTATCTTCTTAAAAGCAGCCTCAGTTAAGTGATATTAAACATCCTGCAATATGAATACATTTATATTAAATATATAAAATATATTTATGCCAAAAGATGACCCCTGTTGTATGATGTATGCATTAACATTCTGATGATGAACTTGTTTGAAAAAAAATGAAATCTTGGTCTCACCATTAGTATCTATGAGAGTCAGGAAATTTTTTTTCCTTTTTGATTTTTTGAGACAGGGTCTCACTATGTAGTTGAGACTGACCTGGAACCACTATGTAGCCCAGGCTGGTCTCAAACTAACAGCGATCCTCCTGCCTCAGCCTCCCAGAGTGCTGGGATTACAGGCATGCGCGTCTGGCTTCAAGCAATTTATTTAACTGCTTCTGTTTCCTTATGTGTATTATGGTATCAACTTGATAGAGTTGCAGTGAGAATTAAGTGAGGTAATGTGAACAAAGTCCTTCCCATGTACCTGACATACAGTACCGGGGTGTAAAATATTATCGAACATTTTTTTGAACATTTAAATAAAGCCACTCAACTATAATAGATGAGTAAAGCATCTTCTTCCACCGCCAACCATACAATTCTCCTGATCCTCTAGGCTGTTCCCTTCCCATTTCTCAGTCTTGCCACTTTGTGCCTTTTGTTTGTGTCTTTGCCTACCTTAAATCCATGGTCTTTGCGTTATCTAAGTTCAGTTTTCAATGCAAAGTTTGGATGCTTCCTCCTCCATGGAGCCTTGTTTGGCTCCGTGTCACAAGGTCAGATGAGAGCAGATCCCTTGAGCTCTCCTTCAGAAGCAAAGGTCAGTGGTATGCATCTGACACTTCTGCTAGGTTCTGCTTATTAGTTGTCTTTGTCCCTTTTCCCATCTAAGTGTTGCTCTGTTTTCCAGGGTCCTCTCAGCTGGGTAAATGTTCAGTAAAAGTGCCCTCTGATGATTGATTTCAAAGTAGCTCTGTGAGCCTCCAAAGGTGCCCTGTCTTCCAGACTGCCCAGGCAGCCAGGGTTGTTTCCAGATGGGTGAGCTGCTATAGAGAGAGCCATGCAGCTTGATAGGGGGCAGTCACCACCACCACTGCAGTCCTGGCTTTTCCACTTCATACCAGCTCAGCAACTTCCTCCTGTGGCAGAAAGGTAAGGCCAGTGAAAGCAGGGGAAAGGTAATTTATTTCATTGCTTACAGAGGATGTGCATATAATTGGCAGTCTATTTCTGTGACATAGTTGGCCTACTTGGCTTGGACCCTGGCTCTGTAATACTGTTAAAGAGAACCATGCTTAAGCAGTCAGAGAGATGCTTAGGTCTTTGGCACAGAAGGAACAAAAAGTGTGCCCTCTCTTTGGTCATGATGACACATGAAGAGCCCCTAAACTGAAGATTCCCTTTTGTTCTCTCTCTCTCTCTCTCTGTCTCTCTCTCTCTCTTTCTCCCTCTCTCACACACTTTTTTTCTTGAGTCTCTGTTGGTGAATCTTCTGTTGACTTGGACCTTTTATAAGGTCCAATTTTTACCCAAGTTCACAGCAGCTGGGTGCACTCCAGCCAAGAGCCTCACGATTGCAGGCCTCTCTTTGGGTATTGAATAAATGAATAAATAAAGGCGTGTTAGCATTTTCACCAGTAATATGAAGATAAAACTGGTGGTGTTCTACCTAAAAGGAGTCTTGTAGCAACTATTTCAGATAAACCATATGAACGTGCTTTGAAAAACACATTCCTCTCTCACTATGTGAATATTCTTCTTATGGCTTTTTATTGCTGTATGAGCTGCGCACTTACAAATTGAGTTTTGCTAAGTGAGCAGGTTTTTTGTTTTTTTTTTTTTTTGCTTATTCAGAGAGGGTGTCTGGCAGCTTCCGGGGCATGTAAGGCGAATTCTGACAGCATGTGTTTTGGTATGTCTTTGCTAGGTTTCTATTATCTATACTGAGTACTCTCCCACCATGGGTTCCTGATTATATATGTAGTTGTTTATATTGTCTTTGTATTGAAAAAATACCCATGTTTGGTGCAAAAATTCCTTCCAAATGCACCTCAAGTCCTCCTACCAGTTCTTGATAATTTGCATAACTTCTGAATAACTGATGAGATACTGATGCAGCCAGCCTACTTTAGGACCTGTTACCCTATGGAGGTGCTGAGGCAGACCTGCATGTGTTCCTGAAGTGGCTGAGCCTGTATGGCAGCTTCCGGGGCATGTAAGGCGAATTCTGACAGCATGTGTTTTGGTATGTCTTTGCTAGGTTTCTATTATCTATACTGAGTACTCTCCCACCATGGGTTCCTGATTAAATATGTAGTTGTTTATATTGTCTTTGTATTGAAAAAATACCCATGTTTGGTGCAAAAATTCCTTCCAAATGCACCTCAAGTCCTCCTACCAGTTCTTGATAATTTGCATAACTTCTGAATAACTGATGAGATACTGATGCAGCCAGCCTACTTTAGGACCTGTTACCCTATGGAGGTGCTGAGGCAGACCTGCATGTGTTCCTGAAGTGGCTGAGCCTGTGATGAAGTCTTTATCAGTCTGGCATAATGAGAAAATAATGACACTATGATTTTTCATAAGATTAAATTTGTTCAACTTGAAATTGAATTTTAAAATTTAAAATGTTAATGTCCTTTTTTGGCGAAATAAAAAGGTAACAACACCTTTGTAAAACCAAATTCTTTTGCTTTTGTTTCATGAAAATTCTGTGATGTTTGAAAGACAAAAATAAATCTATGTAATATAGATTTCATCTTTATGACAGATCAATATAATCTATTAATATAATTATGTTAATATAAATAAAGTAGCTTGAAGCCTGAGTTTTCTGTTGTAGTTACACTGACACTTTTACATTAATTTTCAGAGGAACTGGTAGTCATTTATATGACTTGTTACTAAGTGAGTGTCTTAGAAAACCAATCAGTGCAATAAAGAGTACAGTGTTCATTGGACAGTGAATTACACTCAAAGGTTGTGGTTCTAACCCCAGGTTTTGTTTCTAGTCCATTCCCCCTACCTCTGCAATGATTTTGGGCAAGTCACATGGCCTCATGAGGCTCATTTTCCTTTTCTGTTAATTTGAAATACCAGTTCAGTATGTAGTTCATACTGGGGATGTAAGAAATAAATAAGAATATGTGTGTAAGAGTGCTTTATGCACCATGATAATGCTTTATGATTTTAAGACATTACTAAAATACCTTAAGGTTATGAGCAGTTATATCAGGAGGATTTCTATTATTGAGATTTACAATACAGAATTTTACCTATCATCTTCAAATATGTTTTGACAGATATGGTCAATGGGATCCTTGGAAGAAAGGAAATATTATTGGGATTTTTCTCTTTCCTTTGTGAAGAAAACATCACAGTGCCATGACCTTTTTCAACTGTTTCCATGATGAAATAAAATAAAGCCACTCCTGCCAGAGCAGTTTGTATAAATCAGCAGATTTTTAGATGAAACAGAGAAGAAAAGGGAGGGTGAGAGCTTGAGTCCTTTTCCAGGGACTCCGTCCTTACTGAGTGATTAAGGTGTGTGACCTACTTGCTTTTGAGGGCATCCCTCACAGATACCCCTCAGACCTCAACAGTTTGGAAGAAAAGGCAGGGCCCGAAGGACAGCAAGCACTTGCACAATCAGGTGATCACACTTCCTTCTTGCACATATTCCTGTTCCTAGCAGCACCTGTCCCCCACCAGGTGGGACTGGCAAGAGTTAGCCAGTCTGCACAACAGTCATCTGTCAGCAGCTCCCAGTCAGGCCTCTGGCTCTCCACTAGCCTTGCTTCCCCAAGTTTCCTGCTCTTTTCTTGGCAGTGGGTTCCTTTTCCTGGGCAGATGACACTGGAGTAATACGACGGTCTTTTGGAGAACATGCACTGGCCCAAGTTAGAGAAGAGAGCAGAGGCACTTGTGGCCAGCCAAGTCATCAGCACAAGGCTCCTCAAAGAGGATGGTGTCTGTGGCCCTTTGCATTATGAATTCCATGGCTTTGTGCCCGCAGTCTTGACCTACCCTCTAGGACCTCAGTCTACCTGAGGATATGACCCTTGCCTGCCGTGTTCACTACTCCTCACAACTGTAACTGCAAGTTTGCCATGCCTGTGTGAGGTTGCCCATCTGTGTGCCTGTGTGTGACAGTGTGAGAAAGGGTGCATGCCTCTCTTTTGTACCCAGGTTATTTATGGCGTTTGTCTTAACGACTTCCATTTAGAGCTAAGTAAACTGCAAAGTAGGTTATTTAAGCTGGATCTCATCTTGGGTGCCTTTAGCAAGTGGAAGAGTGGGTGGTGAGGAGGAAGAAAAATGGGAGATGGGTCTGAGGAGATTCAGAGAAAGGGGACAAGGGAACCCAGTGTACCTTTTGTCCTTTTAGTAGTATGAGGCATAGGCGTGCTGTGGCTTGCAGATGAGAAGTACTTTGCAGGAGGGTCTTGAAGATTCTCTTTTATACATTTGGGAAGCAGCTTCCTGTGGATGCATCTTGTTAGTTTGCAATTTATAAATTAAAAAATCCCAAGGCATGCCTAGTCCGGCAGATGACCCAGAAGCTGCACTGTGGTGACTCCCCACGTCTTTTCCTGCTCATCACGGTCACAGGCCTCTCCTATGCTCCCTGGCCTTGTGCAGTCCAACAGAGGGCAGACAAGGAAGGAAGAAAGCCCTAAGGTCTCTTCTCTATCCAAACGAAGTTTCAGGGGTCAACTCTCCCTACCCATGGGGGTAGAGTGATCCCTACCCCCACATCTATGTGTACGTGCGTATTTAAGCTCAAATCCCTGCAGGCCCCGACAGCTCTTTGTCGTTTCAAGAGATTCTCACTTGATCCAAATCACCCATGAATTCTCTTTTGTACAGATTTGATGAAGGGTCTTTCTTGAGTACCAGAAGTAACTGTTCATAATTCATAATGTGATGCAAGATGAAGTCAAAAGAGCGAGAACAGATAATAACTAGAGAATTAAAAGTTTCCAGCTTTGTTACAAGCAGGGAGAATGAGTCAGCAGCACATATGTCCTGAGGGAGAGCTTTGCACAAGAGTCTTTTGGGGTAGGGGCCCGGGTGGCCAAAGAGGGAGGTAGGAAGATACTCAGGAAGAGTCTTAAGTAGGGGTGTGAGAGGGTGGGGCTGAGGGATAGAGAGGATGGGGCAGATTGTGAGTGGGGTGAATGTTAACTCTGCTCTGCCTCCTCCCTTCCCCTCCAAAGGAAGGAAATATCCTGGGGCCTTAATCATCTCTCTATCTTTCATTCCTCTCCTGGTTTAATTAAATTCCTGTTCTAATTTAGAAGAGCTTGCATATCCTCTACTGTTCTGGTAACCAATCTCTTTTATGAAACCCACCTTACGCCCAGAAGAACTTATGACTCCATGGGACTTAACCCTCAGTGGCTTTTGTAGTCAGGGTCAATTTAGTAGCGAGAGGAGGCTGGTTTGAGAGGAGAAAGGGAATATTTTGCCAGAGTCACCCCCTGTCTTATGACTTCCCTTGCCACTAATGTCTCTGCCATCGGGAAGGGAAGGTTTTCCTCTTGCCTATGTGTCTCTAGGTGTGATGTGATCAAAGATGACGGTGACTACTTTGAAAATTAAAATGTATTCTGTAAAAGACACATTTCCATTAATCCTCGTCATAATCCTCCTCCTCATTTTGAACACACTCCTTTCTTGATACTTTCTAAAGCAGTTCTGGAAGTCCTTTTTTGTGAGTTCCTCTATGTCCTGAATTGATTCAAAATGTGTACCTTTCATAGTTTTCTGACTTCGGGGAAAGAGCTGGAAGTCCAGGGAATAAGGTAGATGAAAACATGCCGTAATGCTTTTATATGATAAGAATTTCATTTCTCGATACGCCCTTATGATTTTCAGAGCTGGCTGTAGTATTCCTGGGCACAAACTCAGCTTGCATAATTCCACCAAGCTCAAAAAACATGGTTGGCATCACCTGGATATTGGATCTTGATTGATGTGCTTGTTTTTCTTATGAAGATAACAGGTTGATTTCCACTGAGAACTCTTGGACTCAAGATCATAGTCATAGACCCAAGTTCCATCTTCTGTGGTGACATTTCTTAAAAAGTTGGAATCAGAAGGGACACAACTGTGAAACTTCAATGACACTGACAGAAGTTCAGTTAATTCATTTTCATGATCCGTGATTTACAGCACGGTTTTGAACATACCTTCTGTCAGCCATAGCTCATGTCTGACCAACTGCAATGAACAAGTTGAACCTGTCACACACTTTGCTAAGGTTTGACATATGGCTTCACGTATTGAGGATCTCTGCTGTGGCATGCAGCAGCAGCATTAACTATATTTTTTAATCACACTACATACCTGTCTTATTGTGTTACGTCTCCCCTCTCGAGAAAAAACACATTTTGTTGGGATCTCTATGAATATTAGGTCATGCCAAGAAGAGAGATGAAAGACAGGAAACATGAATAAGTTTCTTCCATCAGGAAAATGGTTTCACTATTTGAAGTTACCAATGGTTCTTCTGTATTTTCCTTGTATCCTGACCTTGTTCAGGTCCTTGCAGTGCTCAGATGAGGGATTGGACCAATGAGCCTGAGTTCATCTCCTACATGCTTTTGTGATCTTTCAGGGCAGCCCACAAAGCCTTGGGCATCTGTGCCCTGCCTTGCTTTCTCTTTTATTACATGTTTACCCCTCATTTTCTCTGCACCTTCTACCATGACCTCTTCACTTTTGTGGTCTCCCACTTCTGGCCTGAGATCCTATCGATCGCTCACATTCTTTATCTTGCCAGTTCCTACTAATCCATCAAGTTTCAGGTTAATTTTTACTTCCTTAGAATACTCTTTGCTGATCCTCAATCTCAAGTGGGACCCTTGCAATAACACCTTATCATATTCTGATCTTTTTCATCATAACATGTATAGGCTTGTGTGTGTGTCTGTGTGATTATTTAAGTCTCTGCTCTGTTACGTGCCCTAAAAAGAGATGTATAGGGCTGGGGATTTAGCTCAGTGGTTCCACTGCCTGCCTTGCTAGTGCAGTGTTCCAAGTTTGATCACTGGTACCAAAAAAAAAAGATGTGTAGGGGACATAGACATCATTGAGGAAGAGATGTCTATGCTTCATGACTATCATCAGAAGCTTGCAGAATATCTAGCACATAGTAGATGCTCAGTAACCATCTAGTAATTATTGGATAGGTAGAGTAACAAATTAATGAGTGATACCTGATAAAATTATTAACAAGGAGGTTTGTGTGTGTGTGTGTGTATGTGTGTGTGTGTGTGTGTGTACTGGGAATCGAACTCAGGTCCTTGTGCTTGCAAAGCAGGAGGCACAACCATTGAGCTAAATCCCCTGCCCAACAAGGAGCTTTCTCATGCACTGTGAGAACATAAAGCCTGTGTTAAATGGAGCATATTTACTGGCATTTTGCAATCACATTTTTTATTCAGCAGTGATTAGCTGGGAATCTGCTATGGCTCAACTAGGAATTTAAGCTATTTCCCAACTCTTCTGGCATTCCTAATATGTATCCTCATATTAAACAATTAAAAAAGTAAGTAATATCAAGCAGTAATAAGTCATATAAAGACAAAGACAGGTAAGAGACCAAGTATTTGGAAGTTGGCAGCTAATATTAAGGTTCCGAGAGGGTGGTCTGGGAAGGAGGTGACATTTGAGCAGGAAGTGGGAGATAGGTCCAGGGAAATGTGGAGTGGGGATGTTTCAGAAGTGCTGTGACCCAGAATGGTTACATGGCTGGTCAGGAAATAGCAAGAAGGCCAGGGAGGCTGGAGCATCCAAGAGTCAAGGAGAGAGAGAGAGAGAAAGAGGGAGAAGGGGAGAGAGGGAGAGAGAGAAGGAGAGGGACACTGATTGCTGACTTGGGCTTAGATTATGCTGGGCCTCATGGACCGTGGTTAAGAGTTTGGATTTTGCCATGAGTGTGATGAGAAAGCTTTGAGAAGATGAGTTATAAAATCTGTTATATGTTGAAAAATTACTTTGCTTGCTACGTGGAGAACTGGCCACACCAAAGAAAAAGTGGAAGGAGATAGCAGGCAGTGGTGGTGAAGTGTGGGATGGGCGTGCTGGTTATGCTGAGCAGTGGGTGCAGTGAGTTGTATCTGGAAGGTGGAGCTGGCAGGACTTTCTCATGAGCTGAATGTGAGTTGCAAAAGGAGAGAGAAATCAGTGGCTCTTTAGCTACTTGATGTAGTAGCCATGGTGACATTTAGTGAGATAGGGGAACCGAGAGAAGGGGCAGGGTGGCTGCGTAAGGTCACGAGTTCATTTGGGGACAAGTTAAGCTGGAGATGCTCATTGCTATCTATCAGATATCCAAGGTAGAGATGTCATGATGAATGAGTGGATGGATATGTAAGCCTGGAGCTGAATCAAGGCAGCAGATAAACATTCAAGGCTCATCAATTTATTAATGGCATTTTGAATCATGGAATTGGCTGCCATCCCTTCAGAGAGAAGGCACAGATGCAGAAGAGGACCAATGACTGAGCTCTAAAGAAAGGTTTAATTTCTTTCTTTTTTTTTCTGGTACTGGGATGGAACTCAGGACCTTGCACTTGTGGGCAGCCACAGTGCCACGCACTAAATTCCCCGCTCTCTGGAGAACTATTTCTGAGCCCTTAGGGATTTTTCTCTTGATATTATTTCTTCAGGAATTAAACCCAAATTTAATATCACTGCACCTCTTAGGAAGTTATCAGGATAATAACATGCTCTAGGACCAGTTTTTTAAAAAACGTGACCAGGACTGCTTTGTTGTGAAAGATATTGCCACCAGTGAACTAGCTGCAGGTACAGGGCAGAGAGATTTGGTGTGAAGGGAGATGACCAAGTCAAAAATCTGCCTTCCTTGCCTGTAAAATTATATTTTCCTCCAAGCTTATATTTTTAAAACTTGATTTTTATTTTTGTAGCTGTACTTATTTTCATTCACGAAACATTTATTGAGAGCCTTCTATGTGCTAGACACCAGGCTGAGTGCTGGAATGCTTCCTTTTCAAACACATGGCCCCACTTCATAATTCTTTCATTGCTTTCAGAGTCACTGACTCTTCCTACCTGGTCCTCTCTTTATTTGCATCTATGACATCAGGCATCTGTACATCACCATTCATACCTGATATACCAGTGTTAGACACTGTAGCTTTTTTGAAAATGGTTTTGAAGCCATTCTGGACTTCTCTGTCTCATGCCCATTTAATGAATTCATCAAGAATTTCTCTCGGCTCTCCATTCAATATTTATCCAGAATCCGGCTCTCAGTCCTGACCTGTAGTGCTGTACTTTGGTCCAAGCTTGCACTAGTTCTTTCCTGAATCAGTGTAGTGCCTTCTTTTTTGTACCCCACTTTAGACAGCCTTAAGACCTTGGTAAATATACCTTAGTCTTTTTTCTTTCTTTTTCTTTTTGGTACTGGGGATCAAACTCAGAACCTTGTGCTTGCCAGGCAGATGGCAGCACTACTGAGCTAAATCCCTGGCCCCAAGACTGTGGTAAATATGAATCAAACCGTATTACTTTTCTGTGCAGAATCCTCTGGTGGTGATTGCTGTCTTACTGGGTAAAGCCAAAACTCTTTCAAAGGTGCATAGGGCTCTACAAGATCTGCTGGCTTTCATCTCCCGCCTCTGCTCCCCTTCCTTCCATTCCCTCTTTCCCGCTCTTCATTCCTTTGTGGTACTAGGGATTGAACTCAGGATCGTAGCGCGATCCACATCTCCTGTTCTCTTTACATTTTGAGATGGGTGCTCACTTTATGTTGCCCAGGCTGGGCTTGAGTGCATGATCTTCCTGTCTTGACCTCCCTGACTAGTGGGATTATAACTGTATTCTATCATATCTGGCTTTGCCTGTTTCTATAATCTTTTCCAGCCACAGTGTCCTTTTTGCTGCAGACTTGTGAAGCACACTCCTGCCTTGGAGCACTGCTCCTCCTCAGTTATCTTCCCCAGTTATCAGGGTGGGCTCACTCTTTGCCCTGCCCAGCTCTTTACTCAGTCCTTTCCTTATCATACCCTATTAAAATCAAATCTCTTCCTTCCTAGTACTCTCTAGCTTCCTTTCTGCTTTATTTCTCTCCAGAAAAATTGCCACCATCTATGGCAGTATATTTTTTATCCTTTTTTTTGCCTGAGAGCTAAGCTGTTCCTTTGGAATATAAGCCACAGGAGGGGAGAACTTTTGTGTTATATACTGCTGCAAATAGTTGATGGTCAGATCAATATCTTGCACAAGACATATTTAATAAATTTTAGCTGAATTAATGACAGAACATGAATTCGTGGATTGGATGGAGCTGGACAATGCCCTGTATCTGTTACAGTTATTACCACTCACCTGACCTTTGTACCAAGCCCTCTGGTGACCTTTGGGGTAAATTTGTGAAATGTCCAGATGGCATTAGGGGCCTGTTGTCTGCTCTCAGAATATCATTCCCATTTGAGAAGCCAGCTAGTATCAGCAGAGATGAGACATCCACCAGGGTGTTCTGTGAATTACTAGGCAAACCGACCACCCCAGGTTTGGGCTTAGATGAAGTCACAAAGGGGACCGTTGAGGTCACATTAACCAGAAAAGCAGCTACTCTTTGAAGATCCTCATGATCCATATTTATTCAGGGAAAAAACTGCTAGTTCTTTAGTGGGGCGAATGCGAGGTACAGAATTTTCAGGGGAAATCTCATGAGGCCTTCACTCAGGATCAGAGCTGGTATTACAAGCAGGCCTGAAACACCTGTAGGTAGAGCTTGAATCTGAAAAAATCAGAAGTGAGTGTCCATTAAAACCAGGAAGGAAAAGCTACTGGCCTTCAGAATTGGAAGACTTGTTACTTATATCACTGGGGATAATTATTGTGGTGGAAGGTCAGAGAGGAATAGTAGCAAATACTTACATAGCACTTAGCAAGTGCCAGACAGTATTCTAAGTGTACCACAGACTTAAACTCGCCGAATTTCCCCAATAGTTCTTGGAGTAGGATGATTATATCCCCATTTTATAGTTGAGAAAATCAAGGCAATTTGTTTTCAGTTTGCACTCTTTATTATTGTGCTAAAATTATCTCAAAATGGGTGGTGTTAAAGGGGCTTTAGGAGGAGCAGAAAAGTGTTGAGATGTTTATGGATTACATTTTAATTTGTGCTTTTTTGTGGAGAGTAGCTCTGTGAAAATGGACAGTTTTATGAGCCATGCGTGTATGAACCTTGTAAATTACTATTTCTAAGAGAGACTGGCACCCCCTACCACCACCACTATGCCTAGCTAGGGCTTTGCTCACATTTTTTTTCCCCCAGAAGAGAGAATGTTAAAGTAAGGCTGTCTTTTTGATGAAAGTCCTTGATGGCTTGGGACACATGAAGACTGCTCAGGTGCTAGTAAACAATTTTCACCTTTGATCTTCTGTACTGAAAATTTCTTGATTGCCCAGGAATGATCAGACGAGTCAATTTCTTGTCCTTCTCTTCTTGCTTTTGCCTGCCTTGTCCCCCTTTTCTGATTATTTCTCTAGTTCATCATTAGGTATCAGGGGGAAGAGGAGATCAGGTTTGTAGCCTTGTGTTTTGTGGGCCTCTTAAGGCAGCTCAGGTGCATGGACATGGTAGAAGACAGGTGACACTGAGCAAAAATGAAGCTTGAAAATTGCCCTTGTCCTTACTGCCCTCCTATGGCTAACAGAGCTAGCCAGGGCCGGGTCTTTTCATTCTGCAAGCCTTGCGTTGAAGACAAAGGCCAAGCTTCTTGTGTTGGCTGAGCTTGTCCAGATTTGAAAGGAAAGTCCATTATTCCTTCCGCAAATGGGACCCAAATGTCCCCTCTTCAAGTTCCATTACCCTCTGGGGCCTGTGCCCTTTCAGCAGTTTCTCTGTGACTGTCTCAGGCTGGGGTCCCATTCTTTGTCAGAGCCTGGGGTTTCAGAGACCCTTTCCTACCTCTCTCTCTCAGCCTTCCTTTTGGAGGGAAGGTGATTAGGGCTTTCAGACCCCACTATCAGACTTTGAGTTCAATGTAACAGAGAACTTTGCACCTTGCTTCCAAGCAGGTTTGAGATCATGTTGTTTCAGAAAAGGGGCAGCTGTAGAGTTGAGGGGGGATGGGAACTGGGGTTACCTATGCTTTCCTTGGGAGAAGCCAGAAAGTGGAAAGTGGGAGAAAATTGTGTGGTTGGAGCAACCTCTTTAAGCAATATCAGCACCAGGGCCCCAGGCTCACTCCACAGAATACAGTGCCAGGCCTCACACTGCATGTAATTAGGTTTTGAATGCCACTTTCTATTGATAAGAGTGCGCTGCTGCCAAGTCACTTGAGATGAAATTGGGTCACCTGTCACAATTGGGACTGACAGAGAACTGTGCTTACTACACACCTTGCCCTGTTTTAACCTCCAGCTGGATCTGCCCCCATGTCCCAGCTGCAGGGAAGAGGAAACGGAGGAGAGGGCCATCCAGAGCCCTTCTGATCCCCACGGGGAGGGACACTGGCACAGAGATGCTGGCCTCAGCCTGGCACTGAGTTTCTCAGTGAAGGTCAGAGTGAATTCTACTCCTTTCTTAGTCGAAGATGTAGAACAATGAGAGACCAGGGACCCTAAACCCTCTGGGTGTGGGGGAGATGAGGGAGGCAGAACTTGCCATTCAGAGCACGGAGTAAGGGATATCTCCTCCCAGAAAGCCATGCTCTCTTGTTGATAGTGCCTCTCTGAGAATGGAAATAAGAACCGGCTGGAGATACGGTGAGGGAGGAAAGAGAGAGAAAGGAAAGACATTTCAAGTATGGGCCTGCACACCCAGATGTTTAAGTGTTCAACTTTGGAGGCAAGTGACAAGGCAGCAGAGAGAAAGAAATGAGAGCAATCAAGGAAAGTGCTGAGATATGAAGGAGATTAACAGGACAAAAGGAAGGATGGAAGGCTACTGGAGAGGAGGAAATAACAAGAAGATGGAGAAAGGGGAGAAGCAGGTGGGGCCTAGAGGTCCTGCCTGCTGTGTCCTAGGTGCTGCCCTGTGTCAGGTATGGCTCAGCCCAGCCCTGAAACCTCAAGCCAGGGTACATGCACAATATGCTGGTGTCTTCTTTGCTCTATGCTTTTGAAACAGGAATGATAACCAAAAAGAAACTGGAAAAAAAGATAAAGGGGAAAAAAGAAATCTGTGGTAGAGGTATGAAAATTTAATCTACACCCAGTGTTCTGAGCCAGTTCAGGAAGGCACAGATCTTATTATCTATGTGGCTATTTCTATACCTCCCAGCAGCCCTTGGAGCAGCCAAGGTCACTACCCAGAGACTGGGAGACAGGCCCTGGCTCTAGTGTCCTGGGCTGTCTGGTGTGGTGGGGGAACTTTAGAGCCAGTCCAGGCCCAGGTTGGGTAAGGCCTTCTTGGGGAGCTTTTCATTGTTTAGGGTACCTGGGAAACATTCATCCAGATGGAGATTTTAGTGTAGACATCTATCCTGATATGCTGAGTATAAACTTGAGGTAATTTAAGAATGTAAAACTTAGCCATGTGGCTTGAGGGGTATATTTCATGATAAAGCCCTTGCCTAGTATGTATGAGGTTTTTGGTTTGATTCTCAGCATTACCAAACAAACAAACAAACAAATAAATAAATAAAAAGAAGAAAGGAAGGCTGGAAGGAAGAAAACTCAGCCATGTTATGTTCAGTATGTGATCAGTTTGCTGTATATTGCCTCTCAGTGGCATTCAGTACCATTCCACCCTCTTCTCTCTCTGGAGCTCACAGCTATAGTGCCATCCCAAGGTCCTGTTTGTTGTGTCTTTCTTGTTGCTTTCTCTCCTTTGGGGTCCTCATTTCTTCTCACACTTTCTTCCTAGGGGATCGTATCGAGAGTCCCTTGACTATACACTGATGACTCAAGTTTGTATTTCTATCCCAGAACACTGAGCTCCATTTTCATATATTTAATTATCCACTGTTAGCACCCACTAATAGAATTCATGTGCTGGAAATTTAATGCCAGAGTCATAGGCTAATGATGTTTGGAGGTAGGACCTTTGGGAAGTGGTTGGGTCATAAGGACTTTGTTCTAATAAACAGATGAATGGATTCATGGGTTGTCTCAGTGGCTTTATTGTAAAAGTGAGTTCTCTCTGGCAAGCTTGTTCTATCTTGCCATGTGCTGCTTTGTGCCATACCATTACCCAGCAGGTGTGCCCTCACCAGATGCTGAGCAGCATTTTTGGATGTCCTATCCCCCAGAGCAGTGAGCTAAATAAGCCTCAATTTTATGTAAGTGATTCAGGTTGTGGTATTCAATTATAGCAACAGAAAATGGACAAAGTCAGCATCATATTTAAAAACTTCGGACCAATAAATCTTTAGCTGATGTCTCCATCCCTTCCTGCTCTCTTTCTGGGCTATCCTATCTCAGCAAATATCCCACCACCTACTGAGTTTCACAAGCCAAAAGTCTCAGTGTCATCCTTTCCTGACCCCCTGCACTCTCTTGGCATCTTGTCTCTCATCAAGCACTAAGTCTTGTGGATGGCACTGACAAACTCTACCCCAGGCTATCCAGAGTTCTCCATCTTCACCGTTTTTACCTGTTCTGGCTATTGTCTTCTATCCTCTGGGTTTCTGCAGCGACTTTGTGACTATCTTTCCAGCTTTTTGTCTTATATCATCTCAATCCATTCTCTACTCTGTAGCTAGAGTGATTTTTAAACAATGCACATCTCCTGTGTCACTTACCTTTTATAAAACTCTCTATTGGGTTCCCGTTACATTTGAAATATAGATCAAAATCCTTAATGTGATCCACAAGACATATGGCATCTAGCTTTTCTAGGTGCCCAGCCTTTCTAGCTCACTGCCCCTACTTTTGTGTTCCAGCCACACTGGCTGCTGTTGGACTTCAACCCCACCCCATGCTTGTGGCCCCTAGCTAACTCCATCCACCGTAAACCTGTGGAAAGGTGTTCTACACATATGAGAATGTTTTCCCTTGGTGGTACTTTCCCTTTCTAGTTAACTCTTACTCATCCTTTAGATCTCGGTTTAATGCACAAATTTGAAGGAAAGTCTACCTTGAACATGGACCTTAGACAAAGTCAGCCCTCCTCAGGAATCGCACAATGATACTTAACTTTTTCTTTGGAGCATTTACAACCATTGTAATATTTGAGGAATTTGTATAATGCTTTACTTAATGCCATTTTCCCTACTAAATGAAAGTTCCATGAGAGCCAGGCCATGCCTGCCCTGTTCACTGTGATGTCTCTGGAATGTGACACCATGCCTGGCCCACTGTAGAAGCTGAATAAATGAATGAATCTGTTTGGAACACCTCTGTGCCTGGGTCTTTGATTCAAACAAAGTGCAGAGGGGAAGTGGGGCAGGATTTCAAAAGAGTATAATAAAAATCTCTTACCCTTAAGCTTCCCTCCTGTTTGGTCCTATTCTGCTTTGTTGTTATTAGCAGCTGTGTGCAGCTATATGCATTTTTGCTCATTGAGGTTATGTACTTCTTGAGGAACGTGTCTTAAATTTTGTTATCACATCCCCTGGGTTTTATGTTCTTGGATCACTTGTCTGTGTAAATACTTCCCAGTCCCTATCTTGCCAGATCTATCTTCTTCCTTCTTTACTGGCTGGTGACTTTGAGATCCCGGGGTGTCCCTGTGGCCCAAACTCCTGGAGTTATGACAACTAAATTACTGCATGTTATTGGCCATGGCTCTTATTCTGTAGAAGCTGCAGCTCTTTGCAAAATGCCAATGAGATTATTAATGATAATAATACCTTGTCTGTCTTTCAGGGTTGTTGTGATGAAAAGATGAGTTCATTTATGTCAAATACTTTGAAAACCATAAGACTTCGTAAGTGTGTTGGAATAAAGGAAGGATGCTGGGGAGTGCTGAGAGCTGAGCAATCACTTTTAGCTACAGTGGAAAAGAAAGTTTCCTGGAGGAGGCAGGGATTGGAAAGTGGTCAGAAATATGGGGTCTCAAGCAGGTACCTGACAGAAAACAGAAGGCAACTTCAGTTGGTGTTTAAAAGAGGATTTAAAAACAGCAGTATTTCAGAGTTGTGGACAGAAATACAAGATCAACAATCACCGATTAGACCCGGGAGACCACTTACTGTGGATGTCATTTCCACATTTCCACTCCTGTGCCTGAGGGAGTGAGGTGTGAGGAGTTGGGGTTACCAGAACCCTAGGAGAGCTGAAAGTAGGAAGGGATTTTCAGATTGTGGTGAGAGGGAGTAAGCCCAGCCAGAATTGAGGCAGGAAGGAAAGGAGCCACAGGAAAAGGTCTACTTCAGTTTTCTGACTGCTAGAGCCTGCTTCTAGTAAGCAAAGCCAGGAAGCCAGGGGATACTTGTGTACCCCTGGAAACACTGAGAGTAACATGTGAAACAGGAAGGAACCAAGAGTAGGGAAGACACGGAAGTAGAGAGAATGGTATGAAAAAAAGCAGAAAGCCTTACAAACTCTTTAGGGAACCATTGAAGCAAGCGGGAAATGGGATTTTAGAAACTGTGATGATAAAAGCCATGGAGGTTGTTGACTGTCAGACTTGGAGGCTGGCTTTATCCTGCAGACATGGGGAGCCGCTCCAATGTCTGAGCTGAGAAAACCCAGTATGAACACTGACTAGAGAAACATTTGGAGCAGAGTTTTGTAGAGGGAGGGATGCAAGGAACGACTGAGATGCTGTTGTAATGGGACCTGATTGAGGCCTGGACAGGAATAACACCAAGTGAATGGATGTGGGATGAATGTGAAGACCACTAAAGTGGAATTTGTCAGTTACCAGCTGCATCCACAGGTGACCTGATACCCAGAGAGAATTTTTACTGGGCAGGATCCCTTTGTCTCCCTCTCTTCTGCCCTAGTCTTAGGCCAGAGACTTTATCCCTCGGGGTTTTCCTTTTCCTTGAGGGATTCTGTGCCACTGCTGCTATCTTCCTTATTCTGGAGGAGTCTTCCTCCTTCCTGGTACTGATTGCCCATTACTATTGCAGACTTAGAAATGACAAAGGAGATTTCTGAGCCTCCTGGGATGGGGCAGGAATGTCTCTTGACTGTGTCTTGGCCCTTGTGCCATGGCCTGGACCCAATAGACAGCTTTGGCATGAGAGGAGAAGGTCTTGTCCAGCGGTAGGTGACAGTGTCCACAAAGGGAAGAGCTTGGGTAAAAGAAATGGAATATGAATTTTTTTCTTCCTTGGCTTTTTCCCTTAGCACCTGAATGAATGCTTTACCCAGTAGGGTTACCTCCTGCCATTCCTTTATTGTGATGCCAATTCCTACTTAACATCTGCCAAGTACAAAAGATGCTAATCAGGGCCCTATAGAAACAAAGTGAGATGCTGGCTGTACCCCACTGGGTTTAGGCCTGCGTGAGGCAAGGTCATAAGCAGAAGCCCAGAGATGAGGGCTCCCTTTCTGGTTTTCTGGCTCCCTCCCCTTCCCTGGCTTCTTTCAAGGCCTCTTGCTTTGAGAGAGGCTGTGCTTTCGGTTTTGGTCAGTAGTGTAAGAATGCAGACAAGCTGTTTAGAAAGGATGAATTTTGAGGAACAGAAAAACAGCCAGGTATGATGGGTAAGGGTTACGAATAATGGCCCTGAAAGTGGACAATGAAAAAAAGAAGGAAAATAACACATGGACCACACTGGCTTCACTATTGTCACTAGATCTCAAAAATAGGATGGGAAGCTGTGATGCCTCCGCCAGAGCACTTGTGTGCAAATTCTAAGAAAATTGCTGATGAACCAACACAAATCATAATCATTTATTCATTATGCCATTAAGCACTATGTTTTGCTCCTTCATGCATCATCTCATTTAATTCTTACAACAGTTCTGTAAGATAGAACTCTATTGTCATCGCCAATTAGTTGCAGTTTATAGTTGACAAATAGGAAGCTGAAATGTATAATTAATTTGCTTATGATCACAAAGCTGGATCAAACTCATGGGCAAAATAAGGATCATTGAAGGCCTTTGCTCTTAGGCAAGAATTAGAAAATTGGATGGAGCTGGAGAAGAGTTTTCAGCACAGAGCACATCTCTACCTGCAGCCACTGTAAGACCTAAAGTCTCACTTCCACTCCACGGAGCGTGAACAACCGAAAGGCCTCCACGATGCTGGGCCCTAACACCCAGCGAGGCTCCGGGAACACGACAGAGAACCGAGAAACCCAGGAAGGAACACACCAGGCTAGATGGTAAAAGAGACCTTTATTAGTCTGGCCAGACGGCACTCCCGGAGCCAGGTGGCTCAGAGAGGCAACTGCTCAGGGGCTGAGGTACCTTTTATAAGGTTTTACTAAACAAAGAGTCAGGGAATTCACAGAACAAGACTGCAAACACATTGCTTATTTTATGCAGGAAATGTTCTAGGGTCACCTTTTGTCAAACCATTTGCCCCTGGGTGGGCTGTTAACCAAGGTAGCAATTAGCATATGAAGAAGCACAGTCTGGCCTATTAGCATGGAGTCACTTTAGCCTATTCAAGTCTTACAGCCACATGCTCACTTCTGCATTACCCAGTACTGTGCCTGGAGGCACAGACACATGGATGGCCAGGAAAGGCTGGGAAAGCCCTGCCAGTTTAGTGTACACAAATTGTTTTTCTGAACCAAGACATGTCCTGACTTTTACTATAAAGCCATGACAGTCTGTGCCCCGGGATATACAAGACATGGGGCCTTTGGCCTCCAGTACTGCAGAGCCTGGAAACCCTTCTCAAAGCCTAGCCTGTACATAGTTTCTGCATGCAAATGCCAAGTGGGTGATTTTCCCAGCCATTCCTTTCACTCCATCCCATTAATAGATCAGTGACCCAAAGGAACGAGGGTTGAGCCATTGCTTTCCAAATGCATCTCCAGGTAATTGAGGGATCTACAGAATTAATATATATGAGGAGTTCTTCAGAGATAGCCAAATGCTGCATTTTAAAAATTTCACTGTGTACCTTGGCTGGTCTATGAAAGATAGCAAGCCTTCACTTTTAGTTTTGAAGTTTAACATGATGAATATTTTTTTCTTACTTTTAAATTTTGAGACAAGGTTCTAAGTTTCCCAGGCTGGTCTTGAACCTGTGATCCTCCTATCTCAGCTCCCAGAGTGCTGGGATTATAGATATGTGCCCCAATGATCAATTTGACATGCTGAATATTCTTAATCATTGCTCACAATAGACAAAAAGTCCAGATCCCAATACTGTGTCATGCTTAATAAATGCATTGGAAAGTTGGAAACCGGTCTTGTGAATTTGATCACATATCCAGGTAGCCATGTCAAGACTGGCATTCTAAGGCTTAAAAAAGTCTTGTTCATGTTGTGGTAAATTTGGTCATCTTGGTGAGATACCTGACTCCTTCTAGTGAGGCTCTTCCCCAGCCAGTTCAGCCCTTGTACAACAGCATGTAGCATTCCTCTGATATACATCAAAACTCCACCAAGTAGCTATTTCATGGAATCTTTGCCATATGCTTGGCCCTATGTTGAGGGCTTTAAGTCCATTATTTATTTCCAACTCTTTAAAATATCTTTGCAATGTAATATCACTTTTTTTTAGTTGAAGAAACAAAAGTTGTAACTTGCCAAGATCACACCTCAAGTCAATCTACCCAGTTCTAAAAGACCCTCTGTTCCCACAGGGCATGGTTTAAATGCAGATCCACCTCCACATTCATGATCATTAGAGCCAGGCCTCCGAAAAATTGATCTAGTGCCATGTGTCCTCTGGTATAGCCTTCCTTTACCCTACAACCTTTTGTAAAATTTCCCATCGCTACCAATACATTTCTACCTCTTAGTTCTTCCCATAGTGTGTTCTCTTCTCTATTTATTCATTCTTTTCATTATCTGATTATTTCCTACTGGCTATGCAGCAGGCATCACTGTGAGTCTTCCCCTAAGAGAAAGTTTTAATTTCAGCTGCTTACACTTTTGCTTGATTTTAAGTCAGTGTGTTCTGTTGGAAGCAATTTGTTCTAAGGACTTATCTCTAAGCAGAAAATAGAAGACCTTTTCAATTAGCAAAAGAACGTAAAACATCAGACAGATGGGAAGGTGTTTTGGGCAGGTGTATCTCTGTTGTCACACAAGACAGCTGTCTTCTATCCTCCAGGACAACATAGATCTGAGGTACACAGGGGTGATTCCGTGCATAATTTGGATCCACCACCAGAGGCCTCACTCACCTTGACAACTTGTAGATTCAAAGTGGACGGCATGTTTCCTCCCGTGGAAATCTACTCTCAGTCTCTGCCCCATCCCTGCTCAGTAGCTGGGAAGAACAAATGGGGCTATGTCTGCTGACATAATTATTTCAGTGCACTAAGAACCACCATAGCGAGGGATCCTGTGGTCAGCAGATTTCTCCTTGGACAGCTGGTTCGTGTTATAATTTTGAAGTGAGGCCTTCTTACATCTGATCATTCTAATATTCAATTCTGATCACTTTGAGTGAAATGTTAGCTGAGAATAAAATTTTCCCTTGTTGCATATAGGAGGCAAAATGAGGTATCCTCTAAAAATGCAAAAATAAAAGAAAGTTTGCCCTGTGAAGCCAGCACACCAAGCTAAAAGAGGCTGCCAAGTCACCTTGTAGGAGATTACAGCACTGGGAGGAGACTGACGTACAGGTCTAATGTGTGGTTCTCAGAGGGCTGCTAACTACTGCTGTGGAAGTAAGAGTAAGAAGAGCCTCAGGGATTTAGTTCAGTGGTTCTGCCGCCTGCCTCATGAGTGCAAAGACCTGAGTTTGATCTCTGGTACCAAAAAAGAAAGAAAGGAAAAAAAAAAGAGGAGCCTCAGGGAAGAAACTTGTGTAGGACCCATCCCACTATCTGTAGGAAAGAGGATCTCTTGCCCAAAGGCTAAACTGTCAGGACACTTAGAAGACAGCTAGCTGACCCCTGTGATGACAGCCTAATGCCACTGATCATTCCACTCATATGATTCACTCTCCAAGCTGTGAGCAGTCTTTTAATTGTATGTTGGCTTTTCAGGTGGCTTGCCTATGGGCTGTGATGTGTTAGCCTAAACGCATGTATGTTCTGGTCACATGTGATTTTGTCATTTGCAGGCTTTTGCATGTGAGTCTGACCTGAGAAATGAACCACCTATCAGGGCTGATGAATCAGGTTTGTGAGCAACCTGACTCAGGGCCAGATCCTAGAGTGTGTGGAGTTTACTTAGGGAAGTTTGCCGCTAGAGTCCTGGCAGAATCCTGTCTGGCACCCAAGCTATAGCCTTTGACATTGTCCCTCTTCTAATCTGCTGGCACCCAGCCTTCTGTATGTTCTCTGCTGGCAGACACTGTGGGCTCCTTTGCAGAGTGTGAATCCATGCATGGAGAGATCTGAAACTTTCCCATATGAATATAATATATCCCTCTATTATATCTTTAATTTTTCTTATTAATGTTTTCTAGCATTCTGTATGGAGGTCTCTGATGAATCTTTTATTTAAAAATCTCTCTAATGCTATTCTAATTGGCATTATATTTAATGCCAATTTAATAAGCTTAAAGCCTCTTATTTTATATTATTTATATTCAAATTTTAAATTAAATTTATTTTCTGATTTTTTGTTAGTATATGTAAATGCAAATTAATTTTGTATATTGCAGTTATACTCAGTGATCTTGATAAGTTCACTTATTAATTTTATAGTCTATCTGAAGATCCTTTTGAGTTTTTTACCAATGTTGTCATATAATATGAATAATAGTTTAATTTTATAATGCTTTTGCCAATTTTTAATATTAAGGTTACATTTCTTTCATGAAATAAGTTTGTTAAGTTCCCTCTTTTTCTACTCTTTGTAAGATTGAAGCACTTTTCTTCCCTAGAATTCATTCATGGAGCCATCTGGGCTTGGAGCTTTGTGTTTTATTTTTGTTTTAAATTTTATTCATGGCTCTATATTAATTTGTCAGTTGTTCAGCACGGTGGAGAATCAATCAGTGCAATTTTCTACATTAAAAGAATAAAGGAGAAATGATGTACTAATGGAATTGAAAAAGAATTTAATGAGATTCAAATTTTATTTTATCTTTTCAAAAATTACAGATTTAATTCCTCTACTATAGGACTATTCAGCTTTCCTATTTCTTGTGTCAATTACTATAAGTTGTGTTTTTAAAATAGTTTTAGCCATTACAGCTAAATTTTTAAATTTAGTTGCTTAAAGTTGTTCATAAAATCTTTTTATTGTCTTTTTAAATAGCTACAGGATCTTTTGTGATTTTTCTGTTTTTTTTTAATTGCTAGTATTGGTGATCTCTGCTGTCTTATTTATTTATATTTATTACTCTTGCTTGAAGTTTGTCAATTTTATTAGTCTTCTTGAAGAAGCATTTTTTCCTGAAACATGTCTATAATCCCAGAACTTTTGGAGGCTGAGGCAGGAGGATCTCAAGTTGGAGCCCAGCCTGGGCAATTTAGTGATTTAGTAAGACAGTGTCTCAAAATCATAAAAAGGACTGGGGATGTAGCTTAGTGCAAAGCCTTTGGGTTTAATCTCCAGTACTGAAAATGAAACAACAACAACAAAATCAAAACCCTCCAATTTTGGTTTGGTTGTTGTTTTCTGGATTGTAAATTTTTTTAAAATTTCTGTTCTTTATAATCCTTTCAAATGTATTGGTTTAATATACTTTCCTGTCTCAACCTTTCTGTAAATATTGTGTTGTTCTTTTTGTCCTTTTTCTTTCCCTTTCCCGCAAAAACTTTCCCACTCATGAATATAATATATTCCTCTATTATATCTCTTTATTTTTCTCATTAATGTTTTCTAGCATTCTGTGTGGAGGTCTCTGATGCATCTTTTTTTTAAAAAACTCTTTTAATGCTATTCTAATTGGCATTATTTTTTCCTTTCCATTTCTTTCTTTTCCTTTCCTTTTCTTTCTTTTCCTTTCCTTTCCTTTCTTTTTCATGTGTGTGTGTGTGTGTGTGTGTGCACAGTGCTGAAGATGGAACCCAATGCCTCACACACAGTGTGCAAATGCTCTACAACCGAATTGCATCCCAGCCCCAAGGGGTACTTCTTATAAGCATGTTTTTCTTTTATCGGTATCTTCCATGTCCGTTGTGTTCATCACGGTATGTTGTACCCATAGTATTTCCTGGGATATCCTAAGTGTCTCACCAGGAAATAATGAGTGAGCAAATGAGCTCTCAGTCTTGGTCAGGAGCAGGAAGTGGGATGGAGATCATCGTTCTGAGTTTGTCCTGAAATAGGTGGAATGGTGCAACTCAGTTGGGAGGCCTTTGCTATCCATTTACTTCTCAGAATATGATTTAGCCAGTCTTCCTGTTTATCTGTTTCATGCCAGTTTCTCTATCAAGGATGCCTTCTTTCTTCTTCCTTATTCACATCACTCAAAATTACAGCAGCTAGAGGTGTGACAGGCTTCAGTACATAGCATGTTCTATGCTAGAATTCCTGACAGCCCCTCCTTTACAGTGTTCTCCCAGGGAAAGATTGCCTCCCACATCTCTCTCCCTTACAAAGGAGCCCAAATGCTTCTGGGTCTTTTAAGGGGCACACCGTTGTGACAGTGACAGAATGATGTGGGATTAGCACAATGACTCCATTGGGTGTGCCATGAGAGCTTTTCATGCCGTTTGGGTGACTGCTGCTTTGTCCACATTTAGCTGGGTGAGCCCCACATCTGAGGGAGTTTATTTTCAGTGTGGGAAGAAAGGTTTTTGGATCTGTGTGGCAGTTTGTGTGTGTGTGTGGTGTGTGGTGTGTGTGACTCCGCATTTGATATGGCTGCCCCAACTCTGCCTTGCTCAAAAGGTGCAAAGCTGCAGACATGAGCGGTGAGCGTGGCACTTAATTTGAATTTTGCAGATGAAGCAAGTGTGAATTGGCTGTGTGTCTGACCCTGTGGATGTGTGAGATGGGCCACTAGGTGAGCCAGAGAGAAATGTTCCTAGCAAGAGTAGAAAGGCACCAAGGGAGGGATGACAGTGGGTATGACAGATGTGATTTCAAATGCTAAGAAAGACTTCAAGAGATTGTCCCCCTCCCCCCAAAAAAAGAGATCATCTCATTGAGTCCCTTATCCTTAGGTAGGTAAAGTATCCTCATCCTATCTTATAGACAACAAATCAAGATGCACAGATGTTCCATTACTTGGGGAAGAAGTTGAAATATGATTTTTCTCTCCTGCGAGTTTCAAAGTCCAAAGACTGTGTTTGCTGGATTGCTGTGATATTTTCAGGACCTAATTCAGTGCCTTCAGTGTGGTAGGTGCTCAATAAATATTTGTTGAATGAGCACCAAACATTTATCTGGTTCTAGTAAAAATTGCTTTAAGATTATTGTTACTCTTTCGCAGTCTTGGGGATTGAAGCCAGGGCCTTGGAACTGAGATACATCCCTACCTCTTTTCTTTTTTTAATTTTTTTTTTTTTTTTTTTTTTTTTT
>NW_022900923.1:24004518-24009568 GCF_012274545.1 Fukomys damarensis
TTCTTTTTTTTTTTTTTATTTTTTTTTTTTTTTTTTTTTTTTTTGGGTGCTGGGGATAGAACTTGGGACCTTGTGCTTGCAAGGCAGGGAGTGGAACCACTGAGCTAAATCCCCAGCCTTCCCTGCCTCTTTTCTAATTTTTATTTTGAAATTAAAATTTCAAATATTTAATTTTTCTAATATTTCTTTTCTAATATTTATTTTGGGACAAGAGCTTGCTACCTCACTAAGTTACTCAAACTGGGCTGGAACTTGTGATCCTCCTGCCCCTGTCTCCGAGAGTACTGGGATTACTGGCTTACCTAGTTGTTATATTCTTCAGGGTATTTGACTAATCTGACCCTGATGTTCTTACTTACTTCAAAGAATATCGATTTCTTTTTTTATTTGTTTGTTTTTCCAGTACCCGGGATAGAACTCAGGACCTGTGCTTGCGATGCAGGTGCGGCACCCCTGAGCTAACTCTCTGGCCCTTCAATTTCTTTTTATTCATAGATAAATGATAACAAAATAAGAGGCCTTGAGCTTGTTAAATTAGGATATATTCATATAACATATTTCCACTGGGCATGTTATACACCCAGGTACTAGTCTGGTTACTGAAGCAAAACAATCACAACCCCTGCCTTTGTGGAACCTGTTATAAACAATGTGAATCAAAATAGATAAGTAATATGCATAGTGCTAGATGGTGATGCAGTCTAAAAAGGCACGGTCGGTTTTGGTAAGAAGGCCTCATGGTGTAATTTGTTATACGGTAGTTAGGAAAGACCTCACAGAGAAGTTGGCTTTTGAGAGACTTGAAGCAAGTTGGGAATTAAGCCATATAGCTATCTAGGGAAGAAGTATTCTGAGAGGGAACGGCAGGTGTGAAGGCTGTAGGGAAGGCCTGTGTCCAGGAGAGCACAAGGAAGGGCTGGCAGGGCAGTGTGGGTAGGGCTTCTTGACAAAGGAAGCCAGGACTGGCACAGTCTTGTAAGTCGTGATGAAACTTTACCTGTTACTTGAGGTGATGTAGGACTCCTTTGGAGAAATTCCACAAAGGCAATAGCATGATTCAGCTTGCACCGTACTAGGGGCACCTTGGCTGCAGGGGTGAGAATAAACTCAAAGAGGGAAAAAGTGGAAGCAAGAAGATGCCTGGGAGGCCGCTACAGTAACCTCAGTCAGAGACGATGGTGACTTAGACCAGGGTGGTGGCCAGGAATAAAATTCTCAGTGAATTCGGAAGGAAAAATTGATAAACCAGAATTGGGCTGTAAGAGACAAGGGATGGGGAAGGGCCAGGGTGATTTTGAAGATGTTTGGTTCAGCAATGAGTAGAATGATGATGTACTTAAGCCAGGGGATAGATAGGAGGAGCAGACTTGTCAGGAGGGGGAATGTCAGGAACTCAGTTTTAGACACATTGAGTTTGAGACAGTGAATGGACATCCACAGAGGATATTTAGTAGGCATTTACATACATGACTCTGGGATTCAGAGGAGAGATTAGTTATGGGGAGGAAAAGTGTATTTCTGGGTCATTATAACACATAGATACATTTTAAGACTATTAAAATAAGATGTGAACAAAGTTTATGTCATATATAGCCAAATGGATTTTCCTATTTCAGAGGTAATTAATTAGTTTCACAGTCACTAACCCCAGCCAGCCATACAGTGTATATCAACTTTATCAAGGAGCAAAGGGAGGAAAAGAGAATGGATCAGCATAAGCCAGCTTCACTCTTGTGTTGAGTCAGCTGCACATCATACTTTTTGTGAAGAGGAGGACTTCCTGATTGCTACTGTAAATGTACAGAGAAGCTTATCTGTATAATGTCACCTCACCCGGCTGACGTTCTCATCCATGTGTTGAAATATGAGCTGACGTGCATCTGAGTTCATTTCTTGTTTTTGTCAATGTTCATGCATTGCAGCGTGAGACTTAGAGGTAGGGGTGGCAAATGGGCAGAGATAAGAGACCAAGGTGTGCTTAGAGCTGGTCAGCAGTCACCTGCCCGTGAAAATGGAGAACAGAGCTGCTTTCCACTGTTGGAGGCATTCCCTTTCAGAGTATCTCAGCTGGACTATGCTGCAGCATTATGCTGGAGACTGGGGGTGCAATAGTAGAAGTCTAATCGTCCCCAAACATAGACCCACAGAGGCAACTGCACGTTAGCAAAGTAGGTGCTTGGGAAGTGCTTCCTGCATCCATACTTCTCTAATATTTGGGAAAGGGAGGCAGGAAAATGCGAACATGTGGCACACACTCTCTCACGCAGTTGCCTAAGTCTGATGGTGAATACAGAAAGCATGTCCCCCTGCGACTCAGCCAACAAGGACAGAGCTTAGACAAGCACAGAGAGATATTGCGAGTAAACTTAATAGTTGCCAAGATAGCTGGCACCGATTGAGCTGATTAGTGGCTTAAAGCATAACCACATGTTGTCAAATGTGACTTTTCACTATCATCTTGTGAGATGATTCCTATCTCAGAGCAAGGGAAGCAAAGATGCTGAGAGGACAGTGACCAGTTGTGTCACCCAGTCTATGGCAGGGCATATTTCAAGTGTTTTGGCTGCTGACTGAAGAAGTGGTGCTTTGTCAGCTACCGTGGTGTCTTGTGTTACCTTTTGTGTATTTCCCTGTGACAGGAGAGACCCTGCAGAAAGTGTAAGAAGTACAGTATGTGGGTGCGAGACTTTCTCCACTCCTGGCTTTTTCAGGAGGTAGACTCTGACCTTTGCCTGAGACCTTTCTGGACCATGCCTGGGTTTTCCACGTGCATAGGTAGGAGCATCTCCTCACAGAGCCAGTTTTATGGGCTGTGGGGAGGATCATGCCAGGCCCAGCTATGAAGGCATCCCTTCATGTAAGACCCTGTCCAGCTGAGAATGCCTGGCATAAGTTTCTCTTGGTGCCCAAATTGCCCTGGCCGTAATTACAGGGTCTTTGAGTGACAGAAGTAGCAGGGTCTATACTCTGTGGTCCTGGGTGAGTTAGATTCAGAGGGACTCCACCAGCTCCCTTGGCTCTGGCCCATCTGTGCTACCTTGTGTCTGTCGCCATTCCTGGGCTGTTCTGTAGGAAGTATTGGCATGCATATCCAGGGCGAGATCCTCTGTTTCTCACTGCCCACCACCAAGAGTCTTCAATAGTCATTTGGAGCTCAGAGAAGCCAGCTCAGTTCAGCAGAGAGCTGTTCTCTGCTAAAGTGAAGTGCTAGTGAGTCAGGGTCTTTTTAGGACCATGCTATCATTGAATAAGGAGGTGACATTAGAGGAGTTGGTGAGTATATTAGTATGCTCTGGCAGCAGTAACCAAAGTACACAGACTTGGTGGCCTAAATAACAGAAATCCATTTTCACATAGTTCTGGAAACTGTAACTCCACTAAGGTGTCACAGGCCTCTTCTGAGGCTTCTCTCTTTGGCATGCAGATGGCTGCCTTCTTACTGTACTCATGTGGTTTTTCTTTTGTGCCTATGCATCCCTGGTGTCCTTTTGTATGTCTAGATTTCCTCCTATAAGGACACTAGTCAGAATGTAATTAGGACTCACTCTAATGGCCTCATGTGGGCTGGATGGCTGGGATCTGAAGTGGTTGCTTATGAAGACCTCGATAGCCCACATTAAGAGCCTTTTCCTAGCTGCACCCTCACAATGGGGACCTCCTATGGTGAAGCAAAAATATCTAATTTCTTTCATTAAGCTAATTAGGAGGAAAAGAAAACCCTCTCTTCTCAAATCAAATACTATAACTGGGGCACCATGATTACTAGCCATCAGCTGTGATGACAAAGCTCTCTGGTCCAACATTTCCCTACCCTATTCCCACTTTCTTATTTTTCAGCCACTGAGCTAAAATCTCCACCATCCCCAAGCATTCCATAGTGAACTTGGCCACAGTGACCTCTCCTTTTGCAAAAATGTCACTAGTTGACATCTGCAGTACTTCATTGACATATGTGATGTTGTACTTTGGAATATTTAGGTATACGTACCTAATGCTTTTAGGTTTATGTACCTAATAAGTTCCTTAAGGAAAAGGCCTAGTTTTTTTCTGCTGGAGGTTGGCAGAGAGTAGGTTCTCATATGTTTGCTGAATGACTGAGTGATGAAGAGATTTATCTGAAAGCAGTGGTATTTCTTTGGGTCCATACATTTAGAAACTTCTATTTAATCAGATAAAGTCCTCAAGAGACTAGCGTATGATTTTGTGTATTATAAATTTTGAAAAAATCAAGCTGTTATATATTTCAAATTTTTAGACCATAGAATTTATCTCATCTGTCTTGGATGTGTGCTAGAAAACAAAAAACCCTGGAGCTAGGGTAGAGAGTTCTGCTTCGTGCTCTGACCCCAAGGGCTTTTGGGCCTTAGGAAGCTACTGGCCTTTCACTTAGGCAGAATGAGGGGATGGAATCATGGTGATAGTGACTTCTCACCTTGTATGCAATAGATGTGGTTGTTGGGACAATGATTCTGAAACCCAAACCCACTTAAGAGTATGGAAAATAATAAGCCATGTAAACAATTGCTCAAGAGAAAGGACAGGTGGTATGTGTTAAAGATGTTCTCTGAGGTCACTCTAAGCAACAAAATTCTATGATTTTATGGTTCAAAGAAAGCCCTTTAGACACTCCTGGGGCCCCACAGTCATCACCAAGAACATTTGCTTGAATTGTGCTGTTGGTAAGTAGGAGGCCTCATTAGCAGAGAATTCTGGTCAACCAAATGCTGGATGAATACATAGTATGTGACTTGATCTAAATTCAGGAAAACATGCCCAGGGTGTAGGACTTTCACACATAAATTTGTTTAATTGCATTGATGTAAAATGTGCAATTAAGAAGGTAATGAGACTGGTTGTCTCTAGGTGATGCTTGTGGATAGTTTTTATTTTCCTGTTTACATTTTTCTGTACTTTTCAAATGTTCTTGTACTACTTTTATAATTAGAAGAAACAAGTCCTATAAAAAAGAATGATGAGGGGCCGGGGATTTAGCTCAGCGGTTCGGTGGCCTGCCTTGCAAGTGCAAGGACCCGAGTTTAATCCCCAATAC
>NW_022900923.1:24009789-24137203 GCF_012274545.1 Fukomys damarensis
AAAAAAAAAAAAAAAAATGATGAGCACCCTACCAGGGTGAAAGAAAAAATTTTTTCAAAACTTAATTTCAGTTCATTTCAAAAAACATTTATCCATATCACTTTAAGAAATATTTACAGGGCTGGGGATTTAGCTCAGTGATGCCTCCACCTGCCTTGCAAGCTCAGGGTCCCTAGTTCGATCCCCAGTACCAAAACCCAAACAAATGAAGAAAGAAAGAAATATTTACCATGTCGTGGGTGCTGTGAGGGATTATGGGTAACTATGATTTGAGTTGGAGAGCTATTCACAGGACAAGATGTTTCCCAGAAGAGAGCACTATTGAAGCAGTTCTTATAGAAAACTCAGCAATTGATACAGTGTGGAAGGTGGGTATCTCAAGCACAGGGAATGATACCTGTTCTGGAAAACATCATGTGCTATCAAGGGGCTGTGGTCAGGTCAAGGTGTATGAGGGACTGTGTTGAGGAATGGTGGAGATTGAGCTCAATGGCCAGACGGTGCCCAGGTTATTGTGCTCAGGACTTTTGATTGGTGGGCAACACACTGTAGGAGCCACTGCAGGATCCCAAGCAGAGGAAGGCAGTGACAAGAGCAGTGTGTTGGCAAGTCACTGCAGCAGGCTGGAGGAGAGGACACATCAGGCTGCCACAGTGGTTCAGGAAGCCAGAACAGTATCTAGGTTTTTGAACAAAAGGCCTTTTAAGATAGTGGACACCTTCATGTACACGAGGTTTCTCCCCAGTGCTTTTAATTATGATGTGAGGGAGAGTGAGACGTAAGTTGTGTAACTGATGTGTTTTCTAGTGGGTGAAGCTAGGGGTTGCTAAACTCTTTGGAATCGTGATATAATACTTTCGTTGCTTTAGTGTCACGTCTTCTCCACCCACCTTTGCTTTCTCCGTCTAATCTTCTCCCACTCCATGATATTGGCATTTAGTTCATATTCATTTTAGTATAAAATTATATCTGAATTGTGAAATTCATATTTGACGTCCTCAGAGATTTTTTTGTAATGCTACAAGCCAGAGTTTTTAATAATGGGCTTACAAGTCACATTTTTAAAAGAGAAATCAACAAATTATTGGAGGTGATGAGGTATTGGGATGGGGGTCTGTGTCCTTCTTGTGACTGGTTCATGTCAGGAACCTTTGAAACATGTCCTAAGTGAAAATCTCATCTGTCTTATTGCATACACCTGTGTCCAGCTCTTGAGCTATAGTAGCAATGGGAGAAGTCCCAGAAACTTTGTTTCTTTTAAAGATTCTTTAGCAAATCCCAGGATAATAGAACAACACACATCCAAGGAAAAATGGGGACAAGTGCAATGTAAATGTTCATAGGATTTATAGGTGGAAGCAGTGGCTCTATTTCTAAATGAGGACTCAGTAGAACCAGTTTATCATTCTACTCTTTAAATCAATGAAATCCTTCCACCCAGGAGCTCACTGCCAATGGCCTTCTTTGTAATCTTATCATCAATTCAAAAATACTTGGCCCCTGAAAGATGTGAGCTTAAAGAGTGGATACTGTCACAGGAATCATTTGTTTTGTTTTGTTTTGTTTTATTATAGAAAAGTCTTTCAGGTGGGGTGTTGATGTCAAGATTAGCTCAGAGAAAATTGGCTGCAGTCAGGGCTAAATGATAGTGATCATTTCAAAACTCATCCAGAGTCTGAAAAATGAATATTGAGACTTTATCCTGGCCCAGAAATTTTTTGTCCCAGAGTGCAATATGGTCCTTGTAAAATGGCAGCCCAGGTGCCCTGAAGTGTAGGCGGGCCTTTCTTTATGAACCAGGCATATTCTTGAAATCTCATGTGTTGTGTGTCGATCTGCTTTTTGTAAACGGAATCTTTTTTTTCCCCCTTCATTAACTTACCCTGCAATTTTAGCAATGTTTAACATTCCATTCTTGATTGATCTTGAGTTGGCAGTTAACTGCTAATGTTCCACTGGATTTTAGTGCTTCTTTCTCAATGTTTTTTCTCTCTTTCTCTCAACTGCTTAAGATGGAAACATTATATTTCAAGTCCAGTGCTAGGTGTTGGAAATGTAAAGAATAATGGCAGGTAAATAATCACCAGAGGAGACTGTGGGTACAAATCCTGGGAGTGGCTGTGATAGCACTGATCCCTTCTGTCTGGGCTGCGAGGGGAGACTTGCTGGGCAGCCTCACTTGAGCTGAGTGCTCAAAGCTGTGGGGATATGAGGAAGAGCTTTCTTGGAGATGCTCAAGAAAGATGATGGGAATCCAGGGCATGGTTGCAGCCGACTGCCTAGAAGGGCTTTAGTGCTGAGTGCTTTCAGTGGTAGCACAAGCAGTCAAGCAGTTGACTGTCTTTGCTTTGTCTTCTCCATGGAACCAAGAGTGGCAGAAGGCTTTTGCAAGCTTCACTTTCCTTTAACTGTACGATGCCAGGTGAGATCTCCTCCCAGAGCCCTGTCACCAGGCACAGGACAAAGCAGTGAAGGAGGTGAGGGAGGGTTAGTTACTTTGCTCATTTTTCTGTCCACTACATAGGCTTTCTGTGGTATGAATTGTCTTACTTTAAAATGCAAGTTCAATGTATAAGATCAAAATATTAATGTTCATGAAAGATGGCACACCCAAATACGACAAGGAGGAAAAAGAAAATATTATCATTTCTGGGGGGAGCTCTAATATTTGACTCAGCTGTTTTAAGTTATGATGATATAGAAATTATAATTTTTTATCATAACTAACCTCAAAAGACCATTGAAATGTTGAGAAAAATGACACATACAACAAAAAGTTTTAATACAGATGATGTACGAGAAGCCTGTATAACTGTATAAGAAAAAGACTAATTGACCATATGGTAAAATGAACAAAAGGGAAATGAAATAATGATGCTATAACCCAGAAAAAATGAAAAAGAAATAAGTAGGACTCATTTTTCACGTACCAGATTGGCTAAGGTCAATAGGGACATTAGTGGAATGTTGTATAGTTGTGGTTCCATGTGTGAGTGTGTGTTGTGTTTTTTTGTTTTGATTTTTTGAGACAGGGTCAGTTTGAGGCTGGCCTCAAACTCACTGTGATTCTCCTGCCTCAGCCTCCCTAGTGCTGACATAATAGGCATGGCCACCTCACCGGTGCGCGCGCGCGTGTGTGTGTGTGTGTGTGTGTGTTAATGAATAAGATCTTATGTTTGTCTTCAAAGTTTATTTGTGATAGATTTTTAAATAAGGAAAGGAAGTTTCAGAATAATGTGTATGATACGATCCCACTTTAATGAATAAACAAATGGCCTAATGCTAGCTATTGGGTTTGTGTAGCCCAAATGTGCTTGGAAGTAGGTGGGAAACGACGCATCTGGCCATAAAAGCTCATGGCAGTAGGGTGGAAATGGAGGGAAGGTAGGGGAAAGTTAGCATTTAAAAAATATATCTCTGTATTGTTTGACTATTTCATATTCTTAATACGTATTGTTTTTGCTATCTAAAAGTTTGCAACTAAAATAAGTACTTAAAAGTTAAGAGAAGATTGGAAAACTTTTTTGGTACCAGGGATCAAACTGAGGACCTTGCACTCTGAACACCACTGAGCTAAATCCCGTACTCAGAAAACTGTTTTCTGCTACTCTCTGGCAACAATGTTCAAACCAGCTGGGAAGCAGTTACACAGTGCCTAGTGAGGTCTCCTCCCAGGGCTCTACCATCAGGCATAGGACAAAACGTGTAATTAACATTAGCCCCCGTACCTGGTTAGCTCCTTCCCTTTTAGGATCTAATCATTCATTTCTTACACTCGTTATGATCTTCAAAGAAAAAAATTATCCATTGCTATGTGCCAGGTTTTCCATGTGTACTGGCTCAAAGCCAGATGGAAACACCTCCCATGTGTTGTCTTTTTTCCCAACTCTGACTTAATTCCTTTGAGAGCTGGTGGGCCAGCACCTTCTGGAATTCCCACAGGCAGCTGGAGCTAGGAGGCCTGACTGGCTAGATCCCTGGTTTGTTACCTTAAGAAGGACAGGCTTCTTTGGAGACCACCTCTCCAAGAACAAACAAACTTGGCCTGATACTGCATAATAGCTTTCTGTCTTGTGCTCTGTGCCCAGGGCAGCAGAGCTGCCATCCAGGTGCATGATCCTTGCTTAATTAGGAGATTATACATATCCTGCCAGGCTGCATGCTGCTGAATCTGGTCTGATGTTGAAGGCTTAAAGACTTTGGAATAAACCAGATTCCCCTTGAACTGAATGATGCAGGACTGGCAGCTGCACATTCTTCATGAAGCATCTTTTCACAACTCTGTGCCTTGTCTACGTGTTGGTGTCACAAAGGGATAGTAAGAAGCAAGAGCTAACCTGCTTCTTTGCAGTGCAAACATTGTTTGTACACTTGCCCTTTTCCTGTATGCTAGTTTCCAGAGGAGCTTGTTATAGAGGCTGCAGTATAATCCATGGATACGGGTTTGGGAATGAAGGAGCTAACTTCTATTCTAAGCACTGTCACCGCTTTTCTGTGTCACCTTGGCGGTAAGGGGAGGGGTGTGGAAGGAGAAGCCTGCCAGGGATTGGCTGTCCCCCGAGGAGCAATGCTGGGGGATCAGATCAGCCTCAGCTATCTTTACAGGTGTGAGCTTTGTTTAATTTTTAATTGTAAAATGATAATAACAGCCTATATAAAGCCTACATCCTGATGTGATTTGCATGGCCCAAATTTAAAAAGTGAAGCTGCCACAGGGGTTTCATTTATAAAGTTTCTCACTGCTGAGCCTCTGTGTGCTCCAGCTATGGGCCATGTGTGTCAACATTGTGGAAATGAAATCTGTACCCCCTGGACTTACGCAGAGTGATTTGATTCTGAAATGAATGGAAATATAGCCTGTACACGTCAGATATGTTTCTAGTGTATCTGCTGTCCACAGGGTGCTTGGAGGAAATATAAAGACAATCAAGATGCAATCCCTTTCTTCTAAGAATATACAGCCCAGCCACCAATTTTATGAGGCTTCCAGGAGTCACACACACAATATCACAGTCTTTTGAGTTTGAAGACTATTATTATTACTATTTTCAATTGCCCTTTATTGAGCACCTTCTAGGATGTAGGTACTATTTTGGATCTGGTTCCCTGGAAGTCAGATGGGCACCAGAGAGTACAGGAAGAATGGTTATTAGAGTGTGCTTTTGAGAGAGATGCTCAAGGCTGTAAGAAAACCAAAGTGAAACAGAGGGGAGGCTGGGCCATGCCACCGTACATGAGTCCCCCTTCAGAGGAGTCTCAAAGAGAGGCAGGAGACAGCTGGGAGACTTGTGCATCTGCCCTGAAGAGGGACACTGTGGTAACCATTCCAGGTCTTCAACTCCTCCTCATCACCATAGGTGACATTTACTGAATGCTTTCTGCTCACCGTACCTTGAGCCGAGTAATCCCAGTGCATAGTTTCTGATCATACATTTTAAAAATGAGGAGATCAAGCAGCAGAAAGATTAAGTAATTTACCTAAGACCACACAATTGTGTCATGACAGGCCTAGGGTGGTAATCTTCGTAGAATTGCCTTATGCTGGATTTTTTGTTCCCAATTGTACAAACTGAGGAATTGAAGTCCTGATGGATTGAATGATCTGCCCAGTGTCACAGAACTGAGAAGAGGTGAGGCCAGGGTTTCCCCTATTAAACTCTAGTGTCTTGCAGAGCTTATCTTCTCAGTGAGAAAGACTTTGTTTTGGTTGGATGAGAACAGAGGCCTTGGGTAATTTACAGCCTACCACTTCTCTTCTGTCCATATTGTGGAAAGAATTATGTGCATTATTGTGAGTTGAAGAACACAATCTTTGCAGTCAGGCAGACACGGCCTTGAATTCTACTTCTTCATTTTGCCATTTATGGGCTACTTGACTGTGAGCTCAGTTTCCTTATCCGTGAAATGGGCGCAGTGATGACTTCCTTGGGTCAATACTTGGATTAAGAGAAATCAGGTATGAGAAATCTCTCAGGACACTCTTCCTGCTGCTCTTCTCCCCCAAAGATGTCCAAGGCCCCAGGATCATCTTCTGAGATTGGGTACTCTGAACATAGCCATGGTTTATTGATTTGGCTTTTCTTCATTTGCTTCCTTCTATCAAAGTCTTCTGTGCAGCTTGTTCAGAATTCTTATACCAGCCTGTTAGTTTAAACATAACAGATTTTTTCGTAGAAACAAACATACCAACAGGAATTTTATCTTACTTTCAGTGTCTAATTGGCTGTGAACTCACTTTTGCTAAGTCTTTTTTTTTTCATTGAACGTATGGAACATTGAGCATTTTGCTTATGTCAGTGTCCTCCTCCTGCAGCCATTTCTTGTATTTATTAGGAAACCAATTAGATGTGTGTTTGCCTGGCGGGTGTCCTGGATACTCCAGCCATTTCCAGCAATGAGTGGTAACAATCTTCTGAGCCTTCTGTTCCTCTTTTCCCATGGAAGTGGGAGCGTCTGTTCTTCCATGAGTCGATGGCCCCCAGTCTGTATGAGTTCTGCCATTCACACTTCGTCCCCTCTTCCTTGGTCTCTGAACCCTGTCTGCCTTGTGTAGCCTCCTGCTGCTTCTAACCTGTAGGTCCAAATGGGCTCCCTCTTTCCCCTTATGCTAGTCATTCTTTCCAGGGGTGAGTCCCAAGGACAAGCGTGCCACCCTCCCTGGACTGTTACCATGTGACCAACGTGATGTGGACAGACTTGGGTGCATCTATGCTGGCTGTCAGCCAGGTGGATCATTTTTGTCTGTCAGACCGAACAGCTCTCTGCTCACCCTCATGTGAAGCAGCAGCCTCTCTAGGAACCCAGGCAGAAGCCCAGGTGGAAAGATCCTCCCTGAAGCTTTCAATTCTCCAAAGTTGAAATCCTCTGCCTGGCTCAGACTCCGCGTAGGAACCTGATGTCTGGTCATTTTAGAGAGGAGCAGTGGGAGGGGCTGTACCTGTTTTTATGGCAGCACCCAGCTGAGATCATGAACCCATTTCATTTGTGTGCAGTGAATCAATCTCTTCACCCACTCCTCTTCTCTCTTTACCTCCCTCCCCATAGCCTTCTGTCATCCTTCCTCCTCCCCACTCAACTTCAGGCTTTCTCCATTCTCAAATCGCTTTCTTTGATTCTTCTTTATTTTTATTCTTGGATACATCCATATAACAACTGAGGCTACTCATGGTAGCCATCCCCACCCCTTAGATCAATAGTAATTTTAGCATATGAATGGCTTTGTCTTTGTTAATTTGCCCTGCTACAGCTGAGTACCACAGGATGTATAATTTGTAAAGAACAGGAATTTATTTCTCACAGTTCTAGAGTCTGGGAAGTCCAATGTGAGACATGTGAGGAGAGTCCAGTCTGTGTTCCTGAGATTTCACCTTGAATGCTGTATCCTCCAGAAGGGAACAATACTGCGTTGTGGTGTGATGGAAGATAGAAGGGTGGGTGGTGGAGTGGAATCTCTCCATAAAGCCCTTTTATGACAATGATCAATGAGGCTCTGCCCTTATGACCTGAGCACCTCCCAAAAGGCCCCATTTCCCAAAGCTGTTGCATTGGGATTAAATTTCCAATGCATGAATTGTGGAGGACACATGCAGACCACAGCAGTCTTATTAAGATGCAGATTGCTGAGTTTCTCCTGGAGTTCTGATTTGGAGGCTGCCTTAGAAGCCGAGCTCATGCTTTAGGCCCAGGGGCCATGATTGAGAACCTATGTTCCAGGATGCGTTGCCTAGTGGTGGCTGGCATTTTGATTTTTGAATGGTTGGATTCATCCATTTGTATAGCAAATGTTTAGTGAATACCTATTCAGTGTCAGATGCTGTTTGGTACTTGCTATCCAGGGAAGCATAACACCCTGTCCTCCAGGAGTTCACAAATTTGTACAGAAGATAGACAGCAAATAAATATTATATGCTGTGATAAATATTATAATCTGCAAATAATAAAAGAGTTTAAGAAATAGGCAATAGTCTCCCTATTCATAGCAAGTATTTAGGTGAGATGAATATAATTAATGGTGATTCATTCATTGACTGTTTTTCTTTGCCAAGGGTGGACTACAGAGAACTGAGCTTAACCTATTGAAACAACTAATGTTTGTGCAGCATTTACTGTGTTTCAAATATTGTACTGAGTAGAGAGTTGTTGGTTAAGAGTGCTGAGGTCAGATGGGCTGTGTTGTGGTCCTGCTCTGTCATACTCTATGCAGCCTCAGCCTAGTAAATCAACTAATCTGTGCCTTAGTTTGCTTATCAGAAAAGAAGGTTATAATAGCAGTAGTGTATGCTTCTAAGGATTGTTGAGATTACAACAAAATTGTGCTAATGTAGGCAAAATATAAACAGTAATTGCTCCAAAAAATGTTGACTCTTGTTACCAATATGTTTTGGCCTGATGCTAGGTATCACAGAACTGCCGTCAAGAAATATCCAGACCAAATAAATCTCTAGATTTAGCCAAGGTGATGAGAGAGGGGTTGAATGTGTTGGTTAGAGGACCCCAAAATGGGCCTGGAAATCTTCCGCAGTGCTGGTCAGAGGAAGTGGCTCTTGCTGGACCCTGAGATGGAATATAAGAAAGGCCGTGGAGGGTGGCTGAATTTTGATAATGAATAATCGGGGTGGGGTGGTATGGGTGGATTGTTAGGATTGACACTGAAAAACATTCCAGCAGAAGGAGACCTCTGGGTGACCCCACTGAGAGGACTGAGTACTCCAACTGGGATGTGAGAGTGTCAAACTTAGACTTGCCCAGCCTGGCAATCTAGAGAATCAGGGTCACCTTCCCAGAAGGATGCTCTCTGGGGTCCAAATACCACAGGGCTACTTGCATTTTCTAGCAATGCTTTCAGGGGTAGAGGCTGTTTTCTGCTGCTTCTCTAGGGGATTGCCCTTCTTCTCACTTTGATAGCCCTACCCTTATCACTGAATACTGCCTGTTTTCAGAAATTTGGGAGAGTTCTCCCACTTGTTGCCTGGGTGCCTCTAGGAGCTGCAGCTCACGTTCACATTCATGATTGTTCAACTCTGTCTTTTCCCCCCTGGGACCCAACTTCATAGCCGTGCTACTGTAAGTTCATCAGAGATGAGTGATAGAGCCTTTCTCTTCCAGAGAGGATTAGGAGTCACTCTTTGTGGCCAAATACGCCTATGCAGAGCTCATTAAATGATAATCTGTGATCTACTTGCTCTTAGATGGGTGGGGGGAGGGGAAACTTCTAGGAATTTAATTAACTCTTTGATAAATCTTTCTCATCACCTTTTCTGTTTTCCCTTTCCTTTTGCTTGCCTCAGATTTAATCAGAGCTGTATATTCAATTCATTAACTTATTTATCCACCTAACAAATGTGCTGAGCCCCTACTGAGTGCTAAATTTGGGTCTGGGGCAGTAACACAAACAATCAAACCAGCTTCTCGTCTTAGAGGGGGTGTTCAGGCTTATCGAAGGCACCCACATGTCAGCCCTCAGTGATGACAGTGCAGAGTTAAATAAATACAGGGAGCCAAGGTGTGATGACCTCTGGGAAGATTTCCTAGTGAAAATATTATAGTTAGGATCTAGAATGTTCCACAAAAACCTTGATGAGCTTTTAGACAGTGATCAGATCATGAGGGTGCTGACCTTGTAAATAGATTATTCATCAATAAGTTAGTTCATTAGCTGAATGGGTGTTTACAAGGTGAGGCCTAGTTGAAAGAAGTGGCTTATGGGGTCATGATCTTGGAGACTAAATTATGTCTGCAGCTGCGGTTCTTTTCTCTCTGCTTCCTGGCTGCCAAAAGGTGAGAAGCTTTCTTTTATCATGGCCTTTCATCATGTTTCTACCTTTCCGTAGGCCCCAAAACAGTTGAGCCAGCTGACCATGGGCTGAAACTGTGAGCCAAGATAAATCTTTCCTCCTTTAAGTTGATTTTCTCAAGTATTTGGTCACAGAGTCAAAAAGCTGACTAATACAGAAGTAACTGAGGCTTTCACGTAGAAAACATGAGGAAGGCATTCTAGGAGTAGGAACAACATGAGCAAAAGCTCAGAGATAGGAAAGATGGAACAGCAGGACATTACAACTAGCTGGTTATGGTCATGTGACGTTATATTTTGTACATGATATGTGTGAGACAGACAATCCAGGCTAGTTAGATTGGGGTCCGCCACACTAGGGGATTTGGCTACGACTGTCATTTTAGTGTGGTAAGCCAAGAAGGAACAGGGCAAGCTGTGCTGATTAGAAATGCAACCCTCCCCTGTTCTGAGAAGTAAAGACAACTGTGACTGGGAGTCTCCTGCCCCACTTTACAAGATCTCCCTGGCAACAGAATGGCTGTTGTATAACTAGCCAGGGAACTGGTTGTGAGAGGCTTCTAACTGTATCAGACATCTGGGGCAGAAATGAAACTGTAAAGTTAAGGTGCAGACATCAAAGGAGTCTAAGTTGCAGGAAAATGTTTAGGTAAATTGTTTTAATTGAGTCTTCTTATTATTTCCAGAGTGAAATCTGACTGGGTCCCTGTTGATCTGCAGTCCACAGCTTACATGTGTGTTTGTATTACTCATCCATCACCACTGATCTTAGCATATTCTACCTGCATGATAAGAACAGAAAGCTGTACAAAGAATGGTAAAAGTAAAAAGGGAATCTTTTCCAGGTTAGGGGCACAATGAGTATTATGGTTTGTGTCTAGATGTCCCCCTAATGCCTCATGCAGTCTTAGATGGTGCTTTTTCAGAGGTGGCTGAAATTAGAGTGTGTAATGCTGGGATAAAGGGTGTGTGATTATTAAATCAGTCCACTGATTGGTTAGGCATTGCCCTAATCCCAGTATCCTATATAGAGTGTATAAAAAGGGCAGAAAGAAGCTACCAAGCCTCTTGCTTGCTTTGCTACCTTCTGCTCATCATGAACTGTGTTTCATCTGTGATGCTTATATGCCATGCCACCCTGCCTCAGAGCCAGTCAGTTATGGACTGAAACCTCTACAAACTGTGAGCTAAATAAACCTTTCCTCCCTTAACTTTGGGCATTGGTTATTTTGTCTCAGCAACAAGAAAAGTTAGTAAAACACTGAGCACGTATAAAGAAGGTTTGTAAATAAGTGGAAATAAATGCCTAAGATCTGTATTCTGTTCCAACCTGATTGTGTCTCACATCAATGGGAATGCTCAGTTGGAATGAGCTTCGTCTATCCTGGGGAATGAAAATAACCAAGATGAATCTGGAAGGGAGCAGCAGAGTGAGCAAGACAGTGTCAGTCAAAGAATGAGAAAAGAGAAGGGGGTTGAGAATTGGTAGAATTGAAACCCGAGATAGCCCAGGAGAGAGAGGGAAGAAGAAAAGGAGTTGGACTGGAAGGGGCTTCCACATCTGTTGTCTGATGCACAAAGGAGGACCCCCTTACCCAGTATTCCTGACAAATCATCAACTGGCACAGGGATTCCTATAAACATTATTTATATGGGCCTGGGGAAGGTGGATTGGGCTCCCACAAAGAGAAGTGGTTTGAAGGCTCTGACCTCTCCTAAATTCTGCTAGTGGCCCTGAGAGATGAAGGGAGTGATATCTTATGCTTACCTGTAGTCAGTGTGCAGTGGGAAACTGGTCCAGAAGCGTCACCTTGGAAATTTCACCCATGCTTAAGGTGATAAATAGGCATTAGACTGAACATTTCATTATTACCATATCAATATCAATGAAGTTTACTGAGAATGGTTTCCAGAGATGCTGTTTTGGGTTCTGTAGAAAGAAACAATTGTAAGCCATGGATCCTTGCTTTCAAGCTATTCTTACTGAAGAGCTGGAAGACTTCCTGTGGCCATGAAATAAATGAAACTGATTGTCCTGGGGCTTCTTCAGGATACCAAGTGGGCTAACCAGACTTGCACAGTGTCTGAGACACAATCATCAATTAAAACAGAGATGTTCAATGAAAAATTAATTCACCTTCTGCTCAAAATCTGTTGAGTGGAAAAGAATGAAAGCCAAGAAAAATGAGTACCTGCAGCCTTTTTTGAGTGTCTGTTCTCATATGCTGTGCTGAATACTTGAATTAGCTAAGTGTACTTGCTGTATGTCAACAGAGGTGCCATTTTACAGGTGAAATATTTATTTCCAGAGAAAGAAACTCATATGCCGGTGAAGCATAAGAGCACCAGCAGATTTATAATCTTCCATTAGTCAACAACATTGAGAATCTCCTGTTTGTAGAGTAATATCTGAGGTATTGGCAGAGTAAACACAGAAAAAAAAAAGATGCAGTTCTGTCTTTGAGAAACATTTAGCCCTAATGAGAAGGAAGGACCAATATGTAAAAGAAACAGAACACATATAAAGAAGGTTTGTAAATAAGTGTAAATAAATGCCTAAGATCAGCCTTTAATGTTATGTTTTCTATTAAAATAATTTGTACTCATAAATTAGCTTTGTTATGTATATCAAAGCCCTTTATGACTATTTGCTTTTCTCATTGAACTTGTACAGAGTACACCTTCAAATGGGATGAATAATATGTGTGTTCCTATGAAGTGTTATTATTCCTACCTATTTTTGTCATTTTGGAATGTTTTCCTCTGTTAATTGGCTAATCAATATACTCATACTGCAAGTGCAGGTAAAAGAACATTCCCAGAAAGACTTACATGACATCCATAGCTTCATTCCTTCTTCTTCTTCTTTTTTTTTTTTTACTGGGGATCGAACTCAGGACCTTGCTCTTGTGAGACAGGTGGCAGAACCACTGAGGTAAATTCCCAGCCCTTCTTTCTTTATATTACAGTATTCACAGGCATGACTTCAGTGGTCTTAACCTTCGGACAAAGTGTCTTAATCATGGTCTTAAACTTGAGGTAGCTTCCAAATGAAATCATGAGGCAAGGCTAATTACACACAAAATAATTAGAGACAAATAAGCTATATATAATTAAATGCCAAATAGAGTAGATAGACCAGAAGGACTTGGCATAGTTGTTGCAAGTCAGAAGTCCTGTATTATAGTTCTTCTGTAACCAATTAGTGGGGTACCTTTTGGCCACTTACATTTGAATCTTCATTCTTCGTCCGTAAAGTGTTTAATGTAAGATGCTATGATTCTGCCCAACTCTACAAAATGGTGAGTGTTAGAGTGCTTATATCAGATTGAATGGAAGTTGTGACTATATCAGGAGGGTAATGGGAAGTGCTGGAAAAGTTATAAGAGAGAGCAAAAAGAAAGATTGATCCCTACTGACCTTAGAGCATGGGTGAGAACCAGCAAGGCACTGGCTGAAGACCTCCCACTAGGTATCACTTAGTATGTTCCACACTAGAGGGACTACCAAGACCACATTTTGCCTTCCTGAGACTTGTCTTCCCATTCATTCTGAGTCTTTGTGGTGCTTAAGGCTGTTTAAAGAGTGCAGCTGGTCTTTCACCAGCAAGCCTTATGGAAGGGATTGAGGTGCTTTTGCTGTTCACCGCATGCTTATTCTCTGTTAACTCTCATTTAAATTTATCTGCTTTGGTCTTTCCACATACAGTGATGATGGTGGGTGGTATCAGAACAACACACTGAACTGAGGAGCAATATGCCTGCCTTTTCCCAGAGCAAAACTGCACCCCAGCCTGGATGGCTCAGTACAGGCCAGCTGCCTCTGCTGCCAGTATAGGGGCCTTGCAAATGTGTGCCCCCCCAGCACCTTGTGGAGGCTGCATTCTCAAGCCTGGTTTTAGAGGTCATAACCTTCAGAAAAGTATGTTTGCAGAGGTGTTTCTTTTAAATTTTTCCCAATAATCTTTGTTTTCTAATAAAACTATAAATGATATTTAGCTACCACATAAAAGTTGTAAAGTACAGAAAATTATAAGATTTTAAAAAAATTCACATTAACTGACCCTCTCCCAGTATCATTGTTAATGTTTTTCACTCTTATGACAAAAATAGATTTTCTTTTGATATGTACACAGGGCTATTTAAATTTATTTTAGAAAAAAATAATCCTTTTAATGTAGATTTTCAGATATGCACAAATGTAGAGATAATGGACTATCAAGCCCCACTGTAACCCAAATCCAACTTCAAAAGTTACTGGAAGACCCTCTTTAAAGGATCTGTTCAAAGCCCATTTCTTTTGGGGCTTCTAGACCAGAATTCAGAAAGAGGGGACAGGATAAACGTCACATGATATCAGTTTTAGCAGTATTAAAACTTAACCAAAAGTAGATGTAAGAGGACCAGAGCCCAAAGCCACATGGATTTTGTGGCTATCACTTGAACGCACTTGAGCATGACAGCCTTCCTAGTACTGCACGGTACTATGCGGCCTGCCTTGGTTGATAGTTATCTCAAGTTGCCTTTCCAAGGATGTGGATGGATTTTCATTGACATGTCTGAACCTGTCTTCCCAGCACTCATAGCAATGGCTGCCCACACATGAAATGGAGACCATGTTTGTCCATGAGATGGAGTCTGACTCCCTGGCCAGGAGCTCCTGACCCTGGTATCATTAGCATCATCTCACCACTTGTACATGGGGTGGGGAATACTGTCTTTCTCTGTTATTCCTCTTTGCCAAGCTGGTTTGGCTGAACTTTCTCACTGAAAAAGAAGGAAAAGGAAGAATAGAGGAAGCATAAGTGTCCAAGTAGTAAGTTTCTCCTCCAGGTCCCTTTAGGCACTGCTGCAACTTCCCTGACCATCACTGACAATCCAGCCCCCTTGGGAGGAAGCAACTGCATCAAATCGAAGAGACCTGGAGCAACCAGACTGTGTGGGGAGCCTTCATTCCTTTCAAGGGCCCCTGGCTAAGCCAGATGCTGCTGTGGTTCTTGCTTGTGTGGGGAGACTCAGCATGGTTATTAAATATGCATAGGGATCTGAGATGTAAAAATGCCTGGCCCCCTGTGTCTGGCAGGCTCAGCCTTCAGGCTGGATGGCAGCAGGTGCCTCTGCTTCCCTTGGAGCTCTCAATCTTTACTCTTTTCACCTGCTCACCCAGCCCTCTATCTTTATGGGGTCTAGGAAGATAGCTGTTCTTTTCCATCCGTAAGATTCTAATGTTGGTTTTCCCATTTGTCTTTTGTTCTCCTATGGAAGGTGGAAATAATATGGTGAGAGTGCTTTTAAGAGTCCTGGGACTAAAGGATGTAGGGAGAGTCGAGGATCCATAAGAAGTTGACCCACTGTTTTTCTCTGCTGCGGCTCCAGGTCTGCCAATAGTTTGCCTGTATCCTGAAGGAAGTTACTTTGCTGCTCTGGCCTGTTTCCTCTTCTATCAAATGATGAGTTGGACGATAGGTTCTCATCATGCTCTTCTAAGAGTCTGACTACAGTTGCTCATATGCAGGGAACCAGGTTGGATGATGCATATTCACACCCAACAGCTTGTAGGTATGCTGCACCTTGTGTCCTTCTCCTGAAAGGTGGTCCTGATCAGGAGTACAGTGGCTGTCTCCTTAAAACACCATCCAACTGTTGTGGCTTAGGGACAAAGTGCTACTAGCCTGGTAAAGTTGGTCACAACCCTGATGAGAGGGATAGAATACACGAAGTCAGATTTCTTACAAACTGATACTGGAGTGGATATTCTTGTGGCAGTGATAGAATGAGGAGCTATGTGTTAGTTACTTTTCTCTTGTTACTGAGACAAAATACTCAACACCCAAAGTTAGAGGGGAAGGGGCTTATTTAGCTCACAGTTATTAGAGGTTTCAGTCCATAATCTGTTGGCTCCAGGGCAGGGATGGCAAACAGGCATCTCAGAGGAGAAACGACATAGAGCGCACAGGGTAGCAAAGGCAACAAGAGACTTTAGCAGTGTCTTTTTGCTCCTTTTATCTTATTCAGACCATTTAGGGCCTGTAGCACTCATACCCTTAATCCCAGTGCCCTCAGGCCTAGCCCCAGCATGAATCAATTATATACCCTAGATTCAGCAACCTCCAAATAGCCTATGACCACATGAGAATTTAGGGGACACCTAGACACAAACTGTAACAGGGTACTCTTAGGAAATACCTATAAAGATGTGAGGGAAGCAAATTGGTCAGTGGAAAAGCCAGGCAAAGATGCGATTTCAGAAGTTTTAGCATCAGCCTGATCCCATAGGCAGCTCCAAAGTATGAACTGGATCATAGAGGTTGTTCCATCCCGAGTGAAAAAGGGCTGGCCCATTGATCCACCAGCAGCAGCACCCCCTACTACCATGGGCAGGCATAAAACCCCAGGTAGGGTTGCTCTGTCTGCAGGGTTCAGGCTCTTCTGAGAAGGATGTACACATAGCCATTAGCAGTCAGTACATGTAGCAGCTGGAGGATGAATTTCTGAGAATCTACCACATCCACACTGGTGAGAGCTGGACAAGAAGGAAGACAGGAGAGTGGCTGAGTTCCTGTGAATAGCTCAACATTCAGGAGGAGGTGTTTAAGTGGGATTTCCCCACTAGGCCCATCTAACTGATGATGACAGGAGTTAAATTGTAGTTTTATCTGTGGAAGGGAAGATGGTGCTAGGAAGGGGGCGAAGGAAGATTCAAAATTCTTGTTTTTTTTTTTTTGCTTTTGGTGCCTGGGATTGAACGCAGGACCTTGAGCTTGCAAGGAAGATGTGGTGCCACTGAGCTACATTCCCAGACCCCAAGAGTTTTCTTGATGCTGATTGCATAAGTATGTACATCTTGAGAAAATCTGTCAGAGATCACCCTTAGCAGTTTGCATTTGGTTCCAAGTGGCATCTACCCAGGTTTCTACAGAGCTGCTGTTTTGAGGCAGTAGCAGCTTCTTCAGAGAGGGCCCTTCCTGTTCCTTCTGGCATGTTCCCTGCTTCCTGGCACTTTTTAACCTTGACCTTCTGCCCCTTCCTTCTAGTAAACATTTCTGCTGCCTTTCTGGCCTCTGTTGTCTCAGCCGAGGTATTCTTTTCTCTGAAATAAGGCTTAGCAAATCCTCCTCTGCCCTTCTGGCCCTGAGCAGACCTAATTGCCTGGAGTGTCCTGTGGTCCCTTAACAGCACTAATCACAACTTATAGTGTGTGTGTGCATGTGTGTGTGTGTGTGTGCATTCGTGTACATACATGCTTGGTTGTTTCATGTGAGTCTCCCTCATGACATTATAAGTTTCACAGGGACCAGGACTGAGCCCATTTTCCCCCACTACTTAACCTTAAACCCTTGAAGAGGATCTGTCCCATAGTAGGTAGTTCACAAATTTATGGGACAAAATAATGGCATTTCAGCTAAGATCCAGAGTCCAAGTCACTTGGGATGGGAAAGGAGCTATCATGCTTAGTGCTGGAAGGAAGTGGGGGCCAAGAGTGGGGAAGGCAGCTTGAGAGGTACAGGATACCCGGGCATGGCCGTGAGGGAAGGTGTGGAGGAGATGTAGCTGTCCTAGCTTCTGCCTTCTCCTTCCCCTTTCACTGCTCTCTGAATGTCCTTGTAGCTGGGAGTGGCCAGCAGAAGCACAGGTAGATGCTTTTGCTAAAACAAATGGCCTGGACTTTTGGGCAGCCGAGTAGTCACTCCAGTAGGCTTCCAAGCTGAGCTTTCTGTTAATTAGTGAAGTCCGTTGTTTCCTTGAAATGGAGATTTAGGGTCAGCCATAAGCAGAAGCTATTCCCACATCCATCCATTACCTCTTTCCCCCCAGGACATTTGGGAATTCTGGAGACATTTTTGATTGTTACAAATGGAGGAGTCCTCCTGAGATGAACTGTGTAGAGGTCAGGGAGGCTGCTGATGCACAGCACAGGAAATCCCCATGACAAAGAATCATCTGGCCCCAAACGGCAGTCATGCCATGATTGAGAAAACCCTGCTATATGTTGGCCAGGGTTTTGTAGCTTCTGCCACTTCTAGTATAGGAGACAGATATGACCCAGAGACTCTCTTTCTGAACAGACCCTGAAATCAGTGTTTCCCTTCTTTCTAGCCCTTACACACTCAGCCTACCTGGTGATAGGTGCTCTGTGAAGGGGGTTCTTGTACAAGGGGCCCTTTGGAGTGTTGTTTACAGAGCCCCATGGAGCACCAAAGGTAGGGCCTAGTCCTGCCTTCACAGCCTCAGGCTGAGAGAAATAAGGAGCCTCCTTCCTCTTGCTCTATAGATCCTCATCTTTCTCTGATCTTGCTCCTCTCACCCCACCTTTCAGCATCTTTTCTCCCACCCCACCTCCGAAGATTAATGTGATAATTGCCATGTGTGCCTGTTTACACGGGGAGTGGGTGAGCTCACCACCCTCAATCAGGCAGGTTCCCAAAGAAACATGTTCCCACAGTGTCAGGACTGGTACCCGCTGAGCACTCCTGTGCAGGTGGGCTGCCACCCCCAGACTGCTTTCTCTGTCTGTCATCTCCCTTGCTGTGTGTACATGTGCATGTGTGTGTCACTCAGGAAAGTGACAGGTGAGAAGGAAGGAGAACAGCCAGACTGCCAGTCTAAAGGAAGGTGTTATAGATGGGAGAGCCATCAGCACCCTGAATAAGAAGACACTGTCCCAAAGAAAGCACTTCTCTGTAGTATCTTACTAGTGAGGGTGTGACAGAGAAACAGAACCAACAGGACACGGGAGGGGAATTATTAGAGGAACTGGGACATATGACCACAGAGGCTGAGAAGTACCACAGCAGACTGTCTGCAAGCTGGAGAACCAGGAAAAGCAATAGTTTGGCTCAATCTAAGTCCAGAGCCTTAGAACTAGGGGAGCTGATTGCATACTCCTTGGTCCAACCCAAGTCCCAAGAGTCCTCTGTTAGGCCACCGATGCACTTCCCAGAGTTCAAGTTCAGCTTACACCTGCAGTTCTGATATCCATGGGCAAGAGGAGAACAGTGTCCTACTTGGGGGAGGGGGGTGTCAGGAGGAGAGCATGAGAATGCACATGAGTACAAAAGCCTCCTCACTTCACCTTTTTATTGCCCTGGCCAATTGGAAAGCATCGGAGGGCAGGTCTTCCTCAGTAAGTCCCAATCACAGGCCGATCTTCTCTGAAAATACAAGCAGAGACTGCTTCACCAGCCACCTGGGTATCCCTCAATTCAGAGTTGACACGCAGAGCTGGGGCAGTAAGAAAGAGTGGATGGGGAGGAAGGAAGAGACAGCATTCTTTGCAAGAAGGGCCTGGTTTATACTTATTTGCTCTTCAGTAGAGGCTGAGTGGTGAAGGTGTGATACTCTCCTGGGGCTAGCATCATCGGAACATATTTGGAAGCTGCAGTCTCCTGTCACAAAATCTTTCTGTGAAAAGTAAAGTGTGGCATCCAACATGGAAGTGACTCGTGAGACTTGTAACTCTGTCATGGTCACAGTGGAAAGAGAAAGAAAGAGATTCTTCTGTCACCCTAGTGCCCTCCCCTCCTCCTCCTGCTGTGAGACAGATATGTGTACCCCACCATGGAAAACAGCCACAACTCTGAGGCTGCCCCCTGGCAGCACTCTCCTAACTCCCACTTTGTATGGTGTCAGGATGCTTGCTGCATTCAGAATTGTTGATTGTTTCTTTTTTTATCTCAAAAGACACTTTAGTAGATGTGGCTCCTACACTGGACAGTTTTAAGGCTTTAATAATGATGAATCAGAAGGGACTGAAACCTTTAAGGAGCATCAGAAAGGACTGTACCATTTTGAATGAGAGAAGCCTGAAGTCCTTTGTTTGCCCACTTCTTGCTCAGGAATGTCCCCTTGTCCTGTTGGAGGAATCACTAACCTGTGTACAAGCACATGAAAGGGAGAGGAAGCCACCTGGTTCATAAGGTTAGGAGGAGGAGAGCTGAAGGAAAAGTGGAAGGAGGGTGCTAGGTGTGGATAGGGTGCGGCAAATCTATTAAAAGGCTGGTGAATAATCCCCAGGATCTGTCAAGCTGCTTTCTCCAGAGGAACCTTTTAAGCTGTCAGTCATCTTTAATAACCCCCAGGGCATGGTGCTGCTGAAGCTTATGACTTTCTACCTATTTTTTTCTTTTTCTCTTCTTCTTTTTTTTCATCCAGGAGGACATAGCAATGTGGTGGATGATATCTGTAGCAATTTAGAGGATGTTTCACATGTGGAGATGATATACCAGGATAAATCTGTACTGGTTCATTATTAACAAGAGGATCATCTTATTAAAAATGTGGCCATTTATTGATTAAGCATTTCTGTGTGCTAAATTCATTGTCAGGTGCCACATATAAAAGGAAGTAGACAGTTAAGTTTCCTATCTTGATATAAGTTAAAGCAAACATAAAATATTCTTATAAAACATGGACTAAAAAAGACTGTTCAGATCAGTATTTATAGAAGAGTGGGGAAACACATTCCAGACTTCTGGTCAATGTCAGGAGCCCTTTTATCTCTGTTTCACAGGCTGTATTCCCCTTTGATCTATTAATGGATTTTCTTTAAAAAATATTTTCAATTAGGAAATTTAAGAAAAGACATAAACAAAGTAAGTAGTGCCCCCCCACATGTCTTTTCACAGGCTTGAGAAACACATACAATCTGCTATATTTTCCATGTTCTTCCAATTATTAAAGACTATTTTCCACAAAACATATTCGTATCTTGAAGATCATAGCAAGGAAAAGAACATAATTCTAGCTATAGTCGCTTTACGGAAGCTCTTGAAAAAGAGTCATCTACATGCTGTTGCTCTGAGCTATCCTCAGACCATAACAGCTCAGTTGTTTGTGAGGCCAGAGACACTTTAGAGGTCGTCACTGCATCGTGGCCGTTGCTGATACAATTTCATGTTTACGGGCTACTGAGTGAGTCTCAGTCTGGTGAAAGCGTTGGACACAGTCTTTGCTGCCAAAGAATAAGAGGATCAATCAGTCCAGACAATTGATGATTTGAAACCCACAAGTGAACCATTGGAGCTAACCCATTTCTACAGAATGCTTGATTTATTGTCAAGAATAAAGATTAAAATAGCTACATATGGATCATTCACTTGCCCATATGCCCCAGCCCCTGTCCCCACTATTAGAAAACACAGCTTCTCATGTGCATTATAGCCACCTGTCTGTCTGTCTGTCTGTCTGTCTCTCTCTCTCTCTCTCTCTGTGTTTTATTTTTTGTACTGAATTCAGGATTGAACTTGCGACCTTGAGCTTTTTAGGCAGGCGGTGGCACCATGGAGTGAAATCCCTGGCAACCTGTGACTCTTGACACCCAATTCTTCCACATCTTCCTTCTCCGAATCAAGAATTGTTGTCTTTGAGATCTTGCTCATGTCTTTCCAGCTTGCATTTAACTCTCCAGGCCTGATAGAGCCAGACAGCTGGATCATAGACACTGAAATCAGTAGGGCTTTATCTTTGTTCCACCCAGTCCAGAAAGTGTTTATCATTTGTTTACTTTTAATTTTGAATCTGCTTCAGTTGTAATCCTCTTTGAGAAGTGCTGGGGCAAGACAAAAAACAGTTTGCTGACAGGAGCTTACCTTACAAGCTATTCTGTGTAGAAAACTCTACTGTGCAGTGATAGCTTTCATGATCAATGAGTGACTGTCTTCTGTGAACTGACGTATTTGAATGGGAAGCAGAGAGAAAATGACATAATTTGTGAGAGAAAAAAAAGTATCATAGAAGTCCAGGAGGCATGGGGACAATGAATCAAAATAGTTTTTTCAAAGCTTAGTAACAAGTGGGATAAAAAGATAAACAGAAGAAATGGAGAAACATTTTTCCTTAGAAATTCTGGTCTTAATTTTACTAAATCATCATGTGGGATTTAGGTGTGACATCTGACCTTCATGGTTTTGATTCTCTAGTGAAAATTGCTAAAATATTTGTTGTAAGTTTCATGTGGCTGTTAAAGTTTGTATGTGAGGGGCAGGGTAGATTTCGGAGTGATTTCAGTTCAGGAAAACTATTTGAAAAGTCTCAGGGAGAGAGACTCAAAGGTGAGCTTGAGAAGAACACTCGGTTGAAAGGCACATGAGTTAGAACTTTCAGCATGCTCCCATGCTCTGTTTTGAGGATCTAATAAGTCATCTTGCCAAAGGGTTGCTGTTTCAGGCAAAATGTGTAGTGTAATCTTTCCTCAGTCTGCAATGATTCAGTCTTTGCACCCATCTTGAAGTACCAGAAGCTAGAATATGCTTTCTATCCTTTTTTCGTGGCGCTATGTGTTGACATTAGAGAGAGAGACACATCAAGTGATCACTCTTCGAATGTGGATTTATTCCTTCTTCTGTCCAGACCCTTGCTGCGCCAGGCCTGGGCAGGTTTTGTATGGTGATGGAAGAAATAAACCCAGACCCCAGGTCAATAAGTGAAAAAACTGTGGATAACTTTAATTTTTTTCCAAGAAGCCCTACCTATCATGGGTCTTACTAGTATTCTCAGGATAGTGTCATGGGCACAGTCTGTGTTTGTATTTTTGAGTATTTGTCCAATTTAGTGTCCTAAGGCTTAGAATCCACATCACTAAGCACTATTATAAAACTAATTAGTGTTTGTGTGATCTTGGAAAAGTATTTGACTTTTCTGCCTTTAGTTTTCTCATCCATTAAGTGAGGGTATTAGATTATTCCCACTTGGGAAACTATGAAGAAGTTGATACAATGTTTTCACTGTGTTCATAGCAAAATATGTTAGCCCACAATAAAAGCAAGTTGGGACAGGGTACAGTAATGTGTAACTGTATTTCCCTGTATTGATTACATCCTATGTGTGAAGGAAGATATGGCTGTAAGCACTAAGGAACCATTTTTCTTTCTTTCAGACCAATGATGCCTTAGGAGCCACCTGGAATTGGCTGTACTTCATCCCCTTGATAATCATTGGATCCTTCTTTGTTTTGAACCTAGTCCTCGGAGTGCTTTCTGGGTAAGCCTCATGTTTCTCTTCTTTACGGCCTGGAAATTAATGCCTCTTGACTCATGACAGATTCATTCATTTAACCTTCTTTTAGAAGATACTTACTGAGCAGTCCTTTTGAGCCAGTGCCTTTATAGATGCTGGAAATGTGATAGTGAACCATGGCTTTAATTATCTTAATAATTCTAAGGAGTTTAAAAGAATCTTTGCATCAGGCCCAGTACTGAACATTGAACCCAAAAGTTCATTTATCCATCCATCTTTCCACTCAGCAACTTTCTGTCAATAATATACTGGTTGTTAGGGATATAAAGTTGAATAGGATTCAGGTTTTATTCTCAAAAGAGTTTTACTCTATCATGTATTGGACATCAAATCCCATATTTGTGACTTGAATTTATTTACATCATTTTGCAAGTACTCAATGTCCAATATCATGGTTTTCTCAAAAAAACACACATTTTTTCATAGATACAGTCTTGTTTATTAGAAAATGAACAATGTAAAATAGACATAGTTACAAGTAATACCCAGAATTTCTTCTCAAGTTAGTATAGTTTTGAATACAGCTAGTTTACCTGTGTCAAAATAAAAATCACAAGTTTATTTTATTTTATGCAAAATAGCTATATGAAAACTTATAAACTGGAAGAGTATTTTAAATGTAGACAAGAAAATAGAATAGCTAGAATAGAGATGCTTTGTGGGGTTATAAACCATTGCAATTATGGAAATCTTGAGTTTAGGTTTTCCAAAATAACATTCCTTAAATATATATGATTCTTAGCCATTTAATACTTTGAAGTCTTCCATCATCTTTTTTCAACTTATACTCATTTTATTCTTCTCAAAACCTCAACTGGGCATTCGTTTCTCAAATTTTATGTCCCTGCTCTTTCCCTGAATCCATGTCACTTCCTGGTCTTCTCTGGTGCCACAACACGCTTTGGTATAATCCCCCAAAGAGAAAGTCTTCAATCAAAAGGAAGACGCATTCGCTTTTGTAAGGTTATAATTTATCTGAATTACAATCAGTATTGTAACTCTTTAGATCTGTCTCACTTTTTTACCTCCAAAATTGGAATTTCTGGAAGAATGAAATTTTATATTAGGTGCTACCAGGAATATAGAAATATTTGCTCTTAATATTTTCATCACTATTATTTTATTATGCAGAGTGGATTTTACTCTTTAGGACTAGAAGTGACCCAAAAAATGAAAGCCAGAAGAGGAATTGCAGGACTTGACCAAATCAGCTAGAAACCTGACTATGGTTCTGATGAATCTACTCAAGTGTTGCTATGTCAGGCCAACAGTAAAAACAACCCGCAATCTCCACAATTCAATACAGATTGATTGCTATCAGAGTGAGCCTTTTATTACTACTGGATAAATAGTTTGAGAGAACAACAAACAGTGTAAAGAGCAGATTACTAGTGTTTATTTAAAAATATAGCTAAGTAGGAAACTTTAGGAAAAATATTTTTGCATTTTATAATGCTAATTATCCATACAGTTTTTTAGTGGTATGTGTGTATATTTTTGTTTCGAGTACTGGGGTTGAACCCAGGGCCTTTGCACTGACCCATATCCCTGCCCCTTTTTTCTAATTTTCTATGTCACTAAGTGGCCCAGGCTGAGCTCTAACTTGTGATCCTCCTGCCTCAGCATCTCGAGTGCTAGTATTACAGGTGTGCACCACCACACCCAGCTCGTGTAGTTCTTTACTAGGAATTTATCAGCATTCAACTCACACAGAGGTAGAAATGTATACGTAGTGTAATTTAGCCAACTTCTGGCAGATTCAGTAAACTTAGGTTACAGCCCCCACTTCAAATACTTATTAGCCTGTCTAGGCTATTAGGTTCCATTCACATTTAAAATCCAACTCAAATTCTGAAGGTTTAAATAGCTAAATAATATTGTGTTCTTTCTTGGCCCTATTGAGAGACAGAGAAATATTTAAAGCAAAGCTTAAAACTGGAGTTCAGAGTTGGAAAATAGCAATAATTTTAAGAACCTATTTACTATTTAGTGTTTGTATGCAATAATGTATCTGGCTTCTGCTTCTAAAGTGAATTATTAGAACTTGAAAGAAAAAAGTAGCCCTATTAAAGGTAATGCAATACATCTTGATCTCAATTCTATTGCTCAAATATTAGCATTTTTTCTTCCTCATATGTTCATTTAGGGGTTAGATCTTGAGCTAAAATAAGATAGGTGCAGGTATTAGAATAGAGACTTAAAGAAGGCAGGGCAGGATTGAAGGCAGGTTAAATGGAGATTTAAGTAATGATTTTTATGTTATAAGGAACCCGGATAACAGAAAATGCATTTTCATAATAAAAATGCATCTTTGAATAAATATAGTAAATAAAAAGTTTCTATAGTTTCACTCTGCTCCAACTCAGACACAGCTCTCCTGGTTTCACTGCGTGGGTAACTTTATTTTAATGACACCCCTACAGTCTGTATTGAACAGTGCAACTTCACATTCACAGATCATTGTCCATTTGCTCTTTAGTTCCCAGAACCCCAAAAAGGCAGCATTAGAAGAATACTTCATTTTTGAGATAAAGAAGCTATGGCCCAGAATGTTTTTATATATCATATTCATAATTACAGGTACAATTCCCTCTGTTACTCACTATATGTTGTTACTCAAAATGTGCAAAATCTGTAGCCTGGATTTGGAGACTGGTTCACAGCAACTGTCCAGCAGAGCCTTAGACCAGGAAATGCCGTGCAGCGGGTACTTCCACCACAGGCTTAGCTGGGGGACTCCTGAATCCTCCCATACCTTGCAGAAAAGGCTACGAGTCTTGCATACCACTCCCAGGAGTGTGGTGGGGAGTAGCACTACTCCACACACACGGCCCAATGCCCATCGAGGCCCAGGTAAGTATATACTTGGCTGATGAACACAGGCCCCAGAATCTGTGCTCCACTTCAAGAAGCTGTTAACCAGCCTGGGTAGACACCCTAAGGTTTTGGTCCTAGAGCTTTTGAATAGAGAGTATAGGACATAACATTGCAGGCTGGATAGCCCATTCCAATTAACACAGCTGATGTGAAGAACTGTGCCATGTGGATCACTGGGGTGTCGAGGTACCAGGCTTGCTCCATTGAGCAACCAGTTGGTAGTTCGTTGTGATCCTCTCTTGATGACTTCCCAAGACCAATAATGATTTCCTCAAAAGTGCTTATTAGGGATTGAATTATTATGTAAATGTTTTTTAAAGTAATTTAACCCCCAGGAAAACCACAACTGCCTCAACTCTAAGAGCAGCAAGTATGATTCCATTGTATAACACAGCTTGTTCTTGAGTCCAAGCATACATATCCATTGTTAATGGAGTAAGGATTGTTTCAAAAAGGGGCAAAGATAAACAGAACCACATAAAAGAGAACATTGGCAGCCACAACAGTGATTTGATTGATATTTCTTTGTGAAATCTGAACTTCCTCTGTATTTGCTGCTGCAAAATTAATACTTTTACATGGTCGTCCTGTATCATCCACACAATATTCCCCCCCTTTGGTACTGGGCATCAAACTTGGGCCCTGGTGCTTATGAGGCAGGCAGTGGAACTAATGAGCTAAATCCCTGGCCCACCATATTTTTTCTCTCTCTCTCTCTTTTTTTTTGGTACCGGGGATTGAACTCTGGTCCTTGTGCTTGCAAGGCATCACTATGCTAAATCCCCGGCCCTTACAATGTTCTCTTAATACAGCAAGAATCAGAATAATATTTAAAACTCCCAGGAAGGAGCCAAGTAAAACTGGTGTGGTGTATATGTTTATCTGTAGCTTAATCGCATCCCATGTCACACCCTTTTCTCCAATCAGTGCAAAACAAGTCTGAAAAACTGGACCTGGAATAAAACCTAATGCTTGTCCTGTGCTTATATTTGCCATGGAACTTGTTCTTTCTAGAAGGGAAGTAGCACCAGCAATATATGATCTAACAACTGCTACACATCCTGCTCCAAATCCCACCAATCCACGAGCAATCAACATGTAGTATTTATTCTGAGAAGCGGGACGTGGACGTAAGCATAGAGGCAGTTGGCTGCCACCGAAACAAAGATGGAGATGATAAGAGGCTCTTTTCTCAGCCTACGCTGCTGAGAAACATAGCAAGATAAAGGATCCTGTCCCTAAACCAGTGAGAAGGATAGGGAAAGGGGAATAAAGGAAAAGGAAAAAAATACGAGAAAATATAAAAATGGAATTAAAGTGTTTGAAGGTGGGAGGGGAGGAGGGGGTGAAGGGAGGGTGGGGACAAGGGGAAAAAATGAGAACCAAGACCTGGCATGTAAAGGTACAAGATCCCAGTAATGAATGTAACTGTACTGTCTACCTAGAATGTACCAATAAATTCAATTTAAAAGAGGATCCTAATACATCTCCATCTGCTCTTATAATTCTCTTGCATTTCTTTAATGTCCCATTTTGTTTCCGGGTGTGTGGTCTCCTAAGAGCTGCTCGCGTTCAGCCTCGACCCCTAGGCTCGCCATAGTTACAGCCCCGCAGTTCCGCGACCCCTACCCTCTCCTCTCCTACCCATCCCCGCCGTCTGCCAAAACACACAAGCTTAGAGGCATGGTCCCTGCTCCCCTTAAGGAACATGTTTTGTCAGAAAGTCAATGTACTTGAAACCGGAACTGGAAATTTTTTTAACCTACAAATATCAGATATAACAATTGATTCGGGGCAAAGGACAAACGTATATAGTCTGAAGTCATCGGGTTTGATTTCATAAAAGATTGGGATTTTGCTCAAGATCTAAACTGTGTATTTGGATAAGAGAGAATACATAGAAATGAACATTCTAGGGAGGTTAATACTGTGCCATAAACAAAGATGAAGGAATGTAGAATATAAAGAGGCTATAATGGAGCATCTTAGGATGGCTAAAACCAGAAAACATTTTAGAGGACCTTACATTTTGCTAAGCAAAACTGAACTTAATATTTTGTCAGAATGGCATAAGTTCTTCAAATGACAAGTTATAAGGTGATACTTGATGTGTAAGCATGGCAGACTGACTCCAGTTGGTCATTTCTTGAAAATCTGCTAATACAGGATGAAAAATTTTAAGAAAGGCACAAAGACAAGAGAATAAGAACAACAACAAATGAGGGATGAGAACAAATTTTGAAGATGGAGAGTTTATGGTGGTTGACCTAGTAGCTGGGAAACTGAAGTTTAACTGTCTATAGTGAATGACAATTTATAAGGAATGCCAATTTAGAAAGTTGCCCTACAGAGCATGAGAAAGGCTCAAAAATCAGAGAATTCAGATATCCCTCAGAGTGGGAATTAAAGTGCACAATGCTACAAATAACATTGGCCGAAAGTCCTTATACCTTGTTTTGCATTAGTTCTCAATCTACAGACATTGCTGACAATTTTCGGTCCCATTCAACCCCTATACCAGTTAGGAGACCTACTCTCTGCAGATGATTGAATCAGGGAGTTTGGAACGGTCACATTAGGTGTGTTTTAGGGTGAGGTTGACAGGTTATAACAGATGTAGGAGGGTTTAATGACAGCCCACAAACTGTTAATACTGCAGCCCACTTCTGCTTTCTCAGAAATGCAGCAATTGGGTAGAAGTTTAGGGGATTCTTCTGTGGGGACAGTGTCTTGAGAATAGACCTGTCTGTGCTATTATTTGGGGGAAACTAGAGAAACAGGTTTCCACCCCACTATGCCCTGCAAAGTTCACTGTTTTAGTTTCCTGTCTGCTCCAACAAATTGGTGCAAAGTAAGCAGTTTAAAAACAGTGGAATTTTATTCTTTCACAGTTCTGGAGACTATAGGTCCAGAATGAAGCAGCCCTGTGCTCCTTATGTAAACTCAGTGGGAGAATTTGTTCATTTTTCTCTTCCAGTTTATGGGTACCTCAGGCATTCCTTGGCTTATAGCCACATTAATGCAATCTTGGCCTTTTGTGGTCACACTGCTTCTTCCTCTCCTATGTCTGCAGAATCTCCCTCTCTGCCTCGCTCTTATAAGGACATTTGTTATTGGATTTAGGATCATTGCATAATCTAGGATAATCTCATCTGAATATTTTTAATTTAATTGTCTTTCAAAGACCTTTTTCCAAGTAAGATAACATTTAGGAGTTCTGAAAATTGAGACATGAATATTCTTTGGGGAGGGGCACTCACTATACTCACTACTCCAAAAGCCCCAGTCATGCATACAGAATTTCTATTCAGCTTTTTATGTCTTGCTTTTAAATCTGAACACACAGCTAGTGATAGCCATTGAGGAGAATATCCAAAAGAAAAAGCAAAAATGATAAAAATAGAAAAAAGCAACTTAAGGGACTATAAACTATGCAGAGAGTAGAAGACATCTTTTACAAATTGTATTTAATGTTAACAGAAGAGAAATAATTTAGTATATAAAATAATTGGTTACTATATATTTTGAGGTTAAGAAGAGCTGTTGGAAATTAATTTAAAGGTAATTATTTTTTAACATTACATTAAATTATTTTTAAAGTAATTAATAAAAAGTGAATTTAAGTAAAAATGTAATAACAGTAAAAAAAAATAAGTGGGCAAAAGTAAAGCTGAAAAAATAAATTAAAAAGTAGAAGGAAAAAAAGAATAGGATCAATGCCACATTTAATATTATAGGAGTTCCAGAAAGAGAACAGTAAAATGGGAAAGAAGATATTAACAAAGAAAAATGTGAGAAATGTTCCCAGAACCAAAGGACTCAGGTTGCCAGATTAAGAGATCTGTTGAGACTTGTGCAAGGATGTTCTTTACTGCACTGTTTCTTGGTAGTAGGGAGTTGGAAGTGACCTATGTGCCCATAACAGGGAGACCTAAATAGGTAAAATGTTGAATACATATCATGGCATACAGTGTAGGAGTTAGCAGCAACAGATATCATGTACACATAAAACACAGGGTATTTTAAGAACAGAATTTAGTGAAAACAAAGAAATAATGTGATGCAGTGTGATTTACATAAAAATGCATGCATGCAGAACATAAGTAGTTTATAAAACTACACTGAAAAAGTATACACTGAATATATTATAAGAACAGTTTGTATAGTAGGTTGATAGAAGATGAATTAATAGATTAATCATAACAATGCCCACTGTTATCAGGCATTGCAATGTACCACTGTAATCCCAGCACCCTGGGAGGCTAAAGTAGGAGGATCACAGGTTTGAGCTCAGCTTGTCTCAAAAAAAAGTGGGTGCTGGAAATGTAGCTCAGTGCAAAGACCCTGGGTTCAATCTCCAGTACCTCAGAAAAAAGAAAAGAGAAAAGGGCCAGGGATTTAGCTCAGTGGTTCCACTGCCTGCTTCACAAGTAGAAGAGCCCCAGCACGCCCGCCCCCCGCCGTCCAAAAAAAAAGGAAAAAAAGAAAATATCCACAGAGCACTCAGCACAGTTAGAGATCACACCAAAGCAGGTTTCCATGAAATTTAGAGCATAAGAGTAGAGAATAGTCTACTCTTGAAGTGGTGAAGTTTCCTTACCAACAATCAGAATGGCATTGGACTTCTCAAAGGTAATGCTGAAAGTTGTAAACCAATACTGAATTTCCTAGAACCTTCTGCAGGAAAACAATTTTCATGATGAAATTATGTATTCAGCCAAAGTACCGATATTCACTGGAATGGAACAGCAATATTTTCAGGTACCCTTTCTGAAGAAGTTACTGGAGAACATAAGTTCCTAAAAATAAGGCAGTAATTAAGAAAGAAAGACATTGTACTCAGAGAAACAAGAGATTCAGTAGAGAAGACAGGCAAAGCAAATGATTCCCAGGACAATAGCAAAGGGAAGTCAGTGGCCTAGAAGGTATGAAGATCAGATTTGAATAGGATGACAGAGGGCTTCAAAAATGCGGTCTTTAAGAAAAAAAGTGAAACCATTGTATTCCCAGATGTGTTGCATTCATGAGTTTTATGATTTTGATAAAGCTATATATATGATGCATACAAGTATATGTACATACCTTCCCTAAGCATTCATTTCCACAAAATACAGAAGCATTACCACTAAAGAAATAGTGAGCACAATGTGTCCCCTGTGCAGCTAATCTATGGAGCATTGTCAATGCTGAAGTTTAAGTTACCTTTCTTAGGGCACTTAGGGTACTGTAGTTTAATTGGGGGAAACAATATGGGAAGAGAAAGACTAAAATCTTAGGTTCCAGTAAGAAAGTCTTTAAACAGCATCTAAAATTGAAATATAAAGCAAGAGTGTTTTCAACATAATATTTGGAAATTTAAAAATGAATACCAAAAGAAAAGGGTATAAGGATTACCTCTGGGGAGTGAGATTTAAAGGTTGTGAAAGGTGAGGAAGAAGGCTGGTAATTTTTTTTTCATTATATGTCAAAATTATTTGACTTTTAAACTCTGTGTCTATTACTTTGAGAAAAATAGAAATTAAAATCTTAATGTAAAAATTTTATATACACAAAGTGTAAGATGAAAGGAGTATATAAGAACATTCATGTGGTGTCAGCGGGCACCAGGAGAGACCAGATCCATGAAGATCAAAAGCCATTTTAATCCAGCCATGTGCTCTAAGAGCCTGCGGTGATAATTTGTGAAATAGTTATAAGGAGAAATGCGAACATTGTGAACGAGTCCTTAGTAGTGTATAACTTGAGTGGAGGGTCTTAAGATGTAATAGGAAGAAAGGGGCTAAAGGTGTAGGGAAAGTGGGAGGGGTAGGGGAAGGTAATAAGGGAAAAAAATATGAGAAAATGAAAAATGGAAATGAAGTGTTTGTAAATGGGGGTGGGGTGGGGTGAAGGGAGGGCAGGGACAAGGGGAAAAAATGAGAGCCAAGACCTGTCGTGTAAAGGTGCAAGATCCCAATGATGAATGTAACTGTGCTGTATACCTAAAATTTACCAATAAACTCAACGAGAGAGAGACAAAAATAGAAAAAGTTGGTTAAACTTTCTAGAGCAGTTAGTTCAGCACAGACAAATTTTGCCTTAGTTGATGTTATTCTTATACTCAAATGAACAATAACATCAAAAACAGAACCTGCTGAACTATATTACTTCATATTCTCTAGGGAGACACATTTTGAGAAAGATGGGGTTTTGTGGGCAAGAGATGAAAAAAATTCATATAATTTAAATAGAATTTCAAACATTAGTACCCTTTTTTCCTCGTTGCTTTCTGTTTTAATAAAATGGTGAATAAGTATTATTATGTAGATAGATGTGAGATGTACAAATAATTATACGTCCTTGTTCAAGGCTTTTAGCATGTGTGCATTTTTCTTTTTTATGTACTACAGTCCAATGTTAAAAATTGCACCAATAAACAAGATTGCTGTCTTTCCTCTGGGGAATAAAAAGACATAATGGGATTTCTTCTGTGTGTACTTACTCAGGGAGCATTTGTTGACATCCTTTGTTACTCTCCTCCTCTCCTGCACCTAAAACTCAAACATACTCCCTTAGTGCCTGCCCATAGGAGAGGCCTGACCAGAGAGACATCTTTCTTCTTGTATGTTTACTGTGGGCATTTTCTCTAGTGTGTGGGATCTTAGTCTGATGTTCTTTATCCTTACTTATTTTCTAAGTGTGTCCATATTTTAGTTTAAAAAATTCAAGACAGATTCTTACTATTTAAGGAGAGAGAAAAATAGATGTAGTACCAGCAAAAGTCATTGGTGCTCTAGATAAGACTCCAATTTGGGTTCAAGGTATGTCTTAACCTAGCTGGAAATGGGGCAGAGCACAGCTCTACCAGTCAGTGCTGTGTGTCTGATGACGTGGATGCTCTCTGGTTGGGAGTTGCATCATTTCATTTTCCGACATCCTTCTCCAGATGAGAACAGGTGGCACATTGGAAGAACTGAGGTCTTTAGCGTGACATTCATGGTTGAGACGTTAACCCTCTTATTAATGAGCAGCCATTTATTTGTACTGTGCATTTAATGAAGTCACTCAGAGCCTCCTTCCTTGTCTCTGTAGCCACAGGTTAAAAAACGTAGCCCTGGGCCTGGCGTAGAGAAGCCTTTTGTTCTCTTGAGCTGTCTATGACCTTTGATAATGGTGACATACATGTCTCTACCAGGTAACCTAGGTGGCTGTCATCTGCTTAACAGTCTGTGGATGCTTGGCTTGAGCCAGCAGTGAGGCCATCAGCTCCTCCTCTATGGCTGGGTCATAGCCTCATCAAATTTAGAGAAGCCAGGAAAATGGCATGGCAGATGCCTTCTTAGCACTTCTGGAGAAGCCCAGGAAACAGCAGTAGCAGCTGGGAACAGCTGGTGTGAATAAATTCTGACATTTAAAGGAGTGTTATCAGTAGGGGCCTTACTTGCGGGGACCAAAATATTTCTGTCCTGATTTATTTTTCATGTCCTGATACTCCAAACCTCCTTCTGGCATTAGGGGGGTTTGTACTGGTGTTTGCAGAGGGCTCAGCAGCAGCTGATCCTGTGTACAGGAGGGGCTGTGGGCTTCCTTTGCTGCCTGGTTGGCTTTCTTATGCATCTGCAGAGGACATAAGCTCGCTCCTTAAAGTGGGGTTTTGGTTGGGTTTTATACTTTGAGTCTGCTGGGGAAATAGCTCTAAAAGTTTTATGCCCAAGGAACAGATTTCTTGTGATCTACAAACAATTTAAATGTTGTGTGCAAGGTTATTCGAAGAACAGAGAGACAGCAATAGAAATGGGGGAGGGGACTAAACAGAAGAGGGAGAGAGTCTGGGCAGGAGGGATAGGTGCTCGTGACCCTCTGCAGACAAAGTGTGAAAATGACTGGGGCACCTATCCCAGGGCCCCAGGCTTTCGTAGAAGGAAGGCTGTGAGGTGTGTTTGCTGGCTTCATATTTAAAGAGGAACTATGGATGTGGAAGCACTGTAGCATTTTTTACTTGTCTTGGAGGAAGCAGGATTTTATGAAAACCATTAGTTTAGGCTTGAAGAGAAGCAGAGCTTCCTGTCTCCATGGAAACAAACCAGGGCTGCATAAGCACATCCTGAAGTGCTGTCAGGGGCTACAGGGCAGGAGACTCACACAAACAGAAAATGAACCTGAGCTATTCCAGAGTATCCACCCAATGTCCCCAGGGCTTCTGGCAAGACACAGGTAGGCTTAGGGAAGCAGGTGAGCTGACTCCAAATGGGGACTGTGGCAGTCAGGACAAGGACTGCTCACATATGAACACAGGGAGCAATGTGAAGTCTCATGTAAGTAAAGCATGCAATGGCTTTCAAAGCACCTTTGCTTCCAAGATCTTATTTTTTCCTTGTGACAACTCTGTGCAGTTGATATATAGCATTTTATTTAGAGATGGGCAGAAAAAGGTTGAAAGAAGATAATTTCCTACTAGTTAGTGACAGAAGAGAGACCAGGGATTATTATTTCTCGACCCTTGGTTTGATGCTTATTTTAGTCTCCCTCAGGGATACTAGCACCAAAGGTGGCACAATGAGAAAAATGCTGTGTGTAGCCAAGAGTATCAGCTTGACCGTACAGATCTAGGGACAAGTTTTACCTATCACTGCACATTAGGAGGTGGTATCTGAGTCTTTCCTAGGGCTGACTTGAGTAGGAATGGCTGCTGGTCTTAAGAAGAAAATTATTTTTTGCCAGATCAGTGATCCAGCTGAGATCTCTGAAGTTATTGATGGTTGTTAGTTTGACATGTGTCTTATTCTCCGAAGACAGGTTGATGTGCAAGAGGACTGGCTAAAATAAGTGTGAGTGAATTATAGTAATTTTCCTGCTGAGATTCTAACACTGGAGTCCACCAAGAGAAATTCAGTCATTCATTCAGACAGTAGTTACTGAGTACTTGTGTGTCACCTGGTGTCAGGGACTGGAGATATCACATCATAGGGCAGAGAGCTGCCATCCTCAAGGAGCTGCTAGCCTAGTTAAAGATATAGAAATGGGGTAGACATTTAAATTAGGAGGCCAGGATCAGATAAAGCCAACTGAGGAAGGTAACATTTGTGTATACTTTTGGAGAGAGAGTATTGGTGAGGTGTAAGAAAGGTGGGGAAGGTCTGGCAGGGGATTTAGCTCAGTGGTGCCACCACCTGCCTTGCAAGGTCCTAAGTCACCCATACAAAAAGAAAAGAAAAGAAAAAGAAAGAAAGAAAGGTGGAAGACATTGCAGCAGATTGGGAGTCAGGAGGGATAGAAGTCCTAGAACTGTGAGCACCTCTAATGAATTATGTGGAGGAGCCAAAAGTGAGTGAAGCTAGAGGCAGAGGCTTTTGAAGTGCTTTTGGGCCAAACTAATGAGTTTAAACTTGATCCCAGAAACTAATGGGAGGTTCCAAAACTGTGAGCTACAGAGATATCAAGATTTTATTTAAAAGTGATCATGCTAAGGTGTAGTCTACAGAGAAGCAGGACTGGAAGCAGGAAACACATTAGGAGCAAATGTTCAGGAGAGAGCAGAGAAGCAGTGAGTCTGTAGGGTGGGGATAAGGGAAGATGGGATGAATCTACAAGGTGCTGGTGGAGTAGGACCTGCAGAACTTGTGGCCTAAGTGTGCACTGGGGTAAAATTAAGATGAAAGTCCACTGGTCTGCTCTGGATTTCTGAATTGACTCTAGATTTTGTTTTATTTTGTTTTGTTTTTGGTACTAGGGATTGAACTCATGACTTTGCACTTGTGAGGCAGGCGAGGTGCCACTGAGCTAAATCCGGGGCCCTGGATTTCTGAATTGAACCACTTGTTGGCTGAGGAAGATCACAGAATGAAGAGTAGACTTTAAGGGAAAGAAATTAGGTGGTAGGCCTATTGTGTTTAAGATAACATTACATATCTTCTGCCTTTGGGCTAGTTCACAGCAACAGAGTAGAGTTTGCTTCAGGTTGATTTTTTAAAGCTGTGATTTACTGAGTCTTGCTATGTACTGGATATTGTACCAAATTCTATGACACATATTGTCTCCTCTCAATGACACACATCTAATCCTCATAATGACCTTTTAAGGAATTACTATCTTCTTTGATAAACAGAGTAACTGCCAGCAAGGTTTGATAATTTGTCTAAGCAAACAAAACTGTTAAGCAGCAGGTGCAGAGTTTAGAATGAGATCTACCAGGCCTAAACACCCACATCCTTAAGCACATCCTCCAAATAGTTTACATAGCCTTTGTGGAGGGAAATTGTCTGCCCTCTAGCGTGGAAAAATTTGGTGAAAGTGAAGGGGCCTTTAGTGACAACCAAGACAGTTCTGCAGACAGATTTCGTGTTACAGCTGGTTATACTGACCACAGTGGAATGTTCATGGCTCCTACTTTGACTAGAAAGGTGCATTGTTGGGTGAATTGTGTGACCAAGGGATCTCCCGAGGAGCTTATGTGAGTTAGTTAAAAGATGTGCCTTTCTTCAAGACACTGGTTTGTATATCAGTTATCAAAATTGTCTTGGCATGTGATAAGAACTCTTTGCAGAAGGAGAGCCTCTTTGTAATTGATTTGTAGTTCCAAATGAGGATGCTCAAATAGAGGGTGAAATGCCTTGTTCAGTTAAATTCTCAGTTCCTTAGTCCTGATCTTGGGTCAAACCACATCCCCAACTCCCTTTCCAGGGGTGTGTGTGTGTGTGTGTGTGTGGGTGTGTGTGTCTCTCACAAGTACAATATAGCAGTAAAATACAGACTAGTGGTGTGTGTGTGTGTGTGTGGGTGTGTGTGTCTCTCACAAGTACAATATAGCAGTAAAATACAGACTCTGTAGACAGTGTTCTAGGTTTTAATCCTACTTCCATCACTTGCTATCTGCACAAGTCACTCCATTTTCTATGTTTTCAATTACCCACTGTGATTTAGGATGCTGGTATATACCTTTTAGAATTATTGGGCAAATAAAATCGTATTATGTGTGCTAAGTATCAGAGCGATAAGAAATATTTAATGTTAGCAGCTGGGAAAGGGCTACTCTTACCTACTGAGTATTTCTATTAAGTCAACTAGCATGATCTCAAATGTTTTCTCATACTCCCGGTGGGACTGACCATCTATGGCAACCTACAGGAAACAGTGAAGATGAGCTATGCCCTTGTGCCCCACACAGGGCCATCAGTTTAGACACTACACCATTTGAAGTTCCTCAGATGCCCTTGCCTTTCCAACCTCTTTTCATGTGGTCTGGCGTGAGCTTTCTTCCCTCCTTCAGTTCTCTTGGTTAAATCCCTGCTCATTTTTCACAACCTGTTTCAATTGTGATTTCCTTCATGACATCTTTCCAGGTCCGTACCCCCACTCCCATTTTGCAATTAGGATTAAATCTTTCTCCCACATGCTCCTGTAGCACAATGTATCTGTCTTGTATTGAATCTATTACTCATAGTAACGTTATGGAATCATGTTATAGAATTTAGTAATACTAAAAACAAGAGCTAGGATTTACTGAAAGCTTGTCATGTACCTGATACTATGCTAAATACTTTATAGATAGGATTTCAATTAATTTTTGTAATAGCCTCATGAGTCAGGTGCTGTTGCTAACCCCGTTTTTATAAATGAGGAAAGGGAAGCTGAAAGACTTTACTACTCTTAGCAGAGCTCTCCTGCTTGGCCCAGGGTGCACCATCTTCCTTGAATTGGAGTTATTAATGTCTCTGGTGCCTCTTGGGTTTTGTTTCTCCTGTTAGGATATCTTTGCACATAGTTGTTGGGTCTGCCCTAACATCCTAGTGCCCTATTTTTGTATCATACCCCTTATGATGTCCTGGAGAACAGAACTGCAGGGAACCAAGAACGAGGCTGGCATCTTGAGTCAGGAAACACTCACTGGTACAGGAGGTCTTCCATGGAGGGGGGTCCCTGCTTACAGCATATGGGCATTACAGACAAGAAGCAATTGGTAATGTGAAATAGAAAATGGCTAAAGGGGAAGTGGGAAGGAGAGGGGAAAGGAAATAAGGGAAAAGAAAAATATGAAAAAAGGAAAAAATGGAAACCTTTGTAAATAGGGGAAGGGTGAAGGGGTATGGGGAAAAAAATAAGAACCAAGATATATCGTGCAAAGGTAGAAAATCCCAATGATGAATGTAACTGTATTGCTTGTTTTAAATGTACCAATAAACTTAATGGGGGGAGAAATAATTGCCACAGGATAAACATTCCTATATGTGGCTATCAGGAATTTTTTCTTATAAGTTATTGCTCATCTTGTGCATTTTTGCCTCTTTTCCTGGTACCATATTTATTTTTTCTTACAGCATAGTAAGAATATTAATCTTTTATGTCATATTTGGCAAATATTTTAAGAATAATAATTTTAAAGGAAAACTGAAACAGCCATCCAACTGGGAATTGAGGGTATCCAAAGCTATTGGGAGTCCAAAAAGTTGAAACAGTTATTCTCTGTTATGTTCAAAAACATTTTAGAGCTTTCAGTAATAACAAACAGCCAGTTGCGGCACGTATGCAATACATTTGTCACCACTGCTTAGATTAAATTTCATTTAATTCCATCATAATCATTTGATTTGCACAATGATCCTAAGAAGTCTATTATTGTTATTTTACAAATAATAAGACTGCATCTCAAAGTGAACATGGCATGCCCTTTAACTTAAATCTAAAAGTGTGAGTTCTGACTCAGTCCAGTGTCCCTTATTTTGCAAAACACTGTTTAACCCCTGGAGTGAGATCTTTGCCACTTGGCTTGTACTCAAAGCAGAGATGTGTTTTTCATACCTGGTTCCATACAATAACAAAGTGCTTTTTTGAATTTATTAATTCAACCAATATTTACTGAGCAGGTACTAGGTACCAAGCACTGTTCCAGATGCTAGGGATTAAAAATGTCCCCACCCCCAAGGAGCTTATGTTGTTTGTGGGGCAAATAAATTGACATTTTAGATGGCACTGCTCCTCACTTTAGGACTTAGTATGTTAGGCAGTATAATCAGTGCCCACACCCTGGAATTGCCCTGTGTTGATGATACTTGGGTGAGCCTGTGAATGTGGAATATAATATAGTTGCTTTGGGTGGGCAGGTGAGGGTTCTAGTTCTCTTTTATACCCCCTCAAAAAAATCAGGCTCTAACTTTGCACTTGTCTTTTCAGGGGAGCAGAGGTAGGTCCAGGATATGTTGTGAGGGCTTGACTGGGGTAGGAGGACCACTCGCTGAGGGTGCATGGTGATGGCTAGAGGTGAGGTCAGATGTGGCAGAAGCCAGCAGTTGATCTAAAAAGGTGGAGTCTGAGAGGTAGGATCAAGGTGTCGGAGGGAAAGGAACAGAGAAAGCAGTGATTAAACTAATCAAGGTAAATAATCAAAATACAGAAGAGTTTTATAAGGATTTATTATTTTTATCAAGAAACTTGGAAATTGTTGAGGTGTCATTAGATGTCTTTTGATGATGAAGTCAACAGGCAAATATAAAAATTCTTCAATTTCAGTTGTTTTTTACACATGGAACTGTTTTTATACATGGAACTTTTGTTTGATCAAGATAAGAAACAGTCCCGGTCTCTTGAATTGCTCAAACAATCCTGATCTCTCCTTGGTAATTTTCTAACTTTGTATAGATTCAACACTCTGATGCTTCCATGTATGCTATTTTTACATATGTACATGTTTTACAGGAATTTGCTAATTCTAATGTATGTCTCCGGTAAGGAGCCCAGCAGGTGACTGAACTATTCTGATTTGCCTGGCTACAGTGATTACATCTAAAACTATTTCAAGAATGTTTCCCTCTTAAAGTCACATTTTTCTTACTGGCTTCTCAGAGAAGCAGCTAAGTTTTACTTGTAAAATAATATAACATGAAATAATGTTTAAGAAGATGGTTTTGATGAAACAGTCCTGAATTTAATTTCCCCGTCTGCTACTAAGCTCCAAAGTACATATCTTTATTGATATATTCCTTAGGCATCTCAAACACAGGATACCTCAAACAGAACCTATTACATCATTCTCCTGTGCTTCCATTAAGCCCACACACTACTGTTCCTCAGTTGAATTTCCCTGTTATGTTTTATGGTAGTCGTTCCCAGGTGAAAATCTTTGTTAGTCTTGATACTTTCTCCTAACTTATTCTTACCTGATTGCTCCTCAGGGCCTTCTGACTCCACTTGGAAAGGTTTTGTGAACTGTGTCCTGGATTATAGTAACTGCCTCTCTAAATGCTCTAAAACTGAATTGAATTCCCATCTTATATCTTACAACAAAATAAACTGCAGGTAGAGCTAGATACATCCATGTAAAAAAAAACTTAAATCATAAAAATGATCAAAGAGGATTTGTGGGGAAAAAATGATCAAAGATATAAAGCACAATTAAATAATCTTCAAATGAGAAAGCCTTTCTAAGCATGATATAACTCAATAAGCCTTAAAGGGGATAACTGATACATTTGAACTTGTAAAAGATACAGTTAAGTTTTAGAATAAGACCAAAAGACAAAGTTTAAATTAGTTTTAGGTTTTAGAATGATTACATAGAAGATTAGGGAAGGTTGCAAAATAATGAAAGGTGATTGATAAGTAGTGAGTGTAATAAATCTCTGCAGACAGAAAATGAGTCTCCCAAACCCTCCTGGCTCAGATGTGAAGAGAAAAACAGTGGTGACAATTTAGGTGGTAAACAGAACATGGTGAGTGATTAGCTATAGTGACTAAAGGAAAGGCCTTTAGAACATGACCAAAAGAGTCAGTTGCGAATGTCTTAGAAAACTTGGTTCCATTTGCAGAGATGAGCAAGATTGAGAAGGGTGGGGGAACTCTTGTTCTAGGAGGAAGATGTGTTCAACTTCAGACAAAGGGTTTGAGGTCTATGAGGAAGAAGTAGATGGGGTCAGCCAACATCTGTGTTTTGAGAACAGGGACAGAAAAGATGTGACATTATCAGACATGACCGAGAAAATAGTACAGACAGATCAGGGTACCTGTAGGGGGCTTGCAAAGAGGAAAAACAGTCAGGGAAAGAGGTTCTAAAAACACTCACTCTTTAGAGTTAGAACATTGATTGGTCCTGAGGATATATCAAAGTCATCACGTCATAGGGGACAAAAAATACAGCTTCAAAAGGGGATGAGAAGACCACCAGAGGCTGAATGAATCACAGCAATCTGAAACATTAACTAAAAAAGAGCTGCTGAAGCATGAATTATGGAGCCTCTGTCTGGCTTGCTTTCTCTTTCTTTCTGGCCTTTTTCTTCTTTGGAAATAATTATACCATCACACACAGCTGAAGATGTATGGGGAGCTCTTGTGCCTTTCTCTCAGTTTCATCCAGTTGTAACATCCTGTATCTATAGTACAGAACCAAAAATTGATGTTGGTATGATCTGTGGAGCATGTTTATCTTTCACCAGTTTTATATGCACTAATTTTTCTGTGCATATAGCTTTATGCAGCTGTATTATGTGTAGATTTGTGTGACTAATCACCACAATGAAAACATGGAACTGTTTTATTACAAGATTCCTGTTTTCCCTTTATGGTCTCACTCACCGTCCGCTACCAACATCTGAACCCCTAGCAATCACTAATTGTTTTCTATTTTTCTAATTTTGTTATTTAAGACAAATTATAGAAATAGAATATTGAATGTAACTTTTTGAATTTGGCTTTTTTTACTTAGCAAAATCTCCTTGAAATTTCAGACCAACTTGAAATGCATCCAGGTTGTTTCTTATGCAAGTTGCTTATTTCTTTCCTTCACTGGTTTGGTATTCCATGGTGTGGATGCACCAGAGTTTGCTTAACAGGTCATTTCTTGGACATTAGTGTTGTTCTCAGTTTAGGGGTACTGTTAATAAGGCTGCTCTGAACATTTATTTACAAGGTTTTGTAAGAGCATTTCTGTACATTCTCTTTTTTTCTGGAATAAATGCCCAGAAATGCAATTGCTGGGCCATATGGAAAGTGCATGGTTAGTTTTATAAGAAAATGCCTATCATCCAGAGGATATGTGTCCTTTTGCATTCTTGCTAATAATGTATGAGACTTCTGTATTTTCCCATTTGCCTTCTGGCTGAAATTAAATAACCAACAATGAACATTAATAAATATTACTAATTTATGTGGGAATTTTAAGACAATATCAGCAATGTAAACCGATGATTATTAAATCACACATTTATTATTATGGACCAGTAGATTCTCAGAAAGAGAAAAAACAAACAACCGCAACATTGGATGGAAAGAAATGATGAATAGAGTTAACTTCAATTTTAGTTAATTTTAGCAGTTAAGGATGTGAAAACAAACAGGTTGATCACAAACGCAGCCTCAACTGCTAGCTTCTCTCACCACCAATCTGCTAAAGAAAGAGTCCATATTAATGTTACTTGCCTTGCTTGACCTTATAAAACCTAGCTCCAATCTACTTTCTCATCCTTCATACTATTGCCCAGCTTGCTATTCCTAGATTTCCTAGGTAATCATTTCTTTGCCTAGAAATATGCAACTCTCCACAACCTCTTGTACCAGCTGCTTTATTTGTCCAGGGGCCTCTGACTCATCCTTCAAGGTCAAGTCTCCTCTTCTGACTTCTCATTGTACTATATATACTCCTCCATTAGAGCACTTGTTACCTTATTTTATAGATATTTGTGGAGGATGTTGCTTCTTTCACAGCAATATGAAGGGAGGCACCATGGTGAGTTCATTTTCCTTTCCCTTGCACTTAGCAAGCTTAACTAACAAGCACGTGGGTAGGCTCCAGTAAATGTCCTCCAGTAAATGAATCAAAGGCCAACTTCTTATTTGTGGGATGTCGGTATTCATCAGAAAATTTCCCGAGACTTAGCCATTGTTTTCAGTGGGTGTAATTCCTCTGAAACCCAAGTTTAATATGAGTTGAACAACTGGGCACAGAGTACTGTAGTAGAACCAATTATTTTGCTGGCATCATGAGACAAGTGTGAGAACAATGCCATAGTCTTCTTCATTGCATGAAGAAAGAGGGACCATTTGTCATTATCAGTATGATGCACTGGACCCCAGTAATTGAACAAAGCTGTTTTGAGGACCTTTTTAATGGCCCTTTTGCTGTGGCTTTTCACTGTGGCTTTAAGGCCAAAAATCTTGGGTTATTTAAGATTAAAAATATTTTAAACTTGAATTTACATCTGTCTTTCTGGTTTATAGACTTCGTGGTGATTGGCTTCACCATGAAAAAATTTGTAATTGTGTTAGAGCCCCACTTCATTCTGAGCTTCTAGCCCGTAGTCAAGGCCCTATAATTAGACATGTTTTCTATGCACTTGCAGACACGTGCACACTGAGGTGACTGAAATAATACCTCTCAATTTCCTCAGTTGATAATCACAGTCTTTACAACTTGGTTATATACTGGGTGCTTGGCATTTCTAGCTGTTAAGTTCAGATGCTGTTAAAGTCATAGTTGAATTAAAAGTTCTTTATTTTCCCCCTGGTGTCAAGTGCATCACTACATTCTCAACACTTAATAATCATTGCGTCCCAAAATATTCCTCATTTAGCAAAAATATTGAAATTACTCTTTCATATTGAAGAAGCAAACTCTGATATGCAGGAGAGCACTGAGATTCTATGTTTCACAAAGAACTGGGGAAATGAACAGCCTATAAAAAGCATTTTGGGGAGCAAGAGGGATCCCCCAGAGTCTCTTAGTGGGACCACATGGCTCTCACCTCGGTTAGAATCAGCAGGATAACTAATTTTTTGAACAGCTAACAAGTCCATAGGCTAAAGGTGACTGGGTCAGAGAAGGCTACCAAGTTTTGTCAAAACTGACTGGAATAGCATTAAAATAGGATGGGATTTTCCTTCCCCATCCCCATGGCCTTCTATGCTGTACACACAGAAGGAACTCCTGCTTCCCCAGCCCTTGTGATTTGACATTATACTTCCCATTTATATCTAGGTACTCTGTGATCAAACACAATATGAAGTAGAGATTATCTTATTAATAGCTCATAACACCTTAGTGAGCAAGAACTGGAAAAAGAGGGCACAAAATACTTTTTTAATAGATGGGGATAAAAGAGAGATCATTTATTAAAATATTTATTCAGCAAATATGCCTTAAACACCTATGTGTATGACATTCTGGGTTTGAAAGTGAACAAGATGAGGTCCCTCATCCTCATCAACTTAATATTCTAATGGCTAAGGAAGAAAAGAAGCAAGTAAAACATAAAAATAACACTAAATGTAAGAAGAAAATAAACAGGCTTTACATAGTAGCCTTGATTCTTAGGGAGAAAATTAAAATCACACTTGAGGGAATTGCTGTTAAGCCCTATGATCTGTGCTGACCTGGCCCCTCTGGATTCTGTGGGTGCAGGGTCATGCTGGCACACCTGTTCCCTCACAAGTGATGTGCACACTCTTCCAGTGGATGGTGTCAACCAGGTAGGCTAAAAAAAAAATAACTGAGCAACGGTATCATAAATGTTTCTTCTAGAAAAATTAGACAAATAAATAGGTGGCATTTGTGTTAGTGATCGTGTACCTTTATTCTGCCCTGGTTAAATATTCGTCTTTCCTCTTTTCTGCTTTGCTGGGGGTGGGGGTGGAGTTATGTGATGGACTAACTCGTTCACATATAGTGTTTCAGCCTGGGTTCACCTAAAGACTCTTAGAGAAGGCCTGGATATAGGTTATTTATTTAGGGCTATGATCCTTGGCTCCAAAGGGTATGATTGGGGAAATTGAGACAGAGAAAGAGAGTAAGCCAGAATGTGTATTAACTGAGGAAGTCACCAGTGCAGACTGCTAAAGTTTAAACTACTGAGAAACCCTCCAGGGAACCATGTAGAATGTGCCTTAGAATTGCTCCACCAGTGGGCTGGGAAACTGATCGGAATATGGATGTGCTTGTGGGCTGAGCACGGTCCTAGGGGACTGAAGAAATCCCTCATGCAGAGAAGCAATGAGATGTGAGCATATGAGGTGGGCACTGTTACCTGTCAGAGTGCACAGGTCCTGTCTGCCACAGCTTCAAAACTCAGGTGATTGGGAGGTTATGGTGTGTGTGTGTGTGTGTGTGTGTGTGTGCGTGTGCACGCGCGCGTGTGTGGGACTGTGGCTATCCGGAGTATCCACTGCTTGCTAGTCATTATAAGAATAGTCTATTCATTCAACATATTTAACATTTGTTGCATACATACTACGTGTAAGGAACAGTCCTCCTCATGCTGATAATGTCTAGATGAGTTTTGTTTTTTTTTTTTAAGGCAGGGTGAGAACGGAATTGTGAAGGAAGTGAGCTGAAATGGCAAGTGGTCCACTGCCCAGAATGAGAACATGCCTCACAGGGCGGGGGGAGATGCTGCTGGTTTAAGATGCTGTGTAGCAGCCATGAGCAAAACGTTTCGGTCAGCCCAACACCAGCTAGAGTCCTGACAATTTCAGTCAACATGAGGTCATCTCTCTCCTGCAACTGTTTCCTCCTTTTAGCCTCCTCAGCAGTCTGCACCCACACTTGCTGTGCAAGCTCTGAATCCTTGCTCATTTCTCTTCTGCTTTTTCTTCTCCTTAACGACTCCCCCCCACCTATTTCATTGGATCCTGATGTGTGTGTCTTGCTTAGCCTCCCTGCTTTCTCACCCTTTCCCCCACTGTAATGTACAGCATTCTCCTTATCACTGTTTAGTTCCCCAGAGGCACAGTTCATCCTGTTCAGGGCCAATTTAAGGACTCTCAAGTCTAGAATTTTTATGACTTCAGCATTTGAGGATTGCCTTATATTACCAATGATGAATGATATAACAAGTATCCAGAGTCTCAGTTAAAATACTCATCAATCATGTTTGAAAGCACAAAGTCTAATCTTAACCTCAATAGGTCTAGAAATTAAAAATAAAGTCTGTGGCCATGGGTTCCCCACCCATGAATTCAACCAGCCACAGGTTGAAAATATTTGAGGAAAAATTATATCTGTATTGAGCTCCTACAGATATTTCTTGTCCTTTCCCCCTAAACAGTACTATGTTATTTTATTTAAGGGACCTCAGCATCCAGCTTACACAGCTTTTGTTATCTGAGGGAGCTCCTACAACCATCTCCCACAGATACTAAAGGATGACTGCAAGGGTTCTCACTGTCCAGAGGCTCCTGCCCTAACCTAGATGAGGCCCGTTTGTCAGTTTCATATCAGTTCAGCCCACAATTCCTGTGCTTTGGCCTGGTAGACGGTGCAGTGGGGACATGGGGCTGTCAGAAGGAAGGGGGTCTCTGCCACAGGCCACAGTGAATGTGCTTGTTCTGATGGCCTCCTTTGGGTTAACTGGATCCCAGAACAGAGATCCAGAGCAGAGGTCCTCAGAGTGCCACAGCCTCCGTGTGGACCAAGCAAGCATTTTACCTCCAGGCACCTGCTTTGCACGCAGGACCAAGGCCCTCATCCCGCCTGGGAGTGGGAGCAGGTGGGACATAAGCTGCAGCCTTCCTCACAGGGCTCGTGTTCAGTAGAAAGTGCAGGCTTGTTCTCTCTCTGCTTTGGTTCCTTTACCCTCTCTGTCTTTCCTGGTTTTTGATAGTAAAAGTTAATGTTATAATTAAGCAATTAATTTAGCAAATTTTTCTTTGGAGAGTTTCTCTCCATAAGTTTTGGCAATGGTAGTTTCTCTGATCTCAAGAGAAAACCCCTGAGGAGTACATCTGGAGTGTGTTCACTTCTCCTCACCTACAGTTGTAGTCTTAAAAATTGTTTTCAATGCTAACAATTGATCAAGAAGCCACCACATGTTCATCGTTTATATAAGCAGGGAGGACTGTATCTGCTTTTCTCTGCAGGAGGAGAAAGAGGCATTGCTGATGGCTGCTTCCTACGGCCTTGCTCCTGAACATCACAGGCTACTGGGTGTCTAGGCATATTAATTGGGGACAGTGAGGACAAGGGGTGTAATTTCACATACCTAAGTGGGGACATGCTGTGCTGAAATGTAGAAAAATGTACCTATTGGAGATACTGGTCTTATTGTCTTGTACATACTGTTTCCTATGCAAAACACATGAAGTAAGAGATGGGATGGAAGAGAGTTCATGAAAGGGAAAAGAGGAGGAAAATAAACTTTGAATATTCTGGTTACCATGACAACATAATGAGCTCCAAAAGTGGCATCTCTGAACCAGTTTTGCATGGGAAGGCAGGGGAGCCCAGAAGAAAAAGAATTAAAATAATAAAAATAATAAAACAGCGATTGTGAAACAAAAGACATATCTGAAGAGGCTGTTAGCACTTCTTGCCACTGTCTGGGGAGCTGGCCCATCAGAGCTGCTTGCTCCTGGCCAGTCCTGGCAGGGAGGTCAGAATGCCTGCCGTCAGGGGCTGAAATGCTTTTTGCAGGCTCTGGACAATGTGCAGCTAAGGAATTCTGACCAAGAGATCCTGTGCATTGTATGAAGCACAGTGTGCTGGAGGGCTCACTGGAGGCCAGGATTTCTTCCTGCTCTGTTTCTCCTTTTCTGCCTACCACTGCCCTTTCTTCATTTCAGCTGTGCTCCTCACAATCTAAAGCCTTTCTCTTCAGTGAGTTAGTCCAGAGCTTTATGGGGCCAATGTGAATGAAAGAAGCATTTGGAAGTGTAAAATGTGAAGGCTGAGGATGATTTGTAGGTAGTGCTCCTGTCTCATACAAATTGAAATGTACCCAAAGCAGATTAGAATCATTTACTCCTAAAATATGTGTTTAATGAAGATATCCTTTGACACTCCCTAGTGTCTTTTCAAATAGTGTTCATTTTTCCTTGTTGGTGGCCATGGACATCACTATAATACATCCCACTATAATATAATCAGTTTTTATATAACAACATTTTAAACCAATCCATCGGTTAATACACTTGTTCTTAGAAATGGTTGAATTTGAGGATCTTACTGCCACCTTGTGCTTGCTTGATATTTGTACCCAGCAGTTTATGTTTTGTATACTGATATCTCCTACCAAGCACAGGGTCTGGCACACGGTAATTTATTTTTGTTGAATAAATAAGTGAGTGCTTCATGCCTGTAGAAGTGTCAGGCTCACCTTATATGTGCTCTGGCTTCACTCTAACAAATGGTTCTTTGACAATAATCTATGTCAAGTTCCATAGATGATGTATGCATGAGCTGACATCCAGCAACTCTCTCTAAATCTGCAATCATTGAATTAATTCTTTTTAGCAGCAAAGATTAGATCTATTAATTTTCTAGCTTCTTTTAGATATGTGTTAAATGATTGATATTTACATGATGTGTCCTATACCTTAAAACCATTTATTAGTAGGAAATTTCCTTTTCCTTGGCTTCTTATTTCATGTTGAGAAACTTCCTTCAGGAAATGCTTCCAAATGCTGTCTCCACCTTGCTTTTCATTCCTTCTCACTCCCACTATGTAAAATTAGAGGACAGTTGGTCCTCTGTACCTGCAAATTCTGAATCTGGGGATTTAGCCAACCCCTGACAGAAAATATTTGGAGAAAAATACACCTATGCTGAATACATAAGGCTGTTTTTCTTGTCATTAATTCTTAAATAATATAGTATAGCAACAGTTTTCATAATATTTACAGTGCATCAGGTATTATAATAATCTATAGATGATTTAAAGTATGCAGAAGGATGTGTGTTGGTTAAATGCAAATACCATGCTACTTTGTGTGGGGGTCTTGAACATTTGTGGATTTTGGTATGTGCAGGGTCTACAGGCACTGAGGGCTGACTTGTGCTCCCCTCTGCCTCTTTTTCCTACTCTGAAATGACCTGCCCTCCTTTTTGCTCTTATCCTCAGGGATAGCAGCACTGTGTAACAAAGCCGGCCTGGGCTTGTGTGGTTGTGCTGGGCTGTGCTGAGTAATTCAGAATTGTGGGGCAAACTTTACTAATGCTGTGTTCTTCAACAAGCTTTCTCAGAAATAAAATTGTTATTCTTATATTCATTGATCTTACTCCTGTATATCCTGTTTCTTACTTGGTTCTATAATCAGAAGGAGAATCAAAAGTGCAGCCACACTGTACTGTTATGCTTGGTTATAAAGTTGTCTTTTCCTTTAACCTGCAATTTTGAATGAGGAAATGCGGTCTCAGATATGATTTTTGTCATCCAAGGAATCCAGAAATTCCAGTATACACACCTTAGATTTTCAGAATGTAAATCAATTTGGAAACAGTAGAAATAAAGATCATCATTATAGCACACTTAGCTAATATGTGACCTCTGATAAGCCAATATAAGAATATTCTAAAAAATTGGAGACCTGATTCTTTATTTGGGGTTTGTGACATTCCCAGGAAGCAAACATGCCATATTCACACTGGGCACCCCTGCAGTGGATGTCCTTTGATGGCAGATGTCAATGTGGTATCTATTGTGAGAGCAGCTTTGTGAAAGAGGTGGAATGTAAACTAGGCTTTGAAAGGAGGCTGGAACTTAGCTAAGTCAAGGAATATTGTGGAATTGTGCCAGTGGAAGTATTTTAGATAGAACAGCAGGAGCACCAATTTTGAGGCAGGCCTTATTTTACTTGTGGGGTAGCAGTTGAGAATGATGGAAACAAGGTTGATTTGGCTGGATCTAGCTCACTTGTGGAGGGCCACACAACAGAGGGAATTAGTGTTTGTCCTGCAGATGGTAGTTACTGTGGGTGATGGACCAAGAAAGCAGGATGACCATGTGAAACACGACATTTTAGGCAGATTATGTTGTGGACGTGTTTTATGGCCAAGGACACCTGCCTGTCTAGAACTATTGCTGCCTCTCCAACCCTAATGTGGGAGCTTTGAGCTGGCCTAGCATGAGGACCAGACTGTGCCTGTCTGCCAACCACTTGGGGCTGGAGCAGACATGCATGGCACAGTAGTTAGATTAGGCTGCCTCTAAGAGAAGACCAAGAGAACATTTATTTCACTCAAACTATGGCTGGGAGATTGCATATCAGTATGTACATTTGAAGAAGAGCTTTTTAATGAAAAAAAAAATCAAAACAATAAAGTCACTATTCCCCTGTAAGTCATAGCAAAGATCTTACATGAAATAACAATAATGACAGGCACTGTTTATGAATTGCTTACTATCAAGACTTTTCTTACTGTGTTGCTACATCTCTAATATGTATGTATTGACTAAGATGGACATACTGAATAGATAATGGGATTTGAAAGGATCAGGGGCAACAACAGACATACAGAGACAACTCTGATTTGAAGGTTTTAGAAGACTCCATCACCACCAGAGGGAGAGGTATCCTAGCCTAGTGGTTTTGGATTCAAGGGTTCAAGCTGAATCCTAATGCTTCATTTAACTAGGTGTGTGACCATGGGCAAATTTTCCAGACTTTCTGAGCCTCAGCCTCTCAGACTATAAAATGGGGATTCATAGGACCTTAGAGATTTTTATTGTTAAATTAGAGAATAAATACAAAGAACTTAGCACAGTGCCTGGTGCATAGTAGATACTCAGTAACATATAACTTGTATTATTATTAAGGACCTCCTAAACTAGTCACCCATAAAACTTGAATTTTCTCTTAGCTACTTTATCTTGGATTTAAAATAGCTATGTAAGAGGCTCTAAAGAAGTGCTAATACTAATTATGATGAATGTTGCACAATTTCTCCCTCATGCTTTTTAATACCTTTGTACAACTCACTTATTGACACCTACAAATGGCAGAGCCCCTAGGATGGTTATCCTGGCAAGATAGAATAATTTTAACAGCTCCAGAGTAGAGCTATAAAAGATGGAGGAGTCTGGAAAAAATAGAGGAATACTCGGAAAATATACTGAATAACTATGGTATGCTGAGAAAAAAATGTGAATATTTTCTACTTGATTTTCACAACGACTTAGTGAGATAGACTGTGTTCCTTCCCCCAGATATAGATGGGGAAGCATGGACGGCAGGAGTTTAGGTGCTTGCCTAGGGATATCTGGTAAGAAAGTGGAAGGTCAGAATTTTATCTAAGGTTCCTCTTAATTCAAAGCCTGTGTGCTTTGTCTGACACCTGCCGCCCTCCTGGAGATGCACAGAGTACCAATGCCTATTGGAAGATGCCAAGATTAGGGGGCCACAGGATGAGAACATGGGTGCCAGCCAGGCAGCCCAGTAGAAACATGTTAAACAGGGAAGTGGAGGGAAAGATAGATCTTGCAGACCTTTATTTCCAGTCCCTTTAGGGCTGACTTGGTCTGGGGCTAGAGCAGGGGACAAGCAAGGAAACTAAGCCCCTGGCCACACTCACAAGGTGCATGTCCATCCGGACATTGCTGTTGGAATTGGAGTTCTGGGAGGGGCTTTTCGGTTCACTCGCCCTTAAGAGAAGAGTGGCCTGGGCAGCTTAGGGCAGGCAGACCACCAAAGAGTGTTGAATCGACAGATGCCTATCCGAGCAGGAATCAAAGTGAGCACTGTGTTGGTGTTATAAAACTGAGTCAGTAGTCTCAGGAGCTAGACAAAGAGCAATACTTGTGATACAGATACAAGAAGGGAAGATTCAAAATGGGGATTCAGGAAATGGCCCTGGAAGTATTCCCTGGGCAGAGAACTGGCTTTTGATGTGGTCCCTGTGTCCTTGTGACAGTGGAATGGACATTTTCAAAGATCCAGGTCTGATATGCATGATGTGTGATCCTCCAGCCTTTAGGGGAAAGATGTCACTTGGGGTGAGAGCACAAGCTAAGGATGTGACAACCACATGGGCTGAGTGAGTGAAAACTGCCTCAGTGAGGAATGTGTGGGCTGCTAACCACCAGGGCCAGGAGAGGCGAGAACTGTGTGTTCTGCCAGCGCCTGTTCTCAGCTTCATACAAAGCCCCACCCAGTCGACCCTGCTCCTGATGCTTGTGCCTCCACAAAGGAAAAGCTTTCTGAGAGTGGGGTTTACACTTTGCTAGATACAGAATCACTCATCCAAAAACTTCACCACTCCCTGTGCCTGTCCCCAGTCACCTTTAGTGAATCCACATTCCTCAGTGGGCTCTTTCAGTCAGGAAGCTGTATCACCTCTTTGAAGCACTTGGAAATGTTGACTTCAGTGACATCCTTCCTATGTTCCTAACCAGCGATGGTGAACCTTTTAGAGCTTTAAGTGACACAAACAGCCCACTGTGGCAGCACACCCGTCATAGGTTCACCACCAGTGTTCTAAGCCTTAGCCAATAGTGCAAGCTATGTTGTTGTCAGAGACCATTTGGAGTCTGTAACAAGACACCATAGACTGGGTGCCTTATAAGCAATAAATACATGTTTCTCTAGTTCTGGAGGCTAGAAGTTGGAGATCAAGGCAGTGGCAGAATAGATACCTGGTTCATGGATGATTATCTTTTTGCTTGTGAAGACAAGATAGAGGGGTGAATGAATCTTAGGGGTCTTTTTCATATGGGCACTAGTTCCATTTTTTTTTTTTTAGATTCAGCTGATTTTATTTAGCTTTAAACTAATAAAAATCCCTTATAAGTAATCCTGGGATCTTTAGATGCTCTACAAAATACAAGATACCTACCAACAACTGAAATTCTAAACCTTGGCTGAATGGGTTTACAAAAGTAAAGTAAGCAGATATCTTAATTCATGCTTGGCAGGTGACTGAACAAATTCTACATGTCTTTTCCAGTTTCCCTAAAATTTGTTAAATCTGCAAGTATGTACAGTTCAGCTAATTGAAATTAATATTTAGTGTTCATCAAAGCTATTTCACAGCAGCAAAAACTGAGTCAGGGAAATAAAGTTCTAAATGATGTAGGAAAAGATAAATACAATCAGAACTGCAGTCCAAATTTATGGTATCAATATTCAACTCTATCTGCACTGTGCTGGAAGGATACACCAGGGAAATTTATATTAATCACTCCTGTGGTGTGCATACCACCTTCATCCAGCTGTGTTCTGTTTGCAGTATTAAGGATAGTAGTAACTCAGAATTCCATATTGTAAATATATAGCAGCTCTTTGTCCTGGTTAAGGAATGTCTTAATACACAATAATATCATTTTCTAGAGGATCTTTATACATTAAACTAAAGTACATGATTGATTAAATTAAAGGTTAGTAATGGATGAAAAATGCATAATTCTCAAGGCTTGGGTACTATATAAAAAACAAAAAGACCACAAAATCCTATTTACTAGAGCAGCTAATCTTGCCTACAAATTTAGGGTCACAAGCCCATAATATGTGCAAAGAAATGCAATACAAACAAGGAACCATGCAAAAATATAGTAAAATGATACAAGAAAAATGTCAAATCTAGAAAAAGAAAAGCTTTTATAAATACATCAAAATCAACTATATACATAAAGTGTAGGTCTAGCATTAGTTGTACCATAAGCAGAGCCCGCACTCTCCGTTCTCTTGCCATCTTTGGTTGCCTACAGTACCAGAAAGGATGGGACGAGAGGAAGGATGAGAGTTTGGAAAAACAGTGTCAGCTTTCACTTGGCAGCAGAACCTCAATGTCCCCTCTGCACATGTAGCACTTCTTGTTGGCACTCAGCCACTGGTCAGCACACACTTGGTGGAAAAGATGCGTACATGAAAGGCACCTCACATCTTCACCTTCCTCCAAAATAGACAAGCAGATCATACATTTCTCCTCTGTATCTTCCTCAGTCACTTCTCCATCTTGTTTGCAGTGCGGTTTCTTATTTTTGTATTTATGTGGACATGTGCTTCTTTCAATTGTCCCCTGGGATGCTCCATGATTGACATTTCCTCATCTTTCTGGCAAATGAACTAGTTCCTCAAAATTGCCCCTGAAGGGCCCTCTGAATGATGCTCCATCCAGGCCTGATGAGATATAACGAATGTGAGGATAGCCTGCCACGTCAGGAACCATTAGAGGCAGCACTCCATGCTGCAGGAGGTGGAGCGGAGGTGGCGTGTGGTAATGGCTCAGGTGCAAGGCACCAGGAATGTAGGTGGCTGGAGTCACTCCAGCTTCAATGCCCGGCTCCCCGGCAGATCTCTTAGGAGCCTGTCGAGGGTGTGAGGACGTTGTCTGAGGCACAAGAATGTGATGCCCATGACCATAGTTTGGGTGCAGCCTGTAGGCTTGGGGTCGGGGGAGCTCATGCATCCATGCTGGATGCTGCATCCTCTTTCTCCTCTGCATGACTTTGTGTGGGTTCATTCTGTGTGCTGGGCGTGGTGGCCGGATGTGGTGTGAGATGGGCTGGTGCACAGGAGGAAGGAGGTGCTGAAGGATTGGCTCTGCCGTGCTGGCCAAGTGGGTGGGGTTAGGGCTGCCACAGGATGAGATGTTGTCTGAGAAGACATTTGAGATTGGAAAGAGTGCACAGCATGAGGGATAACATAATCCACTTGGGGTGGAGGCTGAGTCTGGGAAGGGGGGTTTCCATGAGAGTGGGGCAGGCAGAGGTTTGGCCTTGAAGTTACCTTGTTAGAGAAGCACAAGGAGGTGGCAAATGATGCTGACATGAAAAGAGAGAAGGCTGAGGAGGGGGCTGGGGCTGGAGCTGGGCAACCAGGCTGTTTCCTTAGCTGCCTATTGACAGTAACTGGCTTGGACGGCCAAAGATTGCCTCTCGAGAAGACACAGGGCAGCAGGGGTCAAATGCAGATGCTTTGTGAAAACCATCACTTCTGTGACTCCTGATCCCGCTGTAGCTCAGATCTTCCGGCAATGCCTGCTGGTCGTGGTAGCTGGTGCTAGAGCCACTATTTCCCCCACAGGGCACCTATACTTGTGGAAGCCTTTACAGGGAGCAGGAAGGGTCACTAAAGGTAGGAGAAGCGGGAACACCAGGGTGGGGAGGATAGTGGTGGTTGGGGGCGGGGTGGAAATGATGGCTGTGCTGCTGAAAGCAACCTGTGTGTGCAAGGTCCAGCCCATGGAGATTTTGTGAATGGGCTCCACAGGGTGACTGCTGGGGACAGCAAGAGGGGAGCTGTGGCCTTGCAGAGGGACCAGTTTCTGTCACAGCACTAGATGCAGTCCGGCTTGATTCATCTCCTATAGAAATACCAGTTGTAGTATTGCTTGTAAGAGTAGCTGAAGTCTCTGATACCGTGGAAGGTTGGCTGCTGGTGACAGCTGAAACAGTATCAGAGGACTGCTCAGAGGCAGATGGATCTGAATTGTTAATGGAAACACTGGTAGTTGGTGATTCCATTCTCACAGAAGTCGTTAGTACTACAGTAGGTTCATATTCATCAACACTGAGGTCCACCAGGTCTGCTGCATTCTGTCTCAAGGGCTGTATCACAGTCAAAATCCTACTGCAGCTCCAGAGCTCCTGTGCTCTACCAGCATGAGAGCCTGAACCTTGACTCCAGTGAGATCTGGAGTGTCCAAGGGCTGAACGAAACCGATAGCTTTCCCCAGCTGTTACACTCTCCACTTCACTGTCAGTTGAGGTAACACTAATTTCTTCACTGGCAGTGACCTGGGAGTGAAGGAAGCTTCTGTCATCACAACATCTTCATCAATACTTCCTGAGGGAGCAGCTGGATTGTTTCGGTGGTTTTCACTTACAGAAATGAACAAATCCTCTTCTCCTTCAGTTGATGAGCTAGAGGACTCATGGCTGAGGTCATTCTCACTGGAACTACTAGAACTGGGTAGTAATGCATATTTTCTTCGGGCTAACACTTCTCATTTTTTTCCTTTGCATTGATAGCCTCTCTTTTTGTTTCTTATCTTCTGTGGGGAATTATTTTTTACAAATTTCTTTCTGCGTGGAAGTCTCCTCATTGAATTGCTATGAAAACAGGGCTTTTTCTTTAACTATCCTGACACAGGTTGTGACTCAGTCTGAAGCCACTTTTGAGACTGTACGCTATGACTTCCACTTTTAGCACTCAAAATGGTCTGGGAATGTCTTATAGAGACTTCTTTCTCCTCATCTGAAGTCACAGTGTCAGACTCTCCAAAATGAAAGCTAGATGGAGAAGAAAGAGAGTTACTTAAGGAAGAATAATTTTCTTCATCACTTGGAGCCTCTAGGTGTTGTATGAGTCCCAACACTCCCTGATTCTCTTTAGCACAGTTCTGCATGTATAAAGGGCTGGCCCGCTGGCTTTTGCACTTTTTCCTCACAATACTTATTTTTTCTTGTTCATGCTGACTACCATTCATGTCCTTCTCTTGTTTTTCGGAATCACCACCCAACTGAGAGAATTCATTCCTCACTTTACTATTAATCATCTCAACTCCTGCAGGAAAACTTTTGGCTGCCCCAATACACTCTGGATGCAAAAGGATCCCTTTCAGACTCTCCTGTGTCTCTGGAGCATCAGAAGGAATCTCACTCTTCATATCCACTATTAAGGTATAGAGCTTGTTGTATTCCACAGTCCATTGAGACATGGGAGACTTTGAAGAAGGCCTTCATTGCTCTGTTGTCAACCTGCACTCCCATGCCCATTCCTCAGCCTATCCCAGGGGAGAAGTCCCTGCCAGGCTTCTGCAGGTGAGGGTGCTTGCAAGCACCTGGACTTCAGTGCATGTGGGCCAGAACCTGGGACCCATGATCCACACTAGCTCAGGCACAGCCCTTACTAATTCCATTTTGGTGGCGGGGGGAGTACCGGCCATTGAACTCGGGACTTTGCACTTTCCAGGCAAGCAATAGAACCACTTAGCTAAATCCCCAGCCCCACTAATTCCATTCTTTTTTACTCTACTCTTTTGCCCAAATCACCTCTCAAAGCTCCTACTTCCTCCTTGAGGGTTTGGATTTTAACATAGAAATTTTGGAGGGACACACATTCAGCGGTCACTGAAGCTACAGGGTCCAAGCAACTTGCCAGAAGCCACTCAATAGAGACTCCACTATCCTGCAAAGCCCCCATCTCAACAAGCATGTCCACAGTTGCCCAGGGAGAAGAAAAGGGAGCGGGGCAGTGCATTGATCCTAAATGCATCAAGGCTGCTGTGCTGTGTCATATTCTCCCTATAGGTATAGGTTATGAGTTGGGACAGGTCACATGGCCATGCCTAACAGCAAGTTGGGGGTGGGAAAGACATCTGAGAACAGGATGTATTCTTTTCCTATAGGTTCTAGAGGAGTTTTGTTTCCCTACAGGGAGCCTTTCTGAGCATTATTGCCCTATCTTCACATGAAGTCTCATTTACCATCACAGCTGTAAACCTTCTGTGTCTTTGCGATCTTTGGCTTCATAGCCTCAAGCTTTGACTCTCTTCTTTGCTGCAAAGGCCTATTTTTAATCTGAATGAGTTACTTCAAGCTTATCATACCATAATCCAAATTTCCTATACCAAAACTTCCACCTCTTCTCTCTACTGACTCATCAATCTAGCCATCCTGGAGGGGCTTTGGAGTTCCTGGCTCTTATGTAGTCTGTGAATGCCATCTTATTCTGTAAATATCTGTTGATCTTCCCATCCTTCTGTCTATTTTCAGTGTCCTTTCTTGTATCACACCCAGGTTCCTGCCGTAGCCTACCAAATGGTGTCTCCTCATCTGTAATTTTTGGCACAAATATAGCTAATTTCTCAAAAATAGATCTAATCATGTTACTTCCTTATGTAAAACTCTTTGAGGATTTCCTGCATCCCACAGAATAAAGTTAATCACATTAAATCCTGAGAAAATGAGACTATTTGAATAGAATGAGATAAGATCTGTACCTGTTCATCATAAGTTAGTTAACTTCACTGACTCTTGGTTTTCCAATTAGTGATGGGAAGATCATACTTGCCTCACAGGGTTCCTTTATATTTTGAACCTGTCATGTGTCTGCCATCTGGTCAGCTGAGACTCTGGGCAAGTCATTCTCACATTTGCTCCAGAATCTGGGCCAGTGGGGTGGCCACCCCATCTCTGACCTCATCACCACCTGCTCTCCTCCTTGCCTACTCTATTATGCCATACTTTCTGTCACTCTGGTAGGGGCTAAAGAAAGCTATAGAGATTCTTTCCCCACCAGTGAAGTATTTGACTTTAGACGTATTTGCCACAGCTGGTCATATAGCTTCTTCTAATATTAAAGCCAAGAGGCAAACAGTCAAAACTACTATGTGAGTAGCATTAATGATTGTTCTGTTATGTTCTGGTAGTTACTCATATTCTTGAATATTCATATTCTTGGGATCACCTTTGTTCAGTCAAGCTCTGATACTTGGACTCCAAATGACCATGGTTCAGTCAACTTCATCAGGTTTTTTTTTTAGCTTTCTTCAAAAAAGGGTGTAACATACAATAATTTTAAGAACATCAATAACCTCTACTGGAAACAGCTGAAAACCAAGCAGTTCTCCTCATGTTTTTGCCCCCACCTCCTCTGTAGACACCCTGTGGTCTTAGCACTCAAGCAGAGGGGGAGGCAGCTCGACCTCCTCCAGATGGGGTGGACTGAGGTTTGCCTGTAATGATGTCACATTTTCTGAGATGAGTCCTCCATATGAGAGACAGCAGATTTGGCAAGCAGTTGTTCTAAAACCAATACTAAACAGTTATCACCAGCCGCTCATTGCCATGGAACAGAAGCTTGAGCAGATCCCAGGCTTGGTTGTATGGGCCACAAAACAGAGCACACAGGGCTCCAATATCTAAAGTTTTTATTTGTAAAAGCTGACAATTATATTTAACTGTGTCTTGCAGCATTTCTTTCAACACTGCAGGCCAACACCATGAAGTGTGGGTCTAAAGTGATTATCCCATGTTTTAGTCCCAGCTGACTACCTTCTTGTGTATGAAGCACCTACCTCTTCTTCTGGCTTTTGCTGCCTCTCAGATATCCTTTACCTTGATGTGAGGGGCTCTGTGTTGTCTGTGTTTCTCTTTCACTCTGAGTGGCCTTACTGAGCAGGCAATTGATTGTGAGATTCAATCCTCCATAATGGGCACCAATTACTGGAAACCCATGAAATGTCACCAGAAACCTCTGCAGTAGACTCCAGTCTCCTGCTCAGTGTACTGTGCAAGCCTGAAGAGAAAAAAAACTAAAAGACAGAACTAAGAGAGACAGCGTCATCACCCTGGCTTGGACTCAGAGCCACCTCTGCTGTGTGGCCCGGCCCAAACTATGGGCCTCCTCTGGAACTGCACCGTTTCCAAAGGCACCAGTGATTGGCTCTGACACAGCTCCAGGCAGGTGAGTTTTGTGTCACAGCCCCAGCTTGGACTCAAAGCCACCTCTGCTGCATGGCCCAGCCCAAACTACGGGCCTCCTCTGGAGCTGCGCCATTTCCAGCAGGCACCACTGATTAACTCTGACACAGCACCAGGAGGTTAGCCATTTTTCATGCCCCACCCCTGGCTATGAGATCCCCTGATTGAGCCAGTCCTTGGACGCACTCTGCAGAGGAATGGCGGGCTATAAAGGGTGCTGACCCCATTACGTTCCTGATTGTATTGATAGGGATGAGGGATAGGGATTGATTTGATGAGTTGTTTTCTCAATTAGGAAAATGAAAAGGTCTATAAGTCATTAGAGAATCAAAGACTGGGACGCAAGGATATCAGGAAGATTTAATGACCCAGAGATTGAATCAAGGGCAACCCAACAGCAAAAATAAAGATGAGAAAACACTTAAGCAAGCCACAAAAACAGACTTCCAGTCCACCAATGGCAAACAGTAGGGCAAAAGAGGATGAAAAATCAGTGAAGCTGCAGGACACTCAGAACTCTCAGCCCAGGAAGTAAAAAAACTGATCAGTCAAGCTCTAGAAAAATTCAAAACAGAAATTATTTCCCAGATAAACATATAGATGGTGAGCAAAATGAAAGACTTGATTCAAGATTCCAGAACAGAAACTGACAAAATAATAGATGAGCTTAGGAACATAACAGAAATGATGAAGGCCCAGAATAAAAAAGAAATGGAAACAATGAACACGCAATATAGGAAAGAAATGGAATCCATTAAACAGATTCAAACAGATATCCAGGAGATTAAAGACTCCATTGAAAGTGTACACAACAGAATAAAAGAATGCAAAGATAGGATCTCATATATAGAAGATAAGATTGTAGTCAATGACGATGAAAAGAGAAGTCTCTTAAAAACAGTAAGGGAGCACGAGAAATCTATCCAGCAACTCCTAGATGATGGAAAGAAGAATAGCATAAGACTGATAGGAATCCATGAAGTACCAGGAGAAAATGCAAATGACTTAAAAAAGCTGTGCAAAGAATTAAGACAGAAAACTTCCCAAACAGAGGGGAAGAATTAGACATACAGATAAGAGAGGCATATAGGACACCAACTAGCCCTGATAAAAAAAAATCTACACCTAGACATATAATCAAGATCCCAGAAACCCAACAGAAGAACAAAATACTACAAGCAGTAAGAGAAAAGAAACAAATCACATGCAAAGGAAAGCCCATCAGAATCACAGCAGACTTTTCAACACGAACCCTCAGGTCAAGGAGAGCCTGGAGTGAGGTATTTCAAGTCCTAAAAGAAAACAAACTACAACCAAGACTGATGTATCCTGCAAAACTCTCTTTCAAAATGGACGGAGAAATAAGATACTTCCATGACAAAGAATACCTGAGAAACTTCATGAACACTAAACCAGCACTACAAAGATTTTAAACAATATCCTAGAAAAAGACAACAAAGATCACAACACCAGGAGGCCCAGCAGAGCAAATCAAATAACCAAGGCAAGAAATTAAAAGGAGAGGACAAAAAATAAAAAGAGTCAATAAAAGGACAATAACATGACAATAATAAGTCAATACATATCAGTTATAACTATCAATGTCAATGGTCTCAATTCACCAATCAAGAGAAATAGATTGGGAGAATGGATTAAGAAGCAAAATCCAACAATATGTTGTATACAAGAAACACACCTAGTGCAAAAAGAAGCCCATTGACTGAAAGTGAAAGGATGCAAAACAATTCTCCACGTGACAGGAGCACAGAAAAAAGCAGGGGTAGCAACCTTATTCGCAGACAGAGCAAATTTTAAACCAAAACTGATTAAGAGACAAAGAAGGCCACTACATTCTTGTAAAGGGAACAGTCCAAGAGGAAGAAATGACAATCATAAACATATATGCACCAAATATAAATGTCCCCAACTATATAAAACAAATATTAAGTAACATGAAAAATCAAATAACCACTAATACAATTGTAGTGGGGGATCTGAATACCCCACTATCAAAAATAGACAGATCATCTAGGCAAAAAATCAACAATGAAATACTAGAACTGAACCAAGCTTTTGAATGCATGAACTTATTAGATGTCTGTAGAGTGTTTCACCCCATAAAATCAGAATATATATTCTTTTCAGCTGCACATGGATCATTCTCCAAGATAGATCACATACTAGCTCACAAAACAGGTTTGAATAAATGCAAAAGAATTGAAGTTATTCCCTGTATATTATCAGATCACAGTGCAGTAAAGCTGGAGATCAGTAGCATAAGAAACCATAGGAACTTCACAAACACATGGAAATTGAACAGAACTCTCCTGAACAATCAATGGATCACAGAGGAAATTAAAGAAGAAATCAGACAGTTTTTTACAAATAAACAAAAATGCCAGTACAACATGCAGGAATCTGTGGGACACAATGAAAGCAGTTCTATGTGGAAAATTCATAGCACTGAATGCTCACATTAGGAAAACAGAGCAAGCTCAAATAAACAACCTGATGATGACTCTTAGACTCCTAGAAAAACAAGAGCAAGAAAAACCCAAAGCTTGAACAAGAGAGGAAATTATAAAGATTAGAGCATAAATCAATGCAATGGAAACTAAGAAAATGATACAAAAAATAAATGAATTGAAGAGTTGGTTTTTTGAAAGAATAAATAAAATTGATAAACCCTTTGCAAGCCTTATCAAAAAAAGGAAAGAAAAGGCTCAGATTCATGCAATCTGGAATGAAAAAGGCGAAGTCACAACAGATCCCACAGAAATCCAGAGGATCATTAATACATACTGTGAGAACCTGTACTCTAATAAAATGGAAACCACAGAAGAAATAGACAGATTTCTAGATACTTATGAATTACCAAAGTTGCACGATGAAGATTAAAACATTTTAAACACCCCAATCACAATCAGTGAAATTGAAAATGTAATTAAAAACTTACCAACAAAGAAAAGCCCAGGTCCTGATGGATTCATTGCTGAATTTTACAAGACATTTAGAGAAGATCTACTGCCATTACTCTTCAGACTTTTCAATGAAATTGAAAGAGAAGCAATACTTCCAAACTCATTCCTGGAAGCAAATATCACTTTGATTCCCAAACCTGTGAAAGATGTAACTAAAAAAGAGAACTACAGGCCAATCTCCTTAATGAATATAGATGCAAAAATCCTCAGTAAGATACTAGCAAACAATACAGAGGATCATCAAGAAGGTCATACATCCTGACCAAGTTGGATTTATTCCAGGGATGCAAGGATGGTTCAACATACATAAATCAATAAATATAATACACTATATTAACAAAGTCAAGGACAAGAACCACATGATCCTCACAATAGATGCAGAAAAAGCATTTGACAAAATTCAATCCCCATGCATGATAAAAACTGCAAAAAATTGGAATAGATGGTCTGTGTCTCAACTCAATAAAGGCTATCTATGAAAAACCAACAGCCAACATCATATTAAATGGCCAAAAACTGAAATCAGGAAAAAGACAAGTATGCCCACTATCACCACTCCTCTATGACATAGTTCTGGAAACATTAGCCATAACAATTGGACAAGAGAAAGAAATTAAAGCAATAAAGATCAGAAAGGAAGAAGTTAAACTGTCATTATTTGCTAATGATATGATACTCTACATTGAAGACCCAAAAAACTCCAACAAAAGACTTCTCAACTTAATTGACATTTTTAGCAGAGTAGCTGGATACAAGGTCAACACCCAAAAATCAATAGCCTTCTTGTACACAAATAACAGACTCACTGAGAAAGAAATTAGGGAAACAATTCCTTTCACAATAGCACCCCAAAAAATGAAGTATCTAGGAATCAATCTAACAAAAGAAGCAAAAGACCTCTACACTGAAAACTACAGCACTCTGAAAAAAGAGATCGAGGAGGGTATAAGAAAATGGAAAGATATCTGGTGCTCCTGGGTAGGAAGAATCAACATAGTGAAAATGGCCATACTACCAAAACTGCTATATAGATTCAATGCAAGGCCAATTGAAATCCCAACACTATACTTCACAGAACTAGAAAGAAGAATCCAAAAATTCATTTGGAAACATAAGAGACCTAGAATAGCAAAAGCCATCCTAGGCCACAGACACTGGCAGTGGGTATAACAATTCCCATTTTGAAACTATACTACAAAGCCACTGTGATAAAAACAGTATGGTACTGGCAAAGAAACAGACCTGAGGATCAGTGGAACAGATTAGAAGACAACTCCAGATGCACAGCTACCTCATCTTTGACAAAAGAGCTGACAGTCCCCACAGGAGGAAAGATAGCCTCTTTAATAAATGGTGTTGGAAAAACTGGATCTCAACCTGCCAAAGATTAAAACTAGACCCTTATCTGTCACCATGCACTAAATTAAAATCCAAGTGGATTAAAAATCTAAATATAAAAACAAAAACACTAAACTTGCTGGAAGATAAGTTAGGCAGAACTCTGGAAGACATTGGCATAGGAAAAGACTTTATGAACAAATCCTCAGTAGCACGGGAACTAGCAGGAAGAATCAACAACTGGTATCTCATCTTATTAAAAAGCTTCTGCACTGCAAAAGACACCATCAACAGAACTAAGAGACAACCTACAATGTGGGAAAAACTTTTTACCAGCTGCTTCTCAGACAAAGGACTATGATCTAAAATATATAAAGAACTCAAAACAACCAGCCTCCCCAAATATAAAGACCCAGTTCTAAAATGGGCATCTGAAATGAACAGACATTTCTCAGACAAAGAAATAAAAGCAGCAAGTAAATATATGAAAAAAATGCTCCACATCACTGGTCACTCGCGAGATGCAGATGAAAACAACACTGAGATTTCACCTCACCCCACAAAGAATAGCTGCTATCAAGAAATCACACAACAATAAATGTTGGAGCGGTTGTGGGGAGAAAGGAACCTTTCTCCATTGTTGGTGGGAGTGCAGACTGGTGCTACCACTATGGAAGTCAATATGGAGATACCTCAAAGAACTAGGATTAGAGGTTCCATTTGACCCAGCCATCCCTCTGCGGGGTATCTTTCCAAAAGAATTAAAAAAATCATAACACAGTGATATATGCGCACCCATGTTTATAGAGGCACAGTTTGTTATAGCTAAAACTTGGAAACAGCCCATCTGCCCATCACTTGGAAACTGGATAAAGAAGATGTGTTTTTTCTATAAAATGGAATACTGCTCAGCCACAAAGAATGAGAAAGTAGATTCATTCATAGGTAAATGGGTACATTTTGAGGATATACTCCTAAGTGAAATAAATAAGTCACACCTATGCAAATACTGAATAGTTTCTCTGGTGTGAAAAACTAAAATAGTACTCAAGATCCTAATGGGACAATTAATAATGTGAAATTGGAAGAAAAGGACCAAAGGTGTAGAGACAGTGAGAAGGATAGGGAAAGGGGAATAAGGGAAAAGGAAAAAAATATGAGAAAATGTAAAAATGGAATTAAAGTGTTTGAAGGTGGAGAGGGGAGGAAGGGGTGAAGGGAGGGTGGGGACAAGGGGAAAAATGGGAACCAAGACCTGGCCTGTAAAGGTACAAGATCCCAGTAATGAATGTAACTGTACTGTCTACCTAGAATGTACCAATAAATTCAATTAAAAAAAAGAACTAAGAGAGACAGAAAGCAGGTAGCCAGGATGCCCAGTGCCAGTGCAACCAACAAAGGCACTGACCAGTCCAAGCTACTGATTTCTATGGTAATCAATTGGATTAAAGATAAGCTACATTCAAGGGCAAGACTATGTGAAAAAATGCACAGTCATGCAGTTTTCATAGAAATTAATGGAGACAAGGCTTGTAAAGGACAAGACAAAGCATTCTCAAATTAGGAACAGAATAGACAAAATATGTGGTTGTAATTAGAGGACAGCTGGACTCACTTCTGAAAACAAGCCAGTTGTGGGGTTAATTCTTCATGGCTTGCAATGCTTGCAGCCTGCTTTGGCCATAATCAATATTGCAGTCTCCCACAGAACTCAAGAATAGATGCTCCAAGATGCTGTAACTAGAAGGCATACATACAAATTATACTCCTCACAGTTGAGGACATGGAGAGACCTAGAAGGATGTGACATACCCACCTTGCAGCTTTGGCATCTTGGCCTTGGCATGGCCACTCTTGAACTCTCATGATTTCTCCCAGCAAAGCCCACCATCCATCCTGTATTTTCTTAGGCATTTATATCTCCATTAATTCTCTATGTACCCTTCAAGATATAACACCTTCCCTAATTCATTCCTTAGAATTAGAGGCACTCTTCTCCCCGTTCATCCATGTCTCATTTATAGCATAGCTATTCTTTACTGGATTACTTGTCTGTCTCCTTGTAGGATTAGATTTACTTGAGTATGGCAATGACATCTTCTGCATATTGTATTTCCAATCTAGCAGGTGATTTAGTGGAACTGAATGAATCTGTGTCTGAATGACTGGACAAAACCAATTCCCACAGCCACACAAACAGGCAGTGGCAAAGTTCATACTCAACCCCAGATCTCCTGATGTATTTTTAAAAATAGGTTCTCATTATGTTACTTAGGCTGACTCTAAACTCCTGGATTAAAGTGACCCTCCTGCCTCACTCTCAGTGTAACGGACACAATAGGCATCAATAGGCATGGACTACTATGCCTGGCTAGGGTTTCTAATTTTTGTTCTAATCATTTTCTATTGAATTTTATTCAGTTTGCAATTTTTCAGTCTCTTGCAAGATTGTATTCCATGCTTGTAATCTTGGCCATAAGAGATTGTTTCTTATCAGAATTTCCTCCACTGATCTTCATTAGGTTTGCCAACCAGCTTTGTCTGCTTCTCATTTGGTGCTGGTATCATATTCTTATTCAACATGGATATTCTTTCTAAATATAAGAATTTTTAATCTATTTTGTTGCCTTTTTAGTGTAAATGCTACAGAAAATAAATAGGTTAATTCTAGATTGCAATTTGACAGTTTTTGAAGTAAGGGGTTCTAAATGGCTTTGGGGGCTTAATGTATTACAGAGACTGAGTTACTCTTGAGATGCTCTGGATGAAAATATTTTCAAACTGTAAAGCAGCTTTCAGGTAATCTGTGTAATGAGCACTATGTTGGTGAGTAGTGGGTGCTAAATAAGAATTTGATGAGCAAATGAAGACTCCCCTCCCCTCCCAGAAAAATGATTATAAAGAAAATGTATTTGTGCCTTTCTAGATAACACACAGCCCACTTTTAACTTATTGTATAATACTTTTACATCTATTATTTCATGTTGTCCTCACAACAAGCTGTTTTGCAGTCACAGATTTTTATCCTGCATGCTAATGAGTGCTATGTTAGGAGTACATGTACCTGTAACCTCAGCACTTTGGTAGGTTGAAGGAGGAGGACAAGTTTGAGCCCTGCTGGGCAATTTAATGACTTAGTGAGACCCTATCTCAAAAACAATTTTAAAGGGCTAGGAATGTAGCTCATTGTGAAGGGTATTGTTCAATCTCTAGTGCTGATGGATGGATGGATGGATGGATGATAGATAGATAGATAGATAGATAGATAGATAGATAGATAGATAGATAGACGGACAGATAGGGACTGTGGGTAATTACTTAGTGCATTCTGTGCCTTACTAGCAACAGGCCCATTGTGCCGTCTTCCTTGGTCAGTACCTTACCCCCAACCACCTCTATCAATCTCAAACCCTCTTGGGTGCCTCTTTTTTACTTCTGTAAGGGTCTCAGATTTTTCTTGTACTCAAATTGCCATGTTTTGAATAGATGGGTCCAGTTGTGAAAACCATGTCAGTAAACCCTTGTCTAGCAGATATTCTCAGTCCAGGCCTCACTTATTCTATAAATCTATACTTTCTACTATATGCCAAGTACTGTGTAAGCTTGGTGGGAAAAGCACAAACAGAGATACTTTTAAGGTTCCCTCTCAAACTTTGTTTAGGAAATTTTGGGGCATTATTCACATATTTCCCATAGTTCCTTTATACATAGCTTCTTGAAGATTGTCTAAGTGCTGTCACATATAACATGACCCTCTCTTACATATTCTTCACCCTTGCATAATAGTTCTTTAAATTCAACTTCATGGGAGCAGTCAAATATATCCAACAGTGGGTTTTATTTTAGCTAGACCCATAGAGTGCTTAGATTAGAAAGACCCTTAAGTAGCATTTTGCAATTGAAATAAGGCCACCTTGCCCCTCCAGGGAAATTTGACCAAGGTCCAGAAATGGCAATTGGCTAATCAAGGCACTGTGACAAGTCAGTGCTCTTTGGCTATCCTAGTCAAATGAACTTTCTAATTTTTATTTCCATCCTTTTAGCCCTTTCTCTTCATTTGATGATAGGACCATGTTCTCCATCCCTCATTAGATCCAATTACAGAGACAAATATCTAGGTTTCCAAGATTTCAGGGTGTTTGTGTTCCAGGCTCCCATGAAAGATGATGGGGATTTTTTATTCTGCAGTAACATGCAGATGTGCAGTTTGAATCATTCATAATAGGAATTATAAAACCCTCCTAATGTAGTGAGGAGGCCAGGCCAAGGTGGAATGCTAGCAGGACTTTCATTTGGAGATTTTCCCAGAATGGTGGCTTTTGGTAAGCAGGTGTGTGAGTAAGGAGCAAAGAGAGTCCTAATAAGGCTGAATCAAACTTCTGGACTTTTTTATGGCTCACCTCAAAGAGAGATGGAGATCCTAGGTGACATGTGTTGTTAATTTTTATTGTTATACTTACTGGCATTACATGTAGGAGTTTCACTGTCTTCTTGACAAGAAAAATGCAATTAGCATGATTGGGAACCTGGGCTAGAGGGGAAGTTCATCAAGCTCTCCTCATAATTCACAGCTTTCAGGAGAAGTGCCTTTCTTTGAAAGGGGCAATGTATCACCCCACCTCTAGTGGCCAGGTGGAAGCTGAGACCCTGAAGTTAATGGGGCAGCAAGGGCCTAGGCAAGGACAAGAACAGGTGGCTCTCTCTCACCAAACTTATCAGTTTTCTATTGAGATTTCCCTACTGTCTGTCTTGACCTTTAATGTTCCATGCTCTGAGAGGTCATTTAGGGTAAGAATTATAGTCCTGCCAGAAAATCAGGATTGTATTTACTAATTAATTAGAGTGATTGTGACCGTATGCCTTGGGGCTTGTGAAGCCCACTCTCAAGCTGGCTAGGGCATGACTCTTTGAGAGAGTGTTTATATGCACAGCTCAGGAAGAGGGCATGCCTGAGGTTTTATGTAAGTGTATGCAAGGTCAGTGAATCTAAGAACCCTAGAGACTCACCTGTGCTTGGGGCAAGGGGAAACTAAAGATAGTTAACTGCATCTAGGGCTTTTAAAAGAAGGGACATTGAGGCAGGTGTAAAAGGATGTGCTGACAGACATAATTTCTTGGACTGGAAGAAAAATTATATCTTGTTTGTGTTTTCATATTCTCCTATGTTAGTATATGGTTTGTTGTAGTATCTAGAGCACCTTCATTTATGTTTTATTCTTTTATCTCTTCTATAACTTCAAGAAAAATTATTTCCCCATGTTAAAAAAGTAAGAAACAGAATGTTATTGATGACTTATGAAGGATAACCTACTAGAATATACCCATATTGGTTCTTGAAGCCAGTTATTATTTTGATCTTTTGCTTTTTCTCTTACTAATTAATGTAATTCTAGTCTCACAACCATGAAGCATTGTGTTTCATAACTATGATTCACTGACTTACAAAAAAAACCAAAACCCCTTTGTTTGAAGTAGTGCATCTCTGCCAAAGAACTTATAATTGAGATCATACAGTAATTGTCTTTCTGTTTTAGTTTACTTTTATGTAGCTTAATATCTTCCAGGTTCATCCATGTTGTCATTCATGTTATTACAGAATTTCCTTCTTTTGGAAGGCTGAATATATTCTGTTTTATCTATACCACCTTTTCCTTATCCATTTTTCCACTGATGAACACTTAGGTTGATTCAGTATCTTGGTTATTGTGTATAATACTGCAATAAACATGGTAGTGCAGATGTCTTTTTGCTATATTAACTTCATTTCCTTTGGATACATATTTAATGGAGGGATGACTGGATCACCTAGTAGTTCTAGTTTTAATTTTTTTGAGGAACCTTGATAGTATTTTCTGAATGACTAATTTGTATTCCCACCAACAGTATATAAGAATTGCCTTCACATTTTTGCCAATACTTAACTTTGGACTTTTTGATAATAATTGTCCTAACAGGTATGATGGGATATCTCATTATGATTTTACTTTGCATTTCCCTGATGATTAGTGAGGATGAACATTTTTTCATATACTTGTTTGCCATTTATATGTCTTTTTTTTTTAACTGGGGATCAAACTTAGGACTTTGCACTTATAAGGCTGGCTCTGTGCCACTGAGCTAAATCCCCAGCTGTATGCCTTCTTTTGAGAAATTTCTATCCCAATTATTTGTCCAGTATTTTGCTAGGTTAGTTGTTTTCTTGATATTGAATTATTTTCATACTTACATATTTTGAATATTAACCCTTTATGAGATATGTAATTTGTAATTTTTTTCCTATTCTGTAGATCCTCTCTTCACTCAGGTGATTGATTTCTTTGCTGTGTGGAAGCTTTTAAATTTGATGCAAGAAATTTGTGTGCTTTTACTTTTGCTGTTGGTACTTTTGGGTTCATAGCCAAAATAATCATTGCCTGGGCCAGTGGTGGCAAACTTCTGGCACATGTGCTGCAGCAGGCACCAATGCTCTCTCTGTTGGCACAGAAGCCAAGTCATCATGTTGATTTTCTAAACTAAAACCTCAGTATTCAGGTTTAATTGCCGTGTTGGCACTTTGTGATGAATAAGTGGGTTTGGGTTGCTATTTGGGCACTTGGTCTCTGAAATATTCACCACTCGCCTAGGTCAATAATGTTAAGAAACTTTTCTCCTCTTTTCTTTTAGTAGGTTTACAGTTGCCAATCTAGATTTATATACTTAATACATTTCCAGCTGGTATTTGCATATAGTATGAGATGTGGGCCCAGTTTCATTCTTCTGCATGTGAGTAGCCAGTTCTCCCAGCACTATTTAATGATGAGACTGCTTTTTCTCTACTGTGTGTTTTAGCCAGTTCTTCTTGAAGCCAGTTGTTGAGGATCAATTGACCATAAATGTACAGCTTTATTTCTGGGCTCTGAGTTCTCTTCCATTGTCTTGACTTCTATATATGTCTGTTTCTGTGTTAGTACCATGCTGGTTAATTAATTAATTAATTAATTGTGGTAGTGGGGATTGAAGTCAGGTCCTTGCACAGAGCTACACCACCAAATTCCACCCTTTGAAATTTTGATTTTGACAGAGAGTCTTGCTAAGTTGCCTACGATGACCTCAAACTTGTGATCTTTCTTGCCTCAGCCTCTAGAGTAGCTGGAATTATAGGCATGTGCCACTGTGCCCACTACTATGCTCTTTGAATTGCTATAATGCAAATTTGAATGCAGACAATATGATGACTTTTTTTCCCCTGCAAGATTTATTTTACTCGAGGTCTTTTGTGTTTGGGATTATTTTTACTATTTCTGTGAGAAATGATTTTTGAATTTTGATAGGGATTGTATTGAATCTTTAGATTGCTTTGGGTAGCAGGGACATTTTAACAGTATTAACTCTCCCAATTCATGAACACAGAATAACTTTCTATATATTTGTCCCTCCACTTTTTTCATCAATGTTTTATAGGATTCAGCAAATTTGTTCCTATGTTTTGATGTTACTATAAATGGGATTTTTTCTTGATTTATTTTTCAGATGTTTATAAAAAAGTTATTCATTTTTGTGTATCAGTTTTAACCTGCAACATTACTAAATTTTAATATTTAGTTTTTATTGTGAGTTTTGGAGTCTTCAGTGTATAAAATCATGTCTTCTACAAGTGAAGACAATTTTATTCCTTACTTTCCAATTGGACAAATTTGTTTATCTTATTTAATTGCTCTAGTACTATAATGAATGAAAGTGGCAAGAGTAATTATCTTTGTCTTGTTCCTGATCTTCAAGGAAAAGCTTTTAGCCTCTCATTTTTCAGTGTAATGTTACCTGTGGACTCCTTGTAGGTAGCTTTTATTAGATTGAAGTATATTCCTTTCACACCTAATTGGTTAGGAGCTTTTATCATTAGAAGATGTTGAATTTTATCAGATACTACTTCTTTATCTGTTAAGATGATCATATGATTTTTACCCTTCGTTCAGCTAATATGTTATATATATATCACATGTATCAATTTGTTTATGTTAAACCACCCTTGAATCCCAGGAATAAATCTCGCTTGATCCTAGTGAAGGATCCTTTTAATGTGATATTAAATTCAGGATTCTTGTATTATATGGGGTATTTTCACTACTCTACAAATCCTCTGTGTTTTTTCATTCCTCCTTCTCTCCAACCACAGACAACCACTGATCATTTTACTATCTCCACGGTTTTGCTTATTTCAGAGTGTCATATAGTTGAAACTATCCAGTAGGTAGCTGCCTTAGTCTATTGTCTAACACAGTGATGACAAATCTAGACTCCGGTACCTATACTGCAACCAAAAACTCACTTATTTATTGCAAAGTGCCACCACTGCAATTAAACCTAAATACTAAGGTTTTAGTCTAGAAGAGAACAGCTTATGCACTTGGCTTGCATGCTGACACATGGGGCTGTACATGCCTGCTGTGGCACATGTGTCATAGGCTCAGCACCGCTGTCTAACAGAACATCTAGGACCTGCTACAATCATTTATAGAGGAAAGTTAATTCATTCCACAGTTCTAAAACCTGGAAGTTCTAAATCAGGGGGCTGCTTACGTGGGCAAAATCTTATTCTTGTCAGAATGTAGCTGAAAGAAGGGCAAGCAGAAGAGTCAAACCACAGGAGTGGTGACATAGCTTTATATCAACCTGTTCTTACAATGACTAATCCAGTCCTGAGAAAGTGAGGACTCAGTCACTACCACACGAATTAACCTAGACCTGCAAGAAAGGCATTAATCCCTCTTAATTCTAATCACCTCTTAAATACTTCTACCAATCCAACCACAATGACAGTCAGATTTCTATATGAGTTTCAGAGGGACACGTGATACTCAAACTGCGTTTTCAAATTGACTTCTTTCACTTGGTAATATGCATTTATGGTTCCTCCATGTCTTTTCATGGCTTAATAGCTCATTTATTTTTAGTGTTGAATAAGAGCTCATTTATATTTACTGCTGTAGTCTGGATGTACCTCAGTTTTTTTTTAATCTATTCACCTACTGAAGGACATCTTGGTTGCTTCCAAGTTTTAGCACTTATGAGTAAAGCTGTTATAAACATCCATGTGCACATTTTTATGTAGAAATGAGTTTTCACCTCCTTTGAGTAAATGCCAAAGAATATAATTGCTGGATCATATGATACAAGTATATTTAGTTTATAAGAAACTGCCATACTGCCTTCTAAAATGGCCGTACCATTTTATATTCCCACCAGCAATGAATGAGAGTTCATATTCACACTCTCACCACAGTTTAGTTTGGTCAGTGCTCTAGATTTTGACCATTCTAAGAGACATGTATTATTGTTTTACTTTTTTTCCTGCATGATGTGATGTGGCGGTCCAGCAGTCACAACACTGACATGCCTCAGTTGGGGAGTGAGGATTGAGAAAGGAAAGAACACTCAAGCCTGAGTGGAGACCAAAAGAAGTCTGACTTATTTCACAGAAACAGCTCATTTTAAAGGCTCACATCAAAAGGAAGCTTTTAAGGGCACACAACAACCAACAGGAAGCACGAAGCAATTGTTTTTATCTTTATGTAAAGACCGGATTTCCTGACTCTTACAGATAACATCAGATCTTTGGCTACCAAGTTCCTGTTATGGCAGGGTCAAAGAACAAAACAAGTTTAACAAACACTGTCTTTGAAAAGTAACAAATGTTACATAGATTGTGTTGATGCTTTAATTGTACAGGAAGAAGTTATTTTCCAAATGTCAAACTCCAGTGTACCATGACTGGGCCCCCACAATGTGGAGAATCTTTTCATATTTTGTATATCAGTCCTTTATCAGATACGTATTTTGCAAATATTTTCTCTTAATTGGTGCCTTGCCTTCTCATTCTCTTGACATTTTCCTTTGCAGAGTAATTTTAAATTGTAATAAAGTCCATCTTATCAATTTTATGTGTGTCATGTTTTTGGTGTTGTATCTAAAAAGCTATCTCTACACCCAAGGCCATCTCAGTTTGTTCTTGTCTTCTGGGAATTTTATATTGAAGTTTATTACCTTATCTTATTTTTCCTGCTATAACAAAATACAACAGACTAGCTAACTTTTAAATAGTGTAAGTTCATTTCTCAGTCCTGCAGGATGAGAGCTCCAAGTTCAAGTGCCAACAGATTTGGTGTCTGGTGAGGGATCTTTGCTTCCAAGATGATATCTTACTGTAGCATCCTCACAAGACAGAAGGGCAAAAAAGCCAAGAGGTATGAATGCTATTCTTATATGGCCCAAATGGAAGAAGGCTAGGGGCCCAGCTAATTCCCACAAGCTCTACTATGAAGTTTCTAATCCTATTCATGAGAGTGGAGCACTAATGGTCAGATCACCTCCTAATGGCCCAGTTCTTCAGTGTGTTGCACTGGGGATTAAGTTCCATTGTGAAGTTTGAAAGAGTATACTGACATCTAACCATAGCATCTATGATCTATTTTGAGTTAATTTGTATGAAGGTTATATGGTCCATGTCTAATTTTTTCATAGGTAGAAATCCAGTTTCTGCACCATTTGTTGAAAATACCTTCCTTGCTTTGTTATGTTTTCTTTGGTCCTTTGTCAAACATCAATTGCCTATATTCATATGATCTATTTCTGGGCTTTCTACTCTTCCCCTTAATCTTTCTGTCTCTCTGTAATAACACCACTGTGTTTTTATTACTATAGGTTCACAGTAAATTTTGTAGTTGGTTCTTTAACTGTTCTTTAATACTGAATTAGCAGTTCTGGATCTTGTGCTTTATTATACAATGTTTAGAATTACTTTGTCAATATCTACAAAATTACTTGCTATAATTTTGGTTGTGATTTTATTGAATCTATGTATCAAGTTTCAAAGAAATGACATCTTGACAATATTGAACTGATAAGAACAGATACTATAATTTATCTTAGCCAAAAGGCCAAGAGGTGATTGACAATATTGAATCTTCCTATCTATGAACATGGAATTTCTCTCCATTTATTTAGTCTTTTATTTTATTTGTTAATTTTGCAGTTTTCTTTTTACAGGGTTTGTATATATTTTTGTTAGATTTTTACCTAAGTGTTTTATTTTTTAAGATGCTAACTTAGATGGTACAAACTTTCATTTGTTCATTGATGGCAACTAGGAAAACAATTTACTTATGTGTATTAACTTGTATTTTACAACCTTTCTAAGATTGGTTATTAATTTCAGGAAAATTTTGGTTAGTCCTTTGGATTTTTCACTTTGTGTGTATATACATGTAAAATAAGGGCATATCATTAATAATTTTGTGCCAATAAATTCAGTGGCTTGGAAAAAAAAACAAATTCCTTGAAAACTGCCAAAACTCACATAAGAAATTGAAAAATCTAAATAAACTCACATCCATTAAGCAAATTAATTTCCTAATCTAAATCTTTTCCACACAGAAAACTCCAAGACACATTATTTCGCCCATCAGTTTTACCAAACATTAAGGAAGAAGTAATAAAGATCTTTCAAAAACTTCTTTAAGATGTAAAGAGATATGGGATACTTCCCAACTCAGTTGATATTGCCAGCATAACCTCAATACTTAAAGTTGACAAAATGCCATAGGAAAATAGAACTACATAATAATACCATCATGATCTAGATGCAAACTTCCATAACAAAATATTGTAAATCAAATCTGGCAGAATGTAAAAGATAATACATTATAACCAAGTGGTGTTTAATCCATGAATACAAGGTTGGTTTAACATTTGAAAACCAGTCAGTGTAATATGCCACATTACCAGAATATAAGGAAGAAAGCTTGTAACATCTCAACAAACGCACAAAAAGAATTTTGCAAAATTCAATAGTCTTTGTAGAAAAGACTTAGTAAATTAATAATAGAAGGGAGCTTTTCCAATTTTACAAAAGGACATCTATTTTAAAAACCCTATAGCCAGCATCATACTTAATAATGAAGGGTTATAAAAAATTCATTTTCCCCTATAATTTAGATATGATCAAGAACTTACCAGTTCTTTTCAATATTGTTATATAAACCTGAGCCATTTCAGTAAATCAAAGAAAAGAGATAAACGACATAAAAATTGAAAAGGAAAGAATACAGACACAAGTTTTCATAGTTAACATGACTGTATATTTTGAAAATGTAACAGTGGACTCTATAAACTGCTGGAGCTTAGTAAGTGAATTTAACAAGGTCATTGGATATATGGTCAACATACAAAGACCATTATTTGTGTTATGTATTTATATACTTTCAATGATCAAGTTGAATTTCAATTTAAATGGACTAAAAGTACATTTTAAAAGTCACAGAAGAAATGAAATATCTAGGAATAAATGTGACGAAAGATCTTAAGAACATTATACTGAAAACTACAGAATATTGCTGAAATAAGTCCTAAAACTAGAGGGATATGCCATCTTTATGGACTGAAAGACATAATACTAAGACATTCATTGTTCTTAAAATTCTAGCAAGCTGTTTAGAAGAAATACACAAGATAATTATAAATTTGGTATAAAAGTTCAAGGCTTTACAGAAGTGAGAATAATCTTGAAGAAGCAGTGCAAAGTCATGAGTTGTGTAACTTTAAAAAAATTTACTGTAATGTTTCTGTAATCCAGGTGCTGTAGTACCAATGTAAGGATAGACAAATAGATGCAAGGAGTAGAACAGAGAGCCCCTCATATTTGTGTGTGCTTGATTTTTGACAGAAGAGCAAAATCAATGAGGAAAAGAAAGTCTTTGTTAAAAAATTTTCCTAGATCTCTGTATCTTCATATGAGGGGAATAAAAAGAAATCTAGATTTTTATTTCTCTCTGTAAATAAAAGTTAATTTAAGAATATCCTTGAAAAACTCAGAAAAGAAAGATATTTATTGGGGGCCGGGGATTTAGCTCAGTGATTCCACTCCCTGCCTTGCAAGTACAAGGACTCAAGTTTGATCACCGGTACCAAAAAAAAAAAAAATTATCTATGTGTGTACGTATATATATGAAAGAATTCAGAAGCACAAATAATGAGACCAAGACAACAGATAAATTGGGCTTTGTCATAATAAAGAAATCTGCTTATCAAAAATACTCTTAGGAAAATGAATACATATAAGACACAGACTAGGATAAAATATTTATAAAACATATACCTGGTTTTTGTACTTTTTAACTTAGATATTTCTATCACTTTTCTGTATGCTTGGGAATTTATTAATTAGTGTACTTTTTATAATTTATCAGTACCTGGATATTTTGTATGAAATGCATTTCAAAAATTCTAATAAATCAGCCAGAAGTAGAAGTTAGCTCTGACCTTTCTGATTTGGCTACTCTGCAAAATACAACCATTTTCTGAGCAGCCTTAGGCAAAAATACAGTTACAGTATCACAGGGACTACCTTACTTCACAATTAACTAGGATTATGTAGCCAAATCCTGTATCCATTTTCCTTCAGAAGTAAAGTGTGTACTTACTAATTTCTGGGGTAAGGAATGACTGCTAAATGGTACAGATGAACTATTGGAATGGAGTGGTTAAATCTCTAAAGTACAGCAACAAGTAAACCTCTGGAAAATATATTGGCATTGTACTTCACCCTAGATGTCAGCGGGGCTCTGGCTATGCATGCGTGGGTACATTATGTGTCTATATATGCACTTGGGTATGATCATAACTTCAGACATCCACATGTGTGCACTTAAACGTATCTGAAGAGCAGGTATATCTTCACATAAGCATGAAGTCCTATTTTAAGTTAAACTTCAAGTTTATTGTACTGTTTGATCCAAAATGTCCCAAAACCATGATTAGTGTTCATTGGCAGAGCAAGTTTCCTGTTCTGAATACAGGTATTATTTGTGCTATTGAAAATTCATACTTTAAATGGGAATCCAGTGATAGTAACCATTGTTTGATAATATAAGGGCAATATAAATTTCTTACTTCCTACACATTAGAATGTAAATTCAGTGCTTCTTTATAGGTTCATCCCTTAGCTTCTTAAAGCAGAATGGGGATGAGATGCCCAGCATGTGTTTCAGGCAGTTTTATAACCTCAGGTCCTACCCTTGCAGCTGAGTGGCGAATGTGTCATGAACAAGAGGCAAAATGGAAAAGACAGAAAAGGGTGACAAAGAAAAATGACAAGTGAAGGGGAACACAGAAAAAGAGGAAAAAAAGGAAGGAAGGAAGGAAGGAAGGACGGTACAAAAAAGCTGTGGCAAAATGCTATGTAATCCTAAGAATATAAAAATTACAGGTCTCCTGGCTTTTACTTGTTCTCTAGACTTATGATGATTAAAAAAAACAAAACAAAACAAACTAGACTCTGACATTGCCTAGCTGTATGACCTTGAACAGGTTTTAAAACATTCTTTGACTTCTTTTTAATAATGAGGTAATATCCTGTGTTTTATGCAAATTAAATGAGATAGTGCTTAGAAAACATTTAGTAGAATTTCGGATCCATCAGAACACAAATGGTGGTAATTAATATGCTGATCTCAATGCTACAACTTGTAGTTGCCAAGAGATGATCTTGCTCCAGGCAGTGCTTCTCAAACTTTGTGGTAAAGAATCATTTTTTAAAATCTCCAATGTCCTTGGGCACTCTAATGTGTGTGGGTACTTCTGGGAAATGCATTCCAAAATGGATGACTAGATTAAAAATATAAAGAAATATAAAATAAAGCCCCTAATTTTTATTCTCATTCCAACAAATATATAATTTGTCAAATTATTACAGAAGTTATTGAGTGCTTTATATTTCTTAATTGATCTTATGACCTGGAAACAACTTTCAGGCGGCTGTTGGTCCAGAGACCATACTTTGAGTATCACTGCTCTGTGAAGAGCAGATCTGGTCCTCCTGTGACTACGTCAGGGTGGACTTTGCTCAGAACCTTGGAAGCATTTGGAAGTCTCTACTGAGGTGAGGGTTAGGGTTCAAACTGGCAGCTCGCTCCCTAAGGAATTCATTTAGAAGCTAATCCTTCATGGTTCCAAACTCAGCAGAGTCTACTCTATAGGAAATTCTTATCTAAAAGTCCTATGTAAAAATAGTTTTTTCTACAGGTGTTGAGAATTTAGATTCGAGAAGTAGGCAAATAGTCTACGGATATTTAGTAATGAAAACTTTATCAAAAGCTGCTTTTTTCCCCCTCTAAACTTCACCAGCATTCCCACTTTTCTAGTGTTGATTTATATTATCCTTCACCCAAATGTCTGATTTGAGTTACTATTCAAGGTGATAAAGTAACAAGAGTCACCCATTCACAGTGCTGTGCAAGATAAAAGTCAGCTCCTTTCGGACTTCAGATTCCAGTCTCATCTATTGAAGATCTAGTATCCTGGGAGCCATGATTGGTTCCTTTGCTCATGTGAGCCCATTGACACAACATCTGGGTAAGGATGGTACTTTTATTAATGTCATTTATTAAGAAGTTAAATTTCAGAGTGGTTAAGTAACTTACCCGTGGTCTATTGCAAAGACAGATGTATCCAAATGTAATTCATTTTTACTAGGCTCCAATTTTAATTATTTTTCATGACATTTTTTCACTCAGGTTGTATGTTTGTGGTTATGAAATCCTCACTTTCCAATGAAATATCTCCTAAGCACTAATATCTGCTGAAGTCTTAACACTAATATCTACCACATGCCATCTGTGCAATGTGAGAATATCTTCTCTTGTACCTTATCTTCTTGTGTAGTACTTACTTCTAATAATAGTGATATTTTCAATGAGGTAATAATTAATTGCATTTCAGTGAAGAGTTTAACTGTAAGATGGGCTAAAAATGTTCGTGACTTATTAAATAGCCCTAGCTTAATGCCGGGCATGGTGGTGCAAGCCTGTAATCCCAGCACTCGGGAGGCTGAGGCAGGAGGATTGTTGTGAATTTGAGACCAGCATGTGCTACATAGTGAGTTCTAGGTCAGTCTCAACTACATAGTGAGACCCTGTCTCAAAAGAAAAAAAAAAGCCCCAGCTTAAGAAAGAATTATAAACTAAGAAAATTATAACTGTTACGGTTTAGATCTAAAATTTCCCCTCAAAGGCTTATGCATTCAGAGTTGAGGCTTTTGGAAGGTATTTGGACCATGATGCATCTACCTTCATTGGTGGATTGACCCACTGAAGAGATCATAATTTGATGGTTTTGTTGGAAGGTAATGGAAACTTAGGAGATGAGGGCCTAATTGAAGGGAGTGACTGTGGTTACTATATGTGGTCCCTGGGTTCTTCCTCTGTAGTCCTTTCGCCCTCTTTCTTTCTCCTTCCTGGCTACCTGGGGTGAGCAACTTTCTTCCATCATGCCTTTCTGCTGTTATATTTCTGCCTCACCACAGGTCCAGAAACAACGGAGTCCCTTGGCTGTGGACTAAAACCTCTGACATGAACCAGTATAAATCTTTCCTGCTTTAAATTGTTCTCAAGTATTTTGTCACAGTGACAGAAAGCTGACTATCACAGAAACCATCCACTTTAGTGAGACAACAGATAGAAATAAACAGAAAATATTTTGGGTTAGTTAAAAATTTTCTGTCGCCAGGTGTGGTGGTGCACTCCTGTAATCCTAGCACTTGGGAGGCTGAGGCAGGAGGATCGTTATGAGTTCGCGACCAGCCTGGGCTACATAGTGAATTCCAGGTCAGTCTCAACTACATAGTGAGACCCTGTCTCAAAACAAACAAACAAACAAACAAACAAAAATTTCTGCCATGATGTTGATTTATGACTCTGTAATGATTTTGAAGGGGCACTTAAAGTGTGTAAGAAAAGATACATACCTTGATTTCAGATTTGCTTGGTTTATTTATTTTTTTGCTACTGGGGATTGAACTCAGGCCCTTGCGCTTGCAAGGCAGGAGAGGAAACCACTGAGCTAAATCCCTGGCCCTGCTTGGTTTAGAATTAATTCTTGGAGGTTGTGGATGGGCCATGTTACTAGTAGATATGACCTTCAGTGGGCACAACTTGTAGAGGCAACATCCAGAGAAAAGACAATATAGCTTTTAATATTGTTCCCTTTCTTCATTCATTCAACAAATTCTGATGGAGTTCTTTGTAAGAACCAGGCAGCTTGCATTCTTGTGGAAAGGCAGAAAACCAAGTAGTTAAACCAAATATTTTATATTGACAAATATTAAATAAAACAAGTTGATGGAGAGTAAACTATGACAGCCAATTGGATTATTAATTTTGATTTAGTGTATCAGGGAAGCCCCCCATGAAGTCTAGGATCAGATATTCAGGGTGCTTTGTACATCACAGGAAAGAATTTGGACTTTAACAGTGAGAAGCCAGAGAAGAATCTTTAACAGTGGGGTTATATGACTTATTCTGTATTAAAAAGTCACCCCTCTAGCCCGGTGTGGTAGTGCACACGTTATCCCAGGACTCGGGAGACTGAGGCAGGAGGATTGCTGTGAATTCCAGACCAACCTGGGCTGCATAGTGAGTTCCAGTTCAGTCTCAACTACACAGTGAGACCCTGTCTCAAAAAACAAACAAACAAACAAACAAAAAAAAGTCACTCCTTGCTTTTCAGCTATAAGGGAAATGGGAATTGGAACAAAGTTAGAAAAAAGTGAGGTAGGAAGTTTCAAGGCAAGAACCATCAAGGCAAGAGACCACTGTGGTCTGGACTAGGGTAACAGTGGTGTTGGAGAGCAGTTGGCAGAACTGACAGGGACTGCTTATAGATTGGGTCTGTGCTGGGATGAAAAAAAGGGCAAGAACTGAGCGTGATTCTAGCTTGGATGATATCATCTTCTGCAGAGGGATGAACAGATGAAAAAATTAGGGAAAATAAAAATTCTGTTTTGGCCATTTAGGTTTGAGATGACTATTTGACATTCAAGTAGTTGGTATCAAGTAGGTAGTTTTCATAGATGGATTTGGAGCTTAGTGGTTTAATTTGTGCTGGAAATATAAATACTGGGGTCTTTAGCATAGATATGATGTGGACTCCATGGGCTTGGGAGTGATCACCTAGTGAGAGAAGGAGGCTGGATGAGTGGTCCTTGGCCTGTTCTGGGGCACTCTAGCATTTAGAGTGACAGAGAAGATGGAGGAGAAGCAAAGCTGGGGTGTTAATGAAAGCCTAAGAAAAGAAGCTTAAGAATAAACTAAAGTCAAAATAAGCTGCAGCTCCATCCCTGTTGATTCTGTGTATCTTGGACCTGTGCATCTTCAGGACTAACCTGTCATGAGGCTAAGCTTGGCAGTTTTGGGAGGCCAAGGATAAGGGGTGTGGATCACTCCACTGAAACTGCCCTCTACTCATGTTCTAAACTCTAGCACTGCTGTGTCTGGGAGTTGCTTACAGGGTGCTGCTTATTTGTTCACTCATCAACATGGAATAGCCAGTCTGCGATGGGACTGTGGGTGTAACATGGAACAACAGCGATCTACCCAGTCCCTGTTCTTGCAGAGTTTATGTCATAATAAAGTCACCAGTGAGGAAGTGGACAAGCACAGGAGTGGAAATAGGTGAGGTACTATGTGATTTGGACAAGTGTAGATATTGATCTAGACCTTGATTTCTGTCTGAAAAAAATGGACATAAGTTTGAGTGACTTTCTGTTATATCCTGAAGATGTGAATAATGTATGTGTGAATGAACACTGCTGTATGTTCTGTCCTGTTTTAGTTCTATTGTTGAAAAGGAAGGTAGTAGGAAGGCAAGATCGGCCTTCCTGTGTGGAGAGCTCACATGCTGTGTATTAGTCTATAACAGGTCTCTGTACTTGTTTCCCCTCCTCAAGCTTCCTTTCTTTCTCTGCTATCCCTTTTTATTAGCTTTGGTCCTTCTCTTGAATTTTATTTATCCATCCTAAAACATAAGGAAAAGCTTGTTTTCATAGAGAAGAATCTTTTGATGACAAACCATGATATTTTATCTTCCTAAGAGGAATCTAATGTTTAAATTATTTGGGGATATTGAACAAAGGATGTTGGGAATATCAATCCTTTTTATAAAGGGAACACACACACACACACACACAAACACACACACACACATACACACACACAGATTGGTAAATTTTTAATTGACCAACCAGGTAATAAGCTCTCAGCCCTCAGTCCCTCCCTTGAATGTAGCCACACTGGCTCCTCAGGCACCTCCAAAGCTTTGGGGCAGGGAGCTGCTTTCTGTGCCTTCTTAGAGGAGGGCGAAATGTGTCTCTTAAAAGAACTCAGCCATTTGTTCTCTGTCAAGATGCCTCTTCATACTGTAATTAGAGTGCTGTGGGGGGTGTGAGTGAGGGAGAAAGAAGAATACAAAAAGCTCTTGCTTCCCCATGGCTCATTCTTCCTGCACCGCAGGGCTTTGAACCCGCTGAAATATTGTGACTGAAACACACACTATTATATGTGTATATATATAGAGAAAGTGACATGTGTGCCTTTGAATTTATGCCTTGATAGTATCTGTGTGCCAAACTGAGGTGGCACAGATTGGTGGGTAATTAAACAGAGTCAGGAGATCTAATCCTGCTTTGTAACTCTGTCTTTCCTTGCTCCCTGAGTGTTTATTTTTCTGGTCTGTAAAGTAGGGATAAAAGTGTGGTCCCTTAGTTCTTCTCTTAAAAGATTTTAAAGACAACCACGTGAAAACTTGTCATTTGTCAGCATTCACAGTACATGCTATTTCTTGATCGTCTATTAATGGAAGAGAACAGTGAAATAGTTGGAATGAATTGTGCAGCATTCGAGAAAATTTGTGGGCTTTGTTTTGAATTTTATTTGTAATGATAGCAACAACAATTTCTTGGTTACGCTATACTAAAAGAAATCACTAACATCTCGGTAGCATGTGCTGATAGGAGAGAAGAAAGAATGATAGAGAACCTAGGCTGGCCCTACTTCATTCGCAGCAGATCATCTTTGCCACATCTGGCATGTCTTGGGTGGGTTACAGAGAATTGATGCTGTCGGACCCATTGGTTTTCAATATAAGTGTTTTAGAATATCCAGCTTACTTACATGCCGAGCTGATCTACTGATCAGAGCCTGTTCTCCCCAGTGTCTTTTCCATCTCAGTTACTTTAACTCCATCGTTCTAGTTGGGGTTGCTAAAACCCTTGGGTCATCTTTGACTCATCTTTCCCTTATTCCATATTTAATGTGTTAGTACCTCCTCTTAGCTCTACCTTCACAGTATATTCAGAACCTCAATATTTCTCAACAGCCCTTACTCCTATTGCTCTGTCCAAGGCTGTCGTCATCTGAGCAGAACCTGGAAGGTCTCTCTGCTTCTTCAAAGGAAGAAGTCCCTGCTTTTCTGTCTGTTCTCATCAGGCTAGCCAAAGAAAGTCTGAAAACTTTAACGGTGTCACATGATTCCTCTGTTACACTTCCACTGATGGTTTCCTAGCCATTCCAAGTAAAAATGCAATCTTTAAAGGGTCTCTACAGCACTGTGCAATTAGTCTTTCACCTGAGTGGTGACCTACTCTGACCTCATATCATTCATCCGCAATTTATTCAGTCCACTTTAGACACACAGTTGCTTTATGTTCTTCAAAAGCTCCAGAATGTTCCTTCCCCAAAGATTTGTCTTGGCTGTCACCGCTGATTGGAGTGCTTCTCCCCCTTCTCTGGATGCCTTCCTCTCTCACATCCCTTATGTAATTTCTCAAGCTTTCTCATTGAGACCTTCCTTGGTGACTCAACCTGAAATCCCTCCTCCCTCCTTATTGTACTACTCCAGTTTCATTTTTTCCTGAGTGCTTGTCAAGTTATAGCACACTGTATAATGTACTTATTTTCTTATTGCCCTTCTCCCACATGGTAATGTAAGTTGTATGGGTTGGAGATTTTGCTCTTATACCTGCTGCTATTTCTCCATATTCTAAAGGAATGCCTACTCTATGGGACTCAGTCATAAATTATATTTTTGAGGTGAAATAAATATATACATCTTTGATGCATACATATATATATTATATATATATATATTGGATAATAGGCTGTCTGTATTTGATATGTGTCAGAAATGATAGCTACTAGGAATGTCTACTCAGTGGCAGACACTGTACTTTGCACTCACCATCTATTATTCAATCATTACAACAACTGTTTCAAGTAGGCATGATATTTATTATGACTTTATGAACTAAAACTTAGGTTAAAGACTTTCCACATATCACACCATGGTAGAGCTAGTGTCTAAACCCAGGCAGGACTGTCCGACTTCAGAGCTTTTCATCATAATGCTTTAACACTATAGATTATACCAGCTTCGAGCTTAAAAAGCAAAACAGGAAGCACACTTCATCTCCTTCATTACCTCCTTTATGATAGTTGCCAGATCTTCTTTTCTTCTCTCTACTCAGAAAAATAGAAGAGATGCCAATATTGGAAGAGAAAGAATAAAAGACTGTTCATTTCAAGTTCCTATAAGGATGTGCCTCTTGCTGTTTCCATAAGTGAAATATCATGAAGATGTGGTAGAGTACTGGCTCTAGATCTGGGAAACCTAAGAGATCCTGCAGATCAGCTCCCACCTGCTGTAGGTCTTGGCTCAGAAAGTTAGTCTTCCTGAGTGTAAAAGGCTAGGCTTGGACAAGTGATCCATCAGGTCCTCCCTGCCGACAGATACACTGATCTCTGAGACATGGCCTTTCTTTCTCTGCCGTGGATTCATGATGGAGGGCTGGGGTGGTATACAGCACTTTGTGTAGTGCTGTTTATGTGCCTTAACCATTTTAGGGAAAGATTTCTACTTATAGGAGGAGGCCTCCCAAAGCTCCTGGTGCTAAGGCAACACAAGGTGATGTAGTGCCTGAGTATTTGAATCTTTCACCCACCTGAGCACTCACCCTGATTATTAGAGTCAACATGGGCTTGAATTTAGAATGTTAGGTTCTGTTTTGGCCTTTATTTATTGACAATCTAAGTCTCTTTAAATCCTTTACTGGAACAAGTCAAGGGATAAAGCATAAATAACCATACTGCTGAATGTGTGACCTTCAGTAAGGTGTGTACTTTTTCTGGGGCTCTGTTTGCTCCTCTGAAAAATGAGAGAAAAGGTTCCTTGAGTTCATAAGACCACTGAAAACATAAGAACATTGAACAGTCTCACCTTCTGCCCTCAGCTCATTTTCCAATGAGACTGAAATTAAACCACTGCCAGCACACGATTACCAGCCTGACTTACCCGATTTCTGTTAGTTTCAGAATGTTTAAGATTAAAGAGGGTTTATTTTTCTTGATATCACACTCAGATTCCTCCTTCCTGAAGTAAAGATCTTACAAGAACATTGGCATGGTTTCCTTGCGGGTACCAAAACCCTCTAAAATTATGAACTCCAAAGATTAATAGGAATGTGACCATGTGGCCATTTGTGTTCTTGGCAAAGTCTGTCTGCATATGCTTCAGGGTGCCAGTGTGAGCATGTGAATTTGTGCCAATGTGTGTGATGAAGCGTGTAAGTGTGTGCAGGAGTGTGGGTAAACAGATCTTTGAGTCACAGAGGCCAGTGCATCCTGGCGGGCTTTGTCTTCCCTTCAGTTGCCATGACAACAGCAAGGGCCTCTGCATCAGTAAACAAAGCTTCCTGCATACACTGAGTCAGGAGTGCTCTGGAGCTGGAGACTAAAACAGGAGCCAGGCAGTTCTTCACCAGAGGGTTTCTTGCTGCAGCAGGCCTTCCAGAAACATCTTCCTCACTAGATAAATGTAGAGCTCTAAGATGCTGAGATAAAATAGCACGAGCAGGAATTTTAGGCTGGAGGTTGGCATGAGTAAACCTCATATCCATTTCCTAAGAGTTACAGGCACATCATGATAAATTCTAGAAATGTAGATGTCCAAAACCTTCCATCATTACCCAGTGAACTAAAACGAGTCACTTTAATTTATTCATGCTCAGATTAGCCATTTTGTGAAATATCAGTGGCGATGGTTACTTTAAAGGTTCATAAATTCACAAAATAGAAATCAATTTTAATATTAATAAAAACATGATTTGAAAGAGAACTCTGACTTCTCTCCCTCACCCCTGAAGGCATATATGATAAATGTTTGGGGCATTGTGTCCTGTCTGAAATTATCCTTGTAATTCTTCCACTTCATCTTATAGTGAATAACACAGAATTGGTTGTATACAAAAAGTTGATTTTTACAATTTATGAATCTTGTGTAAACTGCTGGAAAACAAAATCAGTCACAAACATAGATTCAGTAACAAAGATGAAAAAAGAAAGCAAATTCATCATGCACTGCAAGGAAATCGACCTTCCTATAGATCCCATAAATGCAATTTAGAAACCTAAACTTGGCATAAAGACAACCAGAATAGAGACTCACCCAAACCTAACTCCAGCTAACCTTCCTTTCGTGTTAGTGAGAGTTGAGTCTTGTGGGGAACTGCAAGTTATATTCCCAGGGGGTCAGAGTGGGGCCTAAAATTGTAGATAACAGAACTGGGTAGGGAGTTGTGTCTGCAATGAAACGCAATTAGGGTTTTCCTCATTATATCATCTCATAGGAATCTAGCCAGGATTCCTAGAACAGAGTTGTTTCTGCCTCTGGTGAGGAACAGAGGGTTTTTATGTGTCTGTCTCATGTCAGCTGTGACTAAGAGGTAACCAACCACCCAGTTTTTTAGCATCAAAGGATACCTTGCTCTGAGAAGAGATCTGGCACTGTTTCTGCTGTAACACATGGGATTTAATTTTGGTCTTCATGTTTGGAATTGTGAAGTGGAAATGCATCCCATGCCGAGCTCTATTATATTGATGGGTGTGGAAACATTGGATGGAGCAAATAACATGCGGTTGGTTACACTTCTCTTACTGTCAGCCCCAGGCAAGTGCCAGAAGGCCTTGGGGATATAAGCACTCATCCACTAAAATCTAGAGTTCCCTTTCTATACTTCCTATGACTTCATCCAAGGGGACTAGATAAACTGAGATATGAAGAGAGCCTCTCTTTGAGATTTCCAAATTCATCAGGGAACTCATCGATGGTTATCTGTTTGACTAAGTAAGGCCAACGTTGTATTCTTAATCTTTGTAAAAGCATCACTATCTGAGTAAACCCTAGTATCCTGCAAAGAAGAGCCTTTAGATCCTCAGAGAAAAGGGAGTCATGGGAGGAACATACTTCCTTCACCTAGGTCTAGCCCCTTATATATTCATGCCCTGGTGGGCATGTAAATCTAGGATTAGAATATGCACTTATTTTCAGCATGTTGTGGAGCTGAATCCTGTTTGGTCTTGTTTCCTCCAGATTGTGTATGTGTATGAATAAATGGATAAGGACACAAAATCAAGCAATGTATCACTAGCTTGACTAATGCTATGAATTTTATTTTAGGTCTTTATTAACTCAACATAGCACAGAGGATTTTATATTGCTATCTCAATGAAAGGCCCCTTTAAGGAAGAAGAAAAATAATGAGAAAAGAAAAGAAAAAAACCTCTTGGTTTTATGTACTTATTTTCCTCGCCCTTGGGCTGAAACAATAGCCCTTTTGTGACTTCTAGATAGCAGGGAATACAACTAAGGCATTGTTAGCACTGCCCTTAGCCTGGAATTGGAAGATTGTAGTTTGAATCTCAGCCCTACCCATTGCTAACTGGGTGATCTCAGGCAAGTAACTTTTCTAAGTCTTTCAGGTTGTTGCAACTATAAATGAACAGGAAAGCTAGCTGTTATGACCTAGGGTCCAGGAAACTTCCAAATACACAGGGAGGTGAGTTTGGGGTTCTGTTTGCCAGCCCACTGGAAATCATGCTATCCTGTCATTTTGGGGCAGATAGAGGAGATGCAATGGATGCTTCATAGACTAATTCTACAGGCAGCGTTCTACAGTTAGAATTAGTGTTTGTTTCTTGACCCCCTTGGGTCTGTGCAGGGATACAGTACTAACCCTAAGTCTTTGGGAACCAGGGCAGAGCTACCACTGTGTACACCTTGCCAGCCTGCAACTTTTTAGTAATAATTATGATAAATCTGTTGAAGGTATACTGTGTACTAGGCATATTTAAGTCCAAAAAGATAGAAAGCCAAATAAGTCACAGGATATTTTCACAAAAATCTCCTGTAGAGGAAAAGACAGTCACCTGTGCAACTGATCACAGTAGAAGTTTGACTGTAAGATGAGCTCTGAAGAGACAGAGGAGAGATGGAGTAGAAACGAGAAGACTCAGAAAAGGGAATGCTAAACACAATAGATAGCATTTCAACTCGGCCTTCAATTTTGATAGACTCAGCTGAATATAAAGGGATTCCATGCAGAAAATGGGTATAAACCAGTCTTGCAAGCACATGCCTCCTTTTGGGAAATTGGCCATGGATGAAAGCCAAGGATAAAGCATGATTGCACATAGGCAAAGATGTACAGGAATGGTGAAAGATTAGACTTGAAGACAAAGGTGTGGCTCAAAGGGCAAAAGACTTTGAAAGCCATATTTAGTTTCTTGCTTCATTCAGAAGAAAGCAGAGGAGGCTGGAAAGGTGGAGGTGATGAGTAGAAAGAAGGTGGAATTTAAAGGATTTGAGAGTAGTGGTTCCTCTCCAAGGCTCTCTGTCCTTGCTTGGACACTTGTTTTCACAAAGGACTGCCTGATTCCCTTTAGATTCACTTTTCTGAGCTGTCTAGTGGAGACATTCATAATAGTGCTTGCCCTCCATGTTCAAGGATGATTGTGGTTGTAGCCTGCTGAGATTTTTTCATTTTTCAATGTCTTGCTCAAAATAATACTTCCTGATAAACCTTTCTTAATTCCCACAGAGCTTAAGTGAAAGGTCAAGATAGTAAACACATGAAAATATAAAGAATATAGCATAAGAAAATACTGGGGCTTGAAGAAGTTAGACTTTAAGAGTACTCAGGCCTGGGTTCTAATCCTGACTCCATTTCTTATTTAAACTTGATCAAATTGCTTTATTTTTAAATTGAGAATGAAAATACCCATTCTGCTTTCTCTTCAGAATGCCTGCAAAGATTAAATGAGCAACATATGTGGAGGGGTTTGGTGAATTAGAAAGTTTTACAAATGCTACTTGCTATGAAATTTGGAATTGATAAGATCCAATGTTGTTTTTAAAAGGTAACTCTAATACCTATGAGATATGTGAAATTAAGGGAACAGAGAAAGGTGGTTGAGAGACTAAGTCCATGCTATTGCAATAGTCCAGCCAAAGAAGGATGAGGTCCTGAGCAAGGCAATAAAGATAGAGAAGGAGGGTGGATTTAGGAGCCCTTTTGAAGATAGAACCAACAGAACAATGGCGTTAATTGGACTTAAGGGATGGAAAGGAGTAAAGAGCGAATGATAAGAACTTCAGAGGATGTGACCCTATGAACCACCCAGCCTTTGTTACTTTCGAATTGCTGAAATACAGGAAAGAAGGTGAGGAGAGGAGCCATCCCAGTGCTTGACTTCTGTTTCCTTGATGATCACGGGCTCTGGTTGCTCTTCATTTTTACTTTCCTTCCCTCTCACCACAGTACCTTAATAGAAGCTACTGAAGCTGGTGCCAAGCATAGGGCAGTGTGGGAACCTTGCTCCCATACCCTCTGCTTGACTGTAACCATAGTAACCACAGTTCCTGTCTCTGAAGAAGCCAGCTCTATTTTGGCAGGAGGGCCAGGTGAGACACAAATAAACCGCTTTCCCTATCATAGTAGACCAGCCTCTCCCTTTCCCCTGCACTGTTGCTGGGACACATCTCTCAGCCCTTGGCTCATTTCTCCTTCGCTGAACATGAGGATGGATCTGGCAGGATTCAAAGTGGATGCTGGACTCTCTCATCTTCAGGCTATAGCTCTTCATTTATGGTGATCACCTTGAATAAGTGGAGTGGCTTCCAGGGCAGATGGGGAACGCTTGAGCCATGGTGGACAAGACTGTAGCACCAAGAGGGAATTCCAGCCGACAAGCATGTTTGGTGATGAGGAAAGCTTTGACAGGGTGGTTACTGGAGAAGCCAGTTACCAAATGACTGTTTCTTTATCCCATTTGTGAACCCACTGAATTCGATCCTTTTTTTATACTAAGGACCTGTTCTCCTCCCTCTACCCTCCATGGAGCTTTAGTCTTCTCATTTTCTTGTACCAGAGGGTGGCTTTGTTCCTCTGTACCTGCCAGTGAACTCTCGACTTTTGCTCTGCCTTGTTATCTCTCTCTATCCCATGTCACCTTCCCATTGTTTTTCTACTGAGTACCTACCCTGTGTCCCTTCCTTTATTATTTAACCAACACCAACTGTCTACAACAGCACATCAGCCCTTCAAGTCATCAATATAATCAGAGGTCTCCAGTGTCCCCCTTATTGAGAGTCACAATGTACCAGAGACCATGGTAAACGGGTCCTGTACCCAAGGTCAGAAGCGGGAGACTAATGTGAGGCCATTGCAGCCATCCAGATAGGAGATGACGGTGAACAAAGAATTAGAGTTAACCTCCCGGCATATTACTTCTTATACCCAATCCTTGGTTGCCTCATCTGTTAAGTGGAGATTTTAACAGTGCTCAATTTACAGAATGTCCGTGAGTCTTAAATGACTTAGTATGAAAAACTTCACACAGGGCTAGCACATAATAATTGGTCAATACACATTAGTCACTGTTGTTATCAAGAGCATAAAGGATAGCTCTGGACCTGAGAAAGTTAAGGGTTTCCATTGTAGCAGAGATGACTGAATGTGGCATTTTGAGAACTTGGTTGTTGCACGGTTAAAGTCCCTTCTGAAACAGAGCAAGCATCTGGGCATTCTGGCACACTGCTGTCTTTCCAGAGACTCATGAAACAGGCAAGAGGATCACAGGTTGGAGCAGAGTCTTGGCAACTTAGTATGACCCTCTCTCAAAGTAAAAATTGTTTACAGTGGGCTCAGGATATAGTTCAGTGCTCAGTGAGTTCAATCCTCACCACCAAAAGCAAAACAGAGCAAGCAAGGGGTGTTGGGCCTGATTGGCATGCAGAGGATCTGGGCAGGCCTTCAGGGAGAAGCTGCACTGTAGCCTAGGACAAGGAAATGTGGAGTAGGGTAAACAAAAGGACCTGCTCAAACACTCTTTTACTTGTATCGCCCTTTCCCTTTGTCATGGTATTGTCTCAGCCCAATGACTCTTACTCTTCTTGTCTGCAGGGAATTTGCCAAAGAGAGAGAGAGAGTGGAGAACAGGAGAGCATTCATGAAACTGCGACGTCAACAGCAGATCGAGCGTGAGCTGAATGGCTATCGGGCCTGGATTGACAAAGCCGGTGAGGCAGTGGGCTGGAAGAACTGGGGGCATGGGATGCAAGGCATTAGAGCCCTCCCAATATTTCTATTCAAGACTGGCCTAGAAGAGAGCAGAGAGCTGCTCTGGCTGCCTTTGTAGCTCTTTGGTTTCCTGCTGGTCCCATTTTCTTTCTCTGGAGTCTGACTTTCCCATTTCTATCAGACACCTTTCACAAGGCAAGCATGTTAGCAGGGTAAACAGAGGAAAATTTAATCCTAGAGTTGAGGTTGGCCTAGTGAGTTTTGAATTCTTCCTGCTATTACTGACAGTCCACACATTTAGCAAATATGCCCTGTATGTCTACTTTGTGCCAGGCTCTTGGGTTACAGCCATGAGCCCAACACACAAACTCCTGAAAGCTTTTGTCTGAAGGAGCTCATCCTTTTCTAGATAGGGAAGGAAGCAATAAGAAAATAATAAATAACTTACTGGAAGAAGATAAGTGCAATGGGGAAAAAGACCAAGGTAGGGTTATGAGGTATGGAGTGTGCTGCAATTTTAAGTAGAGGGGTTGAGACAGGCCAGTTGGTCTGAAGCCTTAAAGGAGATGAGGGTGTGAACACATGAAAATCTGGGAAAAGAGCATTTCTCATCGAGTCCCAATAGAGTAGGGGCCATGTGTGAGCCATAAGCAGAAGGGAAGTGAACAAGGGGAGAGCGGCCAAAGATAAAATGAGGGTGGTTCTGGGAGTGAGCAGCAGCCGTGTGTGACTATGGGTTGCTGTAAGAGTTTTGGGTTTTATTGTAGGTAACCAAAAGTTTGACATGCTCTGATTTAAGATTGCAAAGGAGCATCTGGTTGCTTCTCTGATAATAGAATATAAGAGGGCAAGGCCAGTGGCTAGGAGACTAATGTGAGACCATGGCAGCCATCAGATAAGAGATGAGGGCAAGAACGGATATTGTACTAAGGCCTGGAATGTCCTTACACCTCGCCGCATGGCCTAGCACCAGGGACAGTACAGGCCCAACACAAAGGATGAGTTCATGCCACCATGATTTCATTACTGCACAGAACCACCATATTCAAGTTTGACTGTGGCCCAGTTGCTTATGAAGGGCATCAATCAACCCCTTATCTGTCAATAAAAAGGATGCATTTGCTTGCATCATTCTTTTAAAGGTTGGACTGCATTGTTGTGATATATATATATCTTCATTTTCTTTCAGAGAAAAGTGATTTTCTAAAATTAAAAAAAATACACGTGACAAGCAGCATCTTTCTTTATTCCTAGTAGAAAGCCTAGCATGAATGTGAGGTCCCACAGGAAAATTTTGGAATATGATTTGATACTTAGTTGCCTGAGCCTGTGCTTCTATAGTGCTTTAGAACGACATTATGCCCTGCTTAGTCTGACTACCAACACATGAAGAGGCCTTAAAGTTCTGGAGTCAGCCTCTGATTATCTGTAAAGGCTAAGAGAAAGTACATGTGGTTGAAAGCTAGAGAAACACCCTTGATCTGGGACAGCTACATTTTCTTGAGGCCTCCAGAAACATAAGCAATGCCTGTTGACTGAATGTCCATTTCATCCTTACTCCTTCAAGGCAGTTGTATAGAGGGATGTGAAAATAAATCTCCCTACCTCTTCCCAGAGTGATCACTCAGCGTTACCATGGGAGGGTGAGCCGATTTGCCTCCAGGCCAGGCAGGCAGCTTGCTGTTCCCAATTGTCCTTGGCGATGATGGTGGAGGAGCCATCCGACAGGCTGTGGAGCGAGCTGGCAGCAGAACCAGAAAAGAATCTTCCCAGCCCTGGCTATGACCCCACACAGGGTCAGGTGGCCGGGTACGCTGCTTTTTTGTGGTGTGATTTTCAGATACTTGGAAAATTCCAACACTTCCATTTCTTCTAGTTGGCAAAGCCAGCAATCTCTTTCTAAGAAAAAAGACGCACTGCAACGTCAAATTGTGCTTCCTGGCCCTTCCTTTTACAAATGGAGTGTGAGTGAATCAGAGACATATGGGATACATTTCCCTGGAAAGACACTGAAGTTCGAAAGCGAACTTGGCAAAAGGCGCTGGTGGGAGAGGGGTGGTTTCCGTACATCCAGAGCCTCAGCTTTTCCCGGAGCGCCTCAGCAGCCCCACACACCTTCCATCTGCCTTGGGGGTTCTCAGATCTGCCCCATCCAAAGCCAGACACTTTGCAGCAAAAGTGACTCTCTGGCCAAGGTAATTAACACTGCTATGAGGTATTTACCAAGGACTTCATTTTAAAATAATGCCCTCCAAACAACCTGTACTATCAGATGCCTTTAAAACTCTGTCAGCCTGCATGAAGAAACATCCCACCAATAACACTTAACCTGTTAAGTCAGCGTTCTACCAGAGGCTGTACTTAAAAAATAAAGCTAAACATTTATGACTTGGCGTAATGGCCATCCTGCATAGTAATGTCCAAGCCTCAAAATGTTCCCTTCCCTGGGAAATACATTACATACTCTCAGTTTTATATGCAGATAAAATTATGGTAATGACTTTACCCTTTCCTATGTGTCCTTTTACTTGTTACAAGTGCTTAAATTAAACTATTGTTTAATTGGCACCATGGCAGGCTTTTCTCTAGCATGTGGGTTCTTCAGGAATGATTGTTGGGCCACCTGCTCCCGGGCCTATCTGTTGAGAGTGGGTGAGAATCAAAACCTACTCACATCACTCCCCATAGGCCACTCCAGAACCCATCAAGTTTGGGGTAGAAGGGCTATTTGTCGATCCCTTTAGAGGGATGCTAGTGAGGTTTATTATAACAGGTCTTTGTAGAAAATAGTTCCCCTAAGATCATGACATCTCTCTGGAGTCAAGGACCCTTTCAATTTAGAGACAGTATGGTGTTCTTCCAAACATGAAGAATAAAATTTATCACTTAAACAACAACAGGTCCTTCATTTTTGCAGCACCACCTGGGTAGCTAACAATTCAATCCAAGTCTAAGACTTAACACTACCCAAAGTAAGCACAGATCCTATGGAGTAAAGCCTCAGTCCCACAAAACTGCCTTCACTTCAGACACCAGAAAGTGGGGTGCCCTGGTGACTGACCTGCATGTCTCCCTGGCTGCCTACAGATCTGTGGGATCTTATAATCCCTGCACCTACCCACCCCTCCACTGCCTGAGGATTCCATAGTTTGCTAGGATGAGTTATGGAATTCAGGAAAAGCAATACTTATTGATTTATTATAAAGGATGCAACTCAGGAACGGCTCATAAAAGAGATACACAGGCAAGGCATGCCCTTCCAGCAGATGGAGGTGTCACCAACCCAGAAACTTCTGAACCCTGTGGATTAGAGGGATTTATGGAGGTTTTATATCTTGGGCATTGATTAAATCATTGGTCATTGGTGATTGAACTCAGTCTAGCCTCTCCTCCCCAGAGGTGGGGATGGGAGGGTACTAAAAATTCTAGCTCTCTAATCATGTGATTGATTTAACTGCCACACTTTAAGCCAGCCAGGGCCCCTCTCCTCTCCAGGAGACATCTCATTAGCATACAAAAGAGCTCTGCCAGGAGCCACAGGCAAAAACCAAATATTTATTTTTTTATTATGCTGCAGGGACAAATCATGATGGACTCTCTGGTTCAAGCTGTGCTTCACTGGGGCAGGAGAGAGACTTGAGGAAGCAGACCGCAGCCTAGCTTCTCTCTGAGGACCTTTACACTTCTTCCTCTGTCCCCTCCTCTAAGACATGGACAAGATGGTGCCCAAAATATGGGTTATCTCCTGAATGAGGAAGTAGGAATTGTGGCCAAAGGGAGCACAACAAGAGAAACTAGACAATTCCCTTGCTAAAAAATCTAGAGGTTTAGGAAAGACCCCTGAGAGGAAGTAAAAGCAGAAATGGGACTTTTTCAGTCCTATTAATCTATGGGATCTTAGAAAGACTCTCCCCTCCAAGGGGGGATCAACAGCATCATATATAGACCTGAATTTACCAGCTGTACCCCAAGCACCTCCCACCACACACCCTCCTTCCTAGAACTCTGTGCCGCCTGTGATGCTTGGTTTCTTTCTATGCTGGAACCTGTGACAATCTCTGAACCTTTTGCTCACTGTCTGTTGCCCTGAGCCAGAGATGTCCCTGAGGGACTTTCATTTTGTACAATAATTTAACATTTACAGGTAATTTACTAAGCCATTTGTTTCTCTCTAGAGGAAGTCATGCTTGCTGAAGAAAATAAAAATGCTGGGACATCAGCCTTAGAAGGTAAGGAAGAGCTACAGTGCACTTGCCCCTCTCTTGCTGTGGTAAATCTCTCTTGATCAAGAGGAAAAGAAAAAAAAAGAAGAGGGGTGCTCTGGGATTTGAAACGCAAATCTCTCTGCAATAAAACCCCTCATGCTTTAAAGTGAAGGGATTTGAGTCACAGATTTAAATGCCCTTTAAAGTGATGAAAATGAAACCTGAGAGCTGCTTTGTTCCAGGGCATGTGATTGATACTGTGCAATGAAAAGGCCATCATCTAACCAATGGTATATAACGGGATCTTCTTGTACAATGCGTAGGGATCATCTTGAGACCACTTTCATTACCAGGAAGTGGCATTGTTTATGAAGAGCCAGAACAAATAGATATGAAGCATCTGTTTACCCACTGCATTTAGATAAGTTCTAGCAAGGATTCCAGAGCCCTTGGGTTCAGCTGGTGCTGGTGAGCACAGAACTCGTGGTTCTGTACAGTCTCAATCTCAGTCAACCTAGTGCAATATTAAAGGCAGACACCTGTGTCACAGAGACCTTGCACAAGGCCTCTGGCCCACAGTCCTCAAAGTTTTGTCCAGGATGGTCTGGGTGTACTTGTGGCCTCTCACTGGCCTTCCCCTTCCCTGGCGTAGTGCTTCGAAGGGCCACCATCAAAAGGAGCCGGACGGAGGCCATGACCCGAGACTCCAGCGATGAGCACTGCGTTGATATCTCTTCTGTGGGTGAGTGATCCAGTTAGATCTTCTTTTACTTCTCTGGATCTCCCATGAAAACGAAGATTCTGTCTTTTGAGAAGAACCACAAGGAGGAAAAGAACCCAAAGGATCCAGAATTTAGGATTGTAATTAAGGGAAGGAATGGGAATCTAATCTATCTGACGATGATTTACAGGTGGAAAAAAAAAAGAACCAGGGGATGCTGTTCATATGAAATGTGGGATACGGGGTTCTCCAAGTATGGGGGATGTTTCTCATTCACAGATATATCCTTTCTTTCCTGGGTGTGATACTGAGAATGTACTTTGGGATACAGGTTGAGCATCCCTAATTCAAAAATCTGAAATCTGAATTGCTTGAAAATCAGAAACTTCTTGAGCAGTGATATGGTGCTACAAGTGGAAAATTCATAGCATGGAATGTGTTTCCTTGCACAAAATTAAGAATATTGTGTAAAATTACCTCCTAGCTATGTATATATATGAAACATAAACTAATTTCATAGTTAAACTTGGTCCAATCCCCAAGGTATCTTGTAATGCATAGCAAACATTCCAGTATCTGGAAAAAAAATCTTAAATGCCTCTGGTTCCAAGTGTTTTGGATAAGATCTTCAACCTGTATTGTTCAAAGGATCCTGAAGACTGATTGCTTCTAGTAACCTAGATGTGAGAACTTAAAGTCATTTCTTAACCACAGTAGAACCCACCTACTTCCGTCATGTGAAATTTAAACTAATTCCTCTTGACGACCCTTCGATGTGACTGAAGTTCAATCCCAGGTTCTCTTGCAGTTTCTGGCTGAAGACAGGTTTTTCTTCCCTAGTAAAATGACAGGCTATCACTCTATCCTTAAGAGCAGAAGAGACTTACAAAAGCTCATGGTTGCTTTATGTTGCTGGTGGTGGCAGAAATATCACAAATGCAGCAGGAAGATCCCAGTGTCTGAAACATATTTCAAAGAGAAGGGCAGAAAGAAGCCCAGTCTTCTCCAAACAGAAACGCAATTCTGTTAGGATTCAAGATGCTGGGTACTTGCTTGGTGTGCTGCCTGGGACTCTTTCAGTTTGCTAGGACTGTGAGTGCCTGGAGAGGAAAACAGGGTCTTTGCTGGTGGAAATTACTTACCCCACAAAATAGGACTTGCTCGGGCCTTCAGTGTGGCAGTCACCTTGCCCTGACGCTCAAGCTGCCCACCTTGCCCTTTGGATGTCACCCGGCCACAGAGAATGATTCCCAGGATATTTCGCAGCCTCATTCTTCTTCCTCATTTCCCCCCTCCTAGGCACACCACTTGCCAGAGCCAGTATCAAGAGCACAAAGGTAGATGGAGCTTCCTATTTCCGGCACAAGGAAAGGCTTCTACGCATCTCTATTCGCCACATGGTTAAATCCCAGGTGTTTTACTGGATCGTCCTGAGCCTTGTGGCTCTCAACACTGCCTGTGTAGCCATCGTGCACCACAACCAGCCCCAGTGGCTCACTCACCTCCTCTGTAAGTGAAGGGTGACTGTGGGCCCCTCCTGGGGACAGCTTTATGGGTATGTAAGTGAATGTAAGAGGTCAAAGCAGTCTCATCCTGGCACTGTGGCTCTCCTCACCCAAAGTTCTTCCTGTTCTACTGTGAGAGAGGCCAGAGCTATTTGCAAGGGGGTTGGCTTGTTCCTTGCTGCTCCCCACCTTCCTTCCTTATTGAATCAGGTAAACAGGTATTGGCTGATGCTAACAAGATGTTACCAGAAGGCCTTCATTGAGGCTCTTAAGGAGGTTCGGTGCTGTAGGAATTTGGGTTAGTAAAGTCCTGGGGAGAGAGTTCTTAAGGGAATGGATCCCTCAAAAGGACCAAAAAGGAAACTTACAGGGTAGCTCTGGATAAGACTGCCATTGAGTGTGAGTGAGAGTGAGGAGATGTTTATGTTTGGGTGTGTGGAGGGTGGACTTCAAGTGTTCCATCAAAGCCATGGTAAAGTCCTTTCTCTCTCCTCTGAGGGTCATCCTCCATGTAATGGCTCATGATAAATTGGCCTGTTGAAAGAGAACAAAGCCAATCTGTTGAGTGAGCCTGGAACTCATTCTGGCTTTTCCAGGCACTGACCTGACATGACCACTGAGTGTTCTTACAGTATCTTCTTGTGGGTTTGTCTGAAGGTGGGTGGACTAGTTGCGGAGTGCAGAGCTCACATTATCTGTGGAACAAATACTCTACCTTTAATACTTTCAGACTATGCAGAATTTTTGTTTCTGGGACTCTTCCTCTTGGAGATGTCCCTGAAGATGTATGGCATGGGACCTCGCCTTTATTTTCACTCTTCATTCAACTGCTTTGATTTTGGGGTAAGTCTCGGAATCCTCCCTGTCCTTCCACTTCATGTTGGTATGCCATGGTTTCAGATAGGCAGCTTGCTATATCACTCAGCACACTCAGGAGGAACCACTGGAGTCAGAACTTGCAAAAGGAGCATGGGTAAGATGAGCTAAAGGGACTTTAGAAGTGAATGAATCCTTACCAAACTAGGGTATATTTTTTAAGTGCTTTGATTTTTAATGTATTTATTGATGTATAACACATACAATAAGCAGACATAGTTAGTGTATAGCTCAGTGAGATTTTACGAAGCTACCCTAGCCAGAGTTTTGAATCACTTATTATCTTGGGGGAAGTCTGGGAGAGAGGGACAAAGGACTTAATTCTAGAGGTGTTACTGAAAGAGAAGGTTATGTATTGAGGGCTTTTTTCCTACTTCATTTTAAAATTAGCATAATTGTCTAGATAAACCTTCACGCAAACATGTATGTCCTACGTTAGCAAGTCACCATGTGTAACATTTCATCCAGCTGTTTACTTCCTATGTAATATCTAGATGTGTGATGCTAGTAGTTATAAAGATGCACCCATGCATGTTCTTTACCTGTGCTGTTCACAGAAGGTATGTGCTGTACTTGAGGTATTGGGAGATAGCTCACTCTTTACACACAGGTAAACAGGGACCATCATGCTGAGGTTTGCGGGTGTAGTCAGCAGCAGAATGAAGCCATAGAACTTGGGGTCCCTGAACCACTTCTCTTTCTGCCAAACCTACCTCTTTTCTGCCAAAGCTTCAGTTAGGTGCTGAAAATTTGGAGCACTTGCCAATTTGCATTTTCACTTGGAACATATGGTTCTGAGTACAGGCAATTTTCAGGCATAACAGCTAGTGAGAGATCATTTTAACCTTGGGGTCCTCATGTGCATACTTGCTAACATCACTGTGAGGATTATTTTTTGATATTTCTCCCAGCATAATGTCTAGAATACAGCACACATTCAATAAATATATAATTAAACCAAAAAGTACTTGAAATGCTAGCTTAAAATTGCGGCTTCCTCTAGCAAGGCCCTGTGTCAACAAAGATTGTCATATTGAGGGGTGTGGGACTTCAGTGAACAAAAGATACTTAATGAATTGAGAAGAGAAATATTCTTGTTAGCGCTAAACTTTAGGATGATCAGAGAATGTAGGGCCTCTCTGTGATTTCTGTGTTGGAACACAGCCTGTACTAATTGAAAGTGGTTTCTATGCTTTGTGTTTCTCTTCTTTGTTTGTTCAAGGTAATATGAGGCAAAAACAGCTACGACTACCAAGTTTGCATAGAAGTAGTGACTGACTATTGTAGGTATCACCAAGGACAGGTGTGAGCAATCCAAAACAGAGGGTGAAGGGATAAAGTTAGGAAGGGAAGTGGAAGGCAATAGAAGAGGGTGGCAGTCTTGTTTTTGTCATTCACACAGATAGCCCTGGTAGAGATGGGGCTGGGTGGGAAGGGGAGAATTTGAATCACGCCATACATAGCCCAAGGACAGCTGTTGACTGTGTGCTGAATCCCAAATACTTGTCTTCTCCTCTTCCCTTGTCTCACTGTGTGAGTTGCTTTTTAGGTCACAGTGGGCAGCATCTTTGAAGTAGTCTGGGCAATCTTCAGACCTGGTACATCTTTTGGAATTAGCGTTTTGCGAGCTCTCCGGCTTCTAAGAATATTTAAAATAACGAAGTAAGTGACAAGTACTTGGACTCTTCCCAATATCTTTGAGGGTGGAACCTCTCTCTGCTTTGTTGTATTTTCTTCCACCACTTCCTTGCCCACCCACCTTATCACACCTTTCCCTTCTCTGCCCCACACGTATTCCATTCTTCAGCTCCTTCTTCTCCAAATAGTGAAGTAGAAAAATAAGGTACAGATCCGGTGCCACATTCCTAAGGGAGGCAGTCTCTTCTTCCTACAGTTCTATAAGTACAGCTTCTTTCACAGACTACCAGGAAGATGCTGAACTCAACTTGTGGGTGACATATTATTTGGTGTCCATAGTCATAACTGCATCTGGGTTTCATAGGTATTGGGCATCTCTTCGGAATTTGGTGGTTTCCTTGATGAGCTCCATGAAGTCCATCATCAGTTTGCTCTTCCTCCTCTTCCTCTTCATCGTTGTTTTCGCTCTGCTAGGCATGCAGCTGTTTGGTGGCAGGTAAGTTCCAGAGCACTTTCCACTAGAAGGATGTTCTCAGTAGTCTCAGGTCTGTCAGCACCAGAAGCATTGATTTAATCTCCATGTTGCTACCTCATTTGCTCTTGTCCAGGGCCTGAAGACACCACAAGTGCACATGTGGAAGTACTATCTTTACACATACAGGGTTCTTGGTCTGGAAACCTATCCATTTGGAACTGTCTCTGAAGAGTACATCATAGAGCCTTGTAATTGATGATCAACCCAAACCCTGTCTCATTGCTTGCACCTTTCAAAGTGCATAGTTCATGAGTACTAGTCTCTGCTACCATCTTCCAAACTTGGGGAAGTAAGGAAAGAGGAGCTTGAAGAAAGGGAAAAGAAGGGATGAAAACTATTGTATTGGGAAGGGGAAATTCGGTTTGTGAGATTTCCATTCCATTTTTTCTCTGAATTTCCTTTTCAGGTTTAACTTCAATGATGGAACTCCTTCAGCAAATTTTGATACCTTCCCTGCAGCTATTATGACTGTATTCCAGGTATGAATTTAACTGACAGTCTAGAAATGCTAGATGAGGTTCCTTGGACCACACACTAGAGGATGACAGTGTCAAGACTCCTGTTTTTCCTGTCTAGGCTCCTCCAAGTTAGCAGAGTAGTACTTTTTCTTTTTAGAGCATCATTACCACAATCCTCAGACTTCTGGGGCTATAGTCTTACTAATAACGAAAGAACTCTATTAACATCATCTCCTTTTCCTTCCTACAACACCTGTGAGGTTATAGGACATTGAGTCTGAGACATTCAGTCACAAATCATGCTTATGGTTTTCTGAAATCTAGAGCATTTTCTAACCCATGTATCCATTTAATGAGGTATCTTTTCTATGTTTCCACCAAAGAAAGCACCTTTTTAAAGCACAAAGAAAATTCAACCTACAGTAGTGTTTACAGTTTAACAGACAAAGAAAAAGACATTAGTTAGAATCTGAGACTGAACCAGAACCCCCGTTTCCTCACAGGAAGAATATGGAGCTTTTCCAATAATGCTACTGTCTTGAGAGCTACATGTTGCCACCTCTAGGGACAGTTAGGTAGTGATGAGACCACCTAGCCAAGCTGGAGGTGGGAGGCACCCTGTAGTGAGGATGAAGGCCTTTTATTCGTGATGTTTTTCCATTTTCAATCCCTAAAATTCTCTTCCTTATATATGGAAAAGAAAATAAAACACCTTTAGAACTATTCAAGGGAATGACTTCTCCCTACTCCTTAACAGGAGATCTATACAATGGGGAAGGTAGGAAAGAGCCAACTATAGTACTTACCCTTTGCTTTGGCCCAATCTTCCCTTCTTCCTCAGAGTTCTGATGTGTTTGTTGTTTGCTGTGTGTAGATCCTGACAGGGGAAGACTGGAACGAGGTGATGTACAATGGGATCCGTTCCCAGGGTGGAGTCAGCTCAGGCATGTGGTCAGCAATCTACTTCATTGTACTCACCTTGTTTGGAAATTGTATCCTTTTGTTTGGAAACTTTATGCTTTTCTTTATGCTGGCCTCCTTCCTGGACCAGCATTTGAGGAGGAGGTGATAGTAGTGATGGTAAGAGAGCTGGAGAAGACAAGGGGATGGGCTGTGAACATTGCTTGGTATACTAAAGTAATTAAGATCTAAAAAAAAAAAATTGTACATTAGTTCTGTAAAGAATGCAAACATAAACAAAGTATTATCCAAATCTATTGTATACATATATAATGACATACAAGGCTGTTATTTTGAATGGTTGGACATTCTATAAGCCTGGTAAAAAGTAAGAGGACAGAGATCACTGTAGGCTGAAATAGTAGACAGATTACAATACTAATGAGTTAATTACATGTTAATATACCTGTTTATATAACAGAGCCTGTTGCATAGTAAGATCTCAAAAGTTATTATTAGGTTAATGCTAATATGATTATGCTTAGCTGCAGTAGTCACTTTTCCATTGCTGGGGAAGAATACCTGCCATATAAAACTTAAAGGAGAAAGTTTTTATTTTGGCTCATGATTTCAGAGGTTTCAGTACATGATTAGCTGACTTTGAGGCAGAAACATCATAGTGAAAGGGGATGGTAGATCAAAAGTGCTTTATCCACAGCACCCAGAAAGCAGAGCAGGGGGACAGTGCCAAAGAGGAAGGGGAGGAGGACCAGATACAATACCCAAGGTTTCAATCCACAGTTGGCTAGTTCCAAGGCAGAAACATCATAGCAGAAAGGCATGGTAGAGGAAAGTTGCTTACATCATGGCAGCCAGGAAGTAGAGAGATGGAGAAGTAGCCAAGTGGAAGGTGCTGGTGACCAGATATACTCTCATCATGCTCTCATACCCACCTGGACACAACCAGCATTAGTGTACTTTACTAATCTCCTAGACTTGTCAAGCCAATCAAGTTGACAGGATTAACCATCACAATAGTTAGCATTTACTGTATTTGTGCTACAAGTGAGACCTTCCACTGAGTACTTTCCAGATACTATTTCATCTAACTCTTAACTTATGAAGAGGGGAGAAACAATTTCATCAAGTCAAACAACTTCTAAATCGTAAAGGTAGACTCCACACCAAATCCTGAACTCCAAAGCCTATTCGTAGTTAAAAGACCTAGGTCAGCAAGATTTAGGTTTGAATTGCAGCAACTCTGTTTACCAGTGGTGTGGCCTTGGAAAAGTCTCTTAATTTCTCTGAATTTGTTTTTCACATCTCAAAGGAGGATAGCAACATCTCCTATGCTAATTATAAATATTAAAATAATTATTGGAATGTACCTTATGAAGTGTAAACTCTATACAATCTCTATATAGTCATTAGAAATTTGAGGAACTGGGACTTGCCTCAAATTGGGAATAATAGAGGGAGAAAGGGAGAGTCATGATGCAGCTGTATGTTTGCATTTTTCTAGTCTCAAGAGAAGAAATATTCTTTTAAGCTTTGTGCCCAGAAAGATTCTGGGGGTCAGAGAAGACTATAAACATAAGAAATTTATAAAAAGAAAGTTATACAGTGAATCACAGAAATTGAAGGCCAGTCCATCACAATGGAACTTTGATTTTCCTCTTCTTCTGAGATAACCAGAGCTGGCTGTCTATGCTAGAACCAGTGTTATGTTATACTATCACCTGGTGTCAAAGACAGCCAGAAAATTGGAACTTCAGGTATTACAGCATGGAATAGAAGTAGGTTTCATAGTGATTTCACTGTGACCTTTTTTAAATGAATCATGGAAGCCTTCTGGGAACCCAAGAAAAAGAATGAGACAAATGTTAGTGAACCATTATTGAGAGTTAGTGACGGAAGTCGTAGGATCTCATTTATTTTTATCTTAAAGGACAGAATAGCGTGATGCCCGTTGGTCCAGGTGGGATCAATTCCACCTCCAGGAAGGAGAGAGAACTAGGAGCTTGTACACATCTTGCTGTTCAATGATTCTCTTACTAGTTATTGCTGTGGGTCTGAGGCCACAGATGTCAGAAGGCCTCTGCATCCCATCTGGCCTCCTGAGTGATTTGATCCAGGTATTTCTTTGTCCTGTGTGAAGGGAGAGATCATGTGAAAGGGGGAAAATGTATCCTTTTTCTCCTTCCAACAGAGTTGCATAGCATCCCCTCCTGCCTCCTGGTTTATTGCTGCTTCTGCCGGTGTCAGACAGAAAAGTCATGGAGGTGCCTTTTTCAGAATTGCTGGAACCTTTTGATTTTCTTGCTTGGCTATCCTTAAATTATAACTCACAGATACACTACTGAATGTCTTCTTAGCCATTGCTGTGGACAATCTGGCCAATGCCCAGGAACTGACCAAGGTAAGCATTGCTCTCTGGGGAACAGATGGTTCTTCAGTCTTGTTGGGTATCCATTGCGTTTGGGAGCTCTCTCAGGACATCTGCATTCATCTAACTCTGCCAGAGGCATTTATGTGCTGTTTATCTAGGGTTACCAGAGAGGATTCTTCTAGGAGGTTCTGGATGGTTAGAGAGCCACACACTCATGCATGAAACCTAGTTCACTTTCACTGAACTTGATGACCCTCACACCAGCCTTGATTTCCCTCATCAGATCTGGAAAATAACAGCTCATTTTTATGAGCCTTCAGAGTAGTCCTTTCTAGGATTGTGACCTAGAGAGTCAAGGAAAACACTAAATTCCTGGATTTTAAACTTCTCCTTTGCTATTGTGACCTGTGGCAGTGTGATTCCGACCAGGTGACCTGACCTTTAATGGTCTGGTTGTGAGGGGACAGAGCACTGTAGTTCCTGGACTATGGATGTTGTGGGTATTCTGGTGGCCGTGGCCATACTGGGGACGTTTCAGTTTGTCAGTTTGTTCCTTCCTTTCCTTTGATTCTTCCGGGGAGCAAGCAATACTAATTGTAGTAGTATGGTCTGTGGAGATGAGGAAAAACTCTTTTCCCCACACAGCATAAATGTGGTTTTAGGCAGAGGTACATACATCCTGGTAATGTTTCTGAGCTTTTCCATTTATTTTCTCATGTATTGCCTGCTCTTCTCTACATTCCTTGGGGAATTTCTTATCTGTATGATATAGGAGGGAAAATGCTAGGTTTAATATCTAAAAATAGGGTTTGAATCCATCGACCACTTACTGGCTGTTTTACTTTGGTTAGACTCCTGATCTTTATTAATATCAGTTTCCCTCATGTGAGGTGGTATGGTACAGACTTCATAGAATTACTGCGAGAGAGGATTACCAGTGAAGTGATGTATATGCAAACCAGAGCATGCTGGGAAGATGCATGTATTCTTAGCAATTCTAGTCACTTTACCTGAACTGATTTTCCTTAGTGTCAAAACTTACACTCAGGAATACAAGTGAGGATATGAGGTCTCTGCTTGAAAACTCAGGGGGTGAGGGCATTTAGCTGTGTAACGGAGACACTGTGATGGGTGCCCAGACTTAGCGCTTAATTCATGGGGCTGTGCCTGTAAGCAACCTGCTCCTTCAGGTCCAAATACTGCAGAACATCTGAGTGCCATGGGTTCTTGCTGCTGCCTTCATCTGCAGCGATGGGCAGTTGGGAATGCTGGGGATAGGTAGACATCCGCTGGCTGTCCTGAGCAGCCTGTGTAGGGCAGAGTAGAAACAATAATTGCTGGCCTTGTGGGAGCTGTGAGGCTGCTGTCTCCCTAGGGACCTGGCCTCTGACCATTGGAGGACTCTAAGCCAACTTAATCTGTGCTGCTTTGTTAACCTCTTCCCCTGGATGCTAAACTTTACTACTCGTCTTCTAAACTCCTGGAGAGAGCCAAAGGAAGCTCCTGTCCTTCGTGGGGATCCTGGGCAAAGCTGTCTCTGCTTTATGTCTAGGATGAGCAGGAGGAAGAGGAGGCCTTCAACCAGAAACACGCACTGCAGAAGGCCAAGGAGGTCAGCCCGATGTCTGCACCCAACATGCCTTCTATCGAGTGAGTTGGCTGCCCCTTCACAGACCCCTGGGCCGTGCTAAAGTAAATTAATCAACTCCTAAAGTGATTGATTGTAGGAATGTACCTCATTCATGCCAGGAACTGTTCCTAACATTACAGCAGTGAGCAAGAGAAAAGCCTCTTTTCTCACAGTTTTCATTTCGCTGAGGGAGATAGATAAGTATGCAAATTGTTTCAGATAGCAGTAAGTTCTATAAAGTAAGTAGGGCAGGGTTATCCAGTAAAGAGGAACAAGAGCTATGATCAGGTGTACTTAGGGCAGTCCAGGAGGGGTTTTCCGAAGAGGTAATGTGTAAGTAGAGATGCGTGGTTGTATAAAACAGTTGTCTGACATTTTGAAGGAAGTGTCCCACCCTCACCAAAGTCCAGTATGGCTATGTTTAGCAAATAATGGCGACTGAAGACAGCAAGGTCAGAGACGTAGGCAGGACCCAGCTCAGAGGTCCTGATTCTCAAGTAAAAGATTTCAACTTTTATTCTAATGACAACCATGGGAGGACCAAAAGTAGAAGCAGAGATGTGATACGATTTCTGCTTTAAAAAGTCACTTTCCTGTTTGGAGATTGGATTCTGGGGGCACTTTTCAGAGTAGAGGCAGGGAGCCAGAGTACTGGTTTTTAGAGTACAGTTGGTGGCGGTGATTTAGACCAGAGTAGCAGCAATGGAGAAGATGAGAAGCAATTCCATGCAGTCTATATTTTGGAATGAGAGTCAATAGGATGAGCTCAGACTAAATGCAGTAGGTGTAAGGATGGGAAGAAAACAAGAACTAAAAATTGCTCCTGGGTTTTAAGGTTTTGAGACCCAAACAGTTGGATAGAAGGTAGTGGTATTTACTGATACCCTGGAGATGTTAGAAATCCAAAGTTTATTTCAGCCACATTAAATCTGATATATTTCTAAGGCATCTGAGTGTTTGAATAGGAGTCTGGAGCTTAGAGGTGAAGTCAGGATTAAAATAAAGGTTTGGAGGAAGTCATTTGCATTTAGATGGTATTTAAGCCATCAGTGTGGGTGCGATGACCCAATGAGAGGAGGGATGAGGCAGAGAGAAGCTGAGGACAGAGGCTGGGTGTGTGCCTCTGCTTAAGGTCTGGCAGAGGAGAATCTAGCAAAGGAAACTGAATGGAAATAACCAGCAGGCAGGGGAAGAAAAGAGAAGCGCGATGCCCTGGAAACCTACAGAGAAAAACCTTGCAGAACAGAGAAGGGTGCAGAGGTACTCAATACTATTGAAGGATCACTCATGATGGGGTGAGAAAAGGGACCTTTGGTATTGGGAATAAAAGGAAAAAAGCTCAGTGACCATATAAATAGCTGGGTGAGAAGCAAATCCAGGTAGGGCAGACAGAGGTGATCATGTGGAGCAGCTGGTGCACCTCTTCCAAGGAGATAGCCTGGACGTGGTCGATGGTCGGACTAGGGGCAGTCACTGTGGGCCCTGGGTGGGTCTGGCCTCTGTGCAGTGAGATGGCAGAGGTCTGGAGGAGGGGCTAAAAATGGAATTCCTATTATTGCTCTGGGCCTACAGAAGGCCCAAATGAGTGACCCTGGGAACCTCTGGGGAAGCCAGAGCTGTACCTTGGAGGTACAGCTCCCTCGCAACGCCAGACCCTGTCATCTGTTACTTGAAGCCGGTAAGGAAGGCATGTGTGGTGGCCCAGTGCTCATGCAAGGGGCTGTGAAAGCACTTCCAAGTTTTGTGTGCGGCCACCTCCCCACAGTGGCTATCACCTTATTTTCACCTTTCAAATCTGTGGAGGCCTGGTATTTGGGTCCCTCTTCTGTGTTCCAGAGGAAGGCATTCATGACAGACTGATGGGGACGTGCCAGACAGGTCCTTCTTCTTCAGAATAGTCTGTGGGTCTTGCGTAGTTTTGTTCCACCTTCCTTGAATTTGAGCCAAAAACACAAACACACAGGTATTCAAAAATGTGGATGGAGAGGACTGGCTGCTGCTTGGGAGTGGGTGGTTCTGTTTACTGAGATGAGGCAGCCTGGGGAGAAGTAGGTTTTTGGAGAGATGTGATTTGGGATGGTGCTTGGCCCAGTGTAGAAATTCACTAGTTATGCAATGAAAGAATGAATGAAATGTGGGCAGACACAGGCTCCCACAGTGTCCTTCAGGGCACAGCAAAGTGCAGGAAGGTGCTGCGAACTTCCCCCACGCGCTGAGACCCAAGCTCTGGTTTTCACGTGTGTCCTGGTGTGTACAGCTCCCGAGAGTGACCTTAGGGTGTGTGTGCTATGCCAGATGTGCCCACGACACCACTGGACTGCAGTGCCACGAAGTGCAAAATGTAGCTGCCATGGAGAAACACAAAAGAACACCATAATAAAGTGCCTAAGTGTTAATTCTAGTTCTGTTGGTAACATACGCTGTGGCCTTGGAGAGAACCACTCATGATCTCAGAACTTTGCTTTTCCCACCAGTGTAATGGGAAGGATGTTACTTGCCATTTCTCTTGCCCCAAGGCTGTGGTGGGGTGTACGTGAGATCACGTGAGAAGTGAATACCTCTCTGTGTGGCTTTAGATATGAATGTGAATTTGGAAGTTTCCATATGTGAGTAGAGAGGTAAAAGGAAGTCTGGTCTACGTGAGTTAGAGGTTGTCTTCTCCTTTGCCTTCTGTGTGTGTGTGTGTGTGTGTGTGTGTGTGTGTGTGTGTGTGACAGAGAGAGAGAGAGAGAGAGAGAGAGAGAGAGAGAGAGAGAGAGAGAATTTTTCCGCATACTTATGCTCTTACATATGAGCTTCTGGAGGGCTGGTATTTGCTTTGTTGAGAGCCAAGATGGTGTGATGTAGTTTTCCTTGTGCATGTGCTTGCTGCTTGTCTAGAGCACATGCTTTTATTTCTACACACTATCTCCAAATTGATGTCTGCATCTTTGGGTGCTTGTGTGCACAACTGTGGTAGTGTCTCTCCCAGATACCCAGCTAGAGAAACACCCAGGCCAGCTGACTCTGCCCCCCTCAGCCCTACTTCTCTGTCAGGCTTCTCTCTAGATGTGCAAGATGTGGCAGTTGGGCTGTTAGTTTGCCTGGCACACTCTGCATTAGTGGGTGTCAGTTTTCTCAGGGAAGGAGCAGCATTTTGACTGCTCCTAGGTCTAGCAGGGCCCACTGGGGTAGACTGAATATCCCAGCGCAGGGACGGGAGCGGGCATACTCTGAGAGTACCCGAGAGCATTGTCTTCTACTTTAGGGCTGGCATTTGTGCTCATAGGCCCATCCCACCACATGCCCCATCCACTTTCACAAGTGATGCCTGCCCTGATAACTCTGAGTTTCCATTTACCCATGTTTGAAAGGACATAGTGTGGAGAAGAAGTAATTCTTTGTGCAAGGCTAAGAAAGTCAATAGTGTGCTTTTCACAGCTGAAAAGGCTGAACCTTTGAAACTTCTGATCAGCGTATTGTGTGACACAAATGCAAGGGGGACTGCTCACATTCTAGAGTGTATGGATGGCCACCCTGCATTTGCCCACAAGCTGTTTAGGAGTTTCATTGATATGCATGGCATGGCATTTATTCCCTACATGCTTTGTGAGACTGAGTTGGGATCTGCTATAGGAGTGACAAGTTGGGGTGTCACATCTAAGTGAACGTGCTTTATAATTCTAGAAATGATTGAGAACAGAGAGAGCCACTTTTTGTCAAAGTTTTCAAAATAGATGCATGAAGGATGGTGAGGTGGCAGTGTGAGTGCCAGGAGGGCCTACTGTCTGAACATCTGAAGTTATCTCCTCTGTGTAATGGTACATCCTTTGTATGTCTGCGTGTATGCTTCAAAAACAAGATCCATATATTTGCATTATCAAAGATTCAGAATTCCCGACTTCCCTGGAGAGGTGAAGGTTGGGAGTCTACAGAGGGCAAACAGGCATATGAAGAATCTGTGGCCATACAGAGGACTCTGTTCTCCCTCTGGAAATCTGCTGGTGATTTGGGGGCTCGAGGTTCCTGGAGATTGGGGTGAACTGAACCTGTTCGTTTTTCTTTCCCAGAAGAGACAGAAGGAGAAGACACCACATGTCGATGTGGGAGCCACGCAGCAGCCACCTGTATGTGTGTACCTGTTTGCGTGTTTGTGAGTGGCTCTGTCTGGGCGTGGGGACAATGTGTCTTTGTCCTTGCTGTGGACAAAGTGGCACTGGGTGTGATGTCAGCATGTGCCTTGGTGTGTGTGTGTGTGTAAGTGTGTGTGTATGTGCGTGTGAGTTTCACACACATGGTCTGTGAATATGCCCCTTTCAACACGTGCTTATATCAGTGTGTGTCTAAGGTACGTTACCACGTGTATTGCTCCCTCTTCTGTGTGGCCTGTGAGTGGCATGTGTTGGCACTGGTAATTAGTGTTGGTGGGTGTTTCTTTCATGTAGGTAGCTGTGTACAGCTCTGTGTGGGCCTCTTGAGGCTGCGTGTGGGTACATGTGAGTGTCCTCTTGACAGCCGATAGGTGGGCGCCCACAGGTACATGAGGGAAGGAGTGGTGTCTGCCCTCTCTCCTGGTGGGCCCGCTCCTGTGCTCCTCTGTACATGTCGTGTTTGTGTTTTCCTGCTGCCCTGAATACTCATCTAGGCCCCTGGGCCTCAGTGTTCAGCAGTGGTTTTGGATATGAGCTAATAGTGGTCAACGCAATATGGTCTTCTGTGGGTTTTGTTACCTATGGTAGAAGAGACCCATGACCCTCTTACTTTGGGGGGGATAGTGCCAAAATTTTAACACGAAAGTCTGTTTGCCACTGTTCTCATCCTTACTGATATCAAATCGTGGAATGTCACAGCCCTTGCAATTCCAGGCTACAATCTTATAGAAAAGAGAGTGTGATGTGGTGGTGAGGGTGCACCTTGAATCAGGGTCATTTGTAGGAATAGAGTGGGCTCTGACTGCTGCCCTGAATCAAAGGTCCACAGGGGAGTGAAAACTGGGTAAGTCTTTGTACAGCTGCCCTCTCAGCCCCTGGGGACATGGGACTCAGTCCTAGGGCTCATCTCTCCCCAAACTCTCGGCCACTGGAGAGCAGGGATTGGAGTGAAAAGTACCCTGGCCTGGCCTGGGAGGCACTGGTCCATCAACTGACTCATGCGTGGCCACTCTGCTCCCTGCATCTTTCTGTGCTTCCTGTCTCAAATCCTGGGTTCTCCCATTTCCTCCCCCACCATGTCCCCCAACCCCACTCGTGGACCCTGTGGCTGCCCTCCCTGGCCTGCGGTTGTCTGTGCTAACAGGCCTTCACCCTTTCACCTTTGCCAGGAGGGAGCGGAGGCGCCGGCACCACATGTCAGTGTGGGAGCAGCGCACCAGTCAGCTGAGGAGGCACATGCAGATGTCCAGCCAGGAGGCCCTCAACAAAGAGGAGGCCCCACCGATGAATCCCCTCAACCCCCTCAACCCTCTGAGCCCCCTCAACCCACTCAATGCTCACCCCAGCCTCTACCGAAGGTCCAGGCCCATTGAGGGCCTGGCCCTGGGCTTGGGCCTGGAAAAGTGTGAGGAAGAACGTATCAGCCGGGGGGGATCTCTCAAAGGGGATGGAAGGGACCTGACTAGTGCCCTGGACAACCAGAGGAGCCCCTTGTCCCTAGGCAAACGAGAGCCACCGTGGCTGGCCAGGCCTTGTCATGGGAACTGTGACCCCACCCAGCAGGAGGCTGGGGGAGGAGAGACTGTTGTGACCTTTGAGGACCGGGCCAGGCACAGGCAGAGCCAGAGGCGCAGCCGGCACCGTCGTGTCAGGACTGAAAGCAAAGAGTCTGCATCAGCCTCCCGGAGCAGGTCTGCCAGCCAGGAGCGGAGTCTGGATGAAGTGAGTGGCCCTGAGGGGGAGAAGGACAATGAGTTCCGGGGCAGCCATGGAGGCAAGGAGCCAACCATCCATGAAGAAGAACAATCCCAGGACTTACAGAGGTAAATAAGTCCCAGGAGTGTCCTGGAGGCACGTAGCATAGACTGGTGTTAGGAATTCTTCAGGAAGCCTTCACAGTCTAAGTTTACCCTTTTATAAAATAAGAGATGATGCTAACACACCCCTTAAATTGTATGAATAAATGCAACAGACAGTGGCATTCATCCCCCTGAAAATGAGGGTGTGTCTGAAGACATCTCTTCTGGGAGTGGCGCGAGGGTACATAGATGTGACTAAGGCTGTGAATATGGCCTGCAGGTCCAAGCTCCTCTCCACCTCTGCAGCAGATGCTCGAGCCCTGACTGTGTCCTCCCCTCTCTTCTCAGGACCAATAGTCTGATGGTGCCCAGAGGCTCTGGGCTTGCAGGAGCCCTTGATGAGCCAGACACACCCCTGGTCCTGCCCCAGCCTGAGCTGAAAGTGGGGAAGGACGCAGCGCTGGCAGAGCGGGAGCCAGAGGGCAGCAGTGAGCAAGCCCTCCTGGGGGATGTACAGCTGGATGTGGGCCGAGGCATCAGTCAGAGTGAGCCCGACCTGTCCTGCATCACAGCCAACACAGACAAAGCCACCACCGAGAGCACCAGCGTCACCGTCGCCATCCCTGAAGTGGGCCCCTTGGTGGATTCAACAGTGGTGCACAGTGAGCGCAGTTCCTGTCCCCTTCACCAATTCATTCTGCCTGGAGCTGGGGACAGGTGGCTCGGGTCCTTCCAGTAATCCACAGGGAAAGTCCTACCGGCAGCTCTCCAGAATTGTCGACTAGTAAAACAGTGGCAGTTTTCACCTGCAAAAATAAGCTAGAGTTTTCTCAATCTTAGATTTTGCCTAGAAATTTTCCTTAAACTGTGGTACTGTGATCACTCTAGAGTCTACACAATGATTTTGTACCTAGGTGTTCATTCAGTTATTTGACTTCTCTGTGATTTCTAAGTGCTCTGCTGCCCCAGCAAGTGAGGGACCCTTGCTGGGGAGGACCTCAGCAGGAGGATCTTTCTGTCCCTGGCTCTGCTCGGTCAGTGGCCTCTCCATACTAACATTCTATTACTCTATTACTTTTATCAACTCTTTTTCTCCTAGGAGCTTTTAGCCACATTTTCTCTCCATCAAAGTATCCTCAGGCAACCAATGTTAATCTATGAAACTTTAAAGGGAAACAAAGAAGAACATTTATACTACCCAACCGGCCCCAGTACTCATTCTTGCATTAATTGAAATCCCTTCCCTGCACTGACCATACCCCATGCCTGCATTAGTCCCACACCCTGTGGCTGCCTTGGTCCTATGTTCCATCTCTGTCCTTACCCTGCTCTTTCTCCCAGCATTAATATCTCAGTAGTCCCTGCCCCTACTCCTGTCCCTGAATTAATCTCATCTGTGGCCCTTAATTAAATTAAGGATTGTTGCACTAAATTGGGACCATAGGGTTCCTTTTTCACTGGTTTTCCTTCTATTTTTTTCTGTATTTTCTTTCACATGACAACCCTCTCCTATGTTGCCTTACTTCCACTGTCCTATTTTCCTTCCTTCACATTCTCCACACTCAAAATGCCATTTCTGTTTTAAAAAATGAAATTGCCCATTCCCATGCTTACTGGAGTTGACTTGGGTGTGTCTCAGGTCCTTTTGGTGTCGATTTGAGTTTATACTCTCATAAATAAGGAATGTTTTGGAACTTCTTTTATAAAAAACAACATAAGACACCTTGACCATCCCCCTGTTCCCAAAGCTGGTTTGTAGCTTTGGTCATGGGTGCAAATGTGGGATAGGAAGACTTCTAAAAATCCTTCATATGATTTACCTTTTAGATGCCCTTCATGGGCCTGGACCACACTTCTTACATCTGGTTGTAAAGCAGAGGTATTCCCTACGCAGAGAGCAGGAGGAGCAATTGACTGGGACCCTCTTCCCTTTCTGATAGCCTGAGCCTCCTGCCAGTGTAACCCACACTGTGACCTGCTTGTGAAAACAGACAGCAGCAGACTGAGTGCCCCACCTCACCCTTGGCTCCTTTGTCCTCCCAGTCTGACTCCTCTGTCCTCCCAGTTGGAGAGTGCAGTCACGGGCCCATATATATTACATTTTCATATCTACATCCATCATGGCTGGAAAGGGCACTGCCAAAACGGCAGCTGCAAACAGAGTAATGGTTTCTTGAAATCTTCCACTGCAATGGTATTTCATTGCAAGCATATAAGATTTCAAATTGGGAGTCCATGCTAGCTATGTGACCTTAGCAGAGGTACTTAGATTTTCCGAACTCAGTTTTCCCATCTGTATAATATGAGTAAGAATATATGCCACTCAAAGGTGTAGTGATGTGAGAATTCAATATGGAACAAGAATTTATATATGATATGCAAACTTTGTAAATTTTGCAACAGAAACAGGAATGTTATTTGCCAGACTGTAGATGTTCAGCCAGAACAGGGGAACAGATGATTTCATTTAGGTAGCATAAAAGACTTTGCCACACAAAATGTGGGCAAGGGTAAGGATAAGGGCTTAATTTGATGTAATGTATAAAATGCCCTCTTTGCTTACACAAGGGCATCCCTGTGGTCCTTTCATCTCCTCTCTAATGAACTGAAAATGAAGAGTATCATGGATGCTGCTGAAGATTTCAACATGTTCTTTTTTGTAGTTAGCAATAAGACTGATGGAGAAGCCAGTCCCTTGAAGGAGGCAGAGATCAAAGAGGAGGAGGAGGAAGTAGAGAAGAAGAAGCAGAAAAAGGAAAAGCGAGAGACGGGCAAAGCCATGGTGCCCCACAGCTCCATGTTCATCTTCAGCACTACCAACCCGTAAGACACCCTCCTGTCACTCCTTTTTTGGTGCTAGGGAGTCAACCAGGATTGGGGGTAGTGGGGAGGAGGAGGGATGGGAGCCTGGTCCTCTTCTTGAACCTTTCCCATACTGGCAGAAGGTGCCAGACATGGAAGCATCTGGGGCCCGATAGGTAAGATGGATCATTAAGTTAAATAACTTCTGAATGCTATGCCCACTCTACAGTGAAACTGAAGAGAAGTTATACAAGAAATGTGAGGAAAGGGCTCTTGACCCATTGTTTGGTCAGTAGGTGGCATCAGAGAGGAGGGTATCTTGAGGATGTCACCAGACATTTCAGAAGGGGACAGAGTTGAGACTGGGCTCTCCACAGGAGTTTTAACAGCCTGGGTTTAAACTCTTCTGCTTATAGGTTCTGAAGTGAACATGTTCCCCAGAACAGAGGTAGGGGCCTGAGATGGGCATGCCGAACATAAGTGTAGAAAGTTAGGTTTGGAAAAGATGAGATTTGGAAGGAAAAACTGCCTTCTGTGCTGGAAGTGACATGTAGACCAGGTTTTGAGACTAGGAGGACAAGGAAGCCTTTGGTGGCCATGTGGGTCGGGGTTCACACAGAGCTTTGGGCTGGGGTGGAACTTGGGCTAAAGTTGTCAGTTCATCAGAGGCTGAAACAAAGAGTATAGAATATAGGCACTTCCACCAGAACAGCCCGGGGACAGGGCATGGAAACCCATTGCTGTTCTCATCTGGAGACTTAGAATCAAAGTCTGTTTCTTGGTTCTTTACAATTTGCTAAGCAGGTCTCAGTTTCCTTCCAGCAGGGGAAAGCATCATGTAGCACCTGAGCTTGTGCAGTCTGAGGCTGGCTGCTCCCATGGCTGGATTGTGCTTACAGATAATGTATCTTGGCTGGCCAACTGCAGCCTTTGGCCGATCTGATTACCTTCCCCCACTGGGGCTGGACATCAAGGGTGGTGCCTAGGAAATTAAATTGCTCTCCCTGGGTCTTTCTTTGGCGAAGCTCTGGCTGTCTAAAACGGGGTGATGTGTTGGGGGGTGGGAGTTGGAGGGATGCGCATGAGTAGTGCATGGGCCCAGCTTCTCAGGGCTCCACCCTCCCACACACAGGATCCGGAGGGCCTGCCACTACATCGTAAACCTGCGCTACTTTGAGATGTGCATCCTTCTGGTGATTGCAGCCAGCAGCATTGCCCTGGCAGCAGAGGACCCCGTCCTGACCAACTCGGAGCGCAACAAAGTGGGTACACAGGGGCCATTTGTCAATCTCTGAAGTACTCTGAGATCTACCCCGGGCCTACCCCTCCCCTCCAGCATTAGAGGTGAACCAACATCGTGGAAAAGTTGTTGGGGAATGAAGAAGGATGGAGAAATTGCTCTTCCTATTCCTCACAGAGAAGTATGGACCATTTCCAGAGTAGGCCCCATATCTCTCAACCATACCTTGTGCCTTTATGCTGCAGCTGTGGGCCTTGCACTGAACCAGTTAGAACTTTGAGGGGCTCTTTAGAGACTCCAGAATGCAGGATTTGACACGGGTCATGGGTGAAGTGTGTGGAACTGGGGACCTGCAGCTCCCTCATAAGTAGTTGAGACGTCTCTGGGTGTCCTCATGGTGTATGTCAGGAGATATAATAGCTTTGAGAAAGAAAGAACTGACAGAGATTCCAGGTCCTGGGCCAGAATCGGAGTGAGAGTTTTGTGGGGCCATTTGGGTCCAAGAAATTAAGTTCTGACCAAAGACTGGCCACTGAGCGATGTGCCCCAGCAGACACTGAGCCACTGAGCCATGTGCCTCTTCTCCACCTCTGAGTCCAGGTAGTGTCTATAACCCCATGCCTTCATTCTGAGGTGAAATTAGAAGGGAGAGGGGTGTTTGTGTAGGATTTCATGTATCTGTAGGCAGAAGTGTGTTTGTGGCCTTGTGGCCTCACGTGGGTCTCTTCACCTCTGCCATGTGTATCTTGCAGGTCCTGAGGTATTTCGACTATGTTTTCACAGGCGTGTTTACCTTTGAGATGGTTATAAAGGTAAAAACCTCCAGAGAAACCCTGGGCTTTGGGTTTTGGATGGATTACTTGTCTGCTTCTTTGGTTTAGGCCCCTTCCCCAATGCTGTCATCTACTAGCTCAGAATACTGACAAAATCTCAGGAAGATCTCCTGCCCAGTGTACTTCCTGGCTTGAGTCTGGGTTCATGCCAAAGTGAGGGTTAGGTTAGGTAGAGGTGAATCTTCTTGGACCCCATCTAGGGTCAACCACAACTGTCCCCTCCAACCATCCTAATGCCCCTCAGGTCTATATTGTTCCCAGTATAATCCATCTGAGGTTTTACCCAGCTTTGCCTATGTGATGAGGTCTGGAGCTCTGGGTCACTAAAGAAAGGAGGAATGGGGCAGGTTTCTGTGATGGACAAGAAATCTAGTGGCTTTGAGAAGAGGCCTCAAGCCTCACATTGTCTGGTGAGACCCTACTGGATCCCCCTTTGCTCTCAGGCCCAGGGTAGGGGTGGTGGTAAAGAAAGGGGTAGTGGAGGTGTTGCCACAGTGAACCAGAGCTCTGGGCAGGTGTCGTCTGTACCTTCTGGGCTCATCTATGTCTGTTCACACCCTTGGCCTGCAGATGATAGACCAAGGCTTGATCCTGCAGGATGGGTCCTACTTCCGAGACCTCTGGAACATCCTGGACTTTGTGGTGGTGGTTGGTGCATTGGTGGCCTTTGCTCTAGCGTAAGTAGCTCTTTTCTGTTTTTGTTTTTTTCTCATTTTCTCCCCTCTTCCTGGAGACATTGGCTAATCTGAGGCCTCCATAAATGGAAATGAAACTCTTGGAGTAGGGCCAAAGAAGGTTTCCCCGGGCATCTGCTTGTCAGTTGCCCTCAGCAGAACTCCTCAGGGCTTTCAGCTTTGACCCACATGTCTTAAATGACGGGATGAGGAAGCAGGAAAATGGAGTATTAGTAGGAAGAGGCCTTGGGAGATCTTTCCTGGAGATGGGTAAACATGGCAGGTGCTCAGCATATAGGCGGTGCCTACATGCACCCAGGGACAAGACCCAGGGTTGTCTGAGGTGCTCTTTCATTTCTTGAGTCTGTCAAGTGAACAGTTTAAAGGGAAGAAGCATGTAGAGAATAGAGCAAAGTTGGGGAACCCAGAATCCTGAGCATGGAGAGGTTCTCTGCTCATAGGCAGGGGTGATTGAGAACTAGTTTATGGTCATAAAAGCCAACTTTCCAGACCTTTCCTGACAACACACTTAAGAAAATGGTCTTAAACTATTTAGGTCACTAAACCACATTTACTATATTTGGGAGAATGTTTTCCCCATGCATTGATCTAGCTGAAGTCAGTTTTTGATGAAGCCATACATTGATGTTTTCTGTAGAACTAGGCCAAGGGAAGGGTCTTCCCTACCCCTGGAGAGGACACAGAGGTGTTATTAAGGCCTCTTTGCTAACCTGATTTGGAGAGAGCCCTGGCAGGATGCGTGACAGCCTTCTGGGCTCTGTCTCTACCCAGAGGAACTGCCGTCTCTTCTGAACGGCACTATGGAATACCCTGAGCCTTTCTTCCAGCCTCTTTGAGTATAAGTGAAGGGTCTTTCCTACTAGGTAGGACTAGCTACACTTTCCTTCTGATGAAGTGAAAGGAAACATCTGAATGCTGATTTCACTGAGTGCAGCTGTATGAGGAATAAGACAAGATGTCTCCATAGGTTTGCCCTTCTCAGGTCCAAATGGTTAGAGAAGGATTGTCCATCCCACCTTCTTACAGGCACTGTGAGCATCCATCACTTGTCCATCCTGGCAGAAAAAGATGTGGGGTAAGAGCTAAAAAGGAATGCTTCTTCAGTGTCCCAGAGCAACGTGTGCTCTGTCTATAAGAGAAGAAACATATTCTCCAGCTATGCTGAGTCCAGGATCTCCCTGGAAGTAGATCGTGTCCAATGCCTCCATAACCATGGGAACTCTCTGAAGAGAGCCCCTCTGGATGACTGTGACTCTGAAATAGGTGGCAATCAAAATAGCTCGAATGTGCCTCGTTCCTATGTGCAGTAGCACCTTAATCTCATTAGGATCACCTTTGCCCTCAGCAAACTTGGAAACTTCCTATCAGACATGGCTAAAGAAATTTCACAAAAGCACATGTGTTCTTCATACACCCGGATTCTATATGGGTTCTCACTGTGACAGAAAGGAATGCAATTCTGGACCAACCAAGAAGACTTCCAGTTTCTCCTTCTCCTTGGGGAAGTTGCCTTACCATGTTTCTGCCAGCTTGAACCACCAGCAGTATGTGTCTGACTGTCCCATTGGGCAGCTTGTACCACTGGTATAAGTGGACCTAATCACTTTTATTGGTCTTTTTATTAATAAAATTAATTTAAAAAGCTGCCCAATGGGACAGTCATGCATGTACCACCAGTGGTTCAAACCACCCAGCAATGAGACATACAAATCACAGCCCTGTAATGAACATGTTAAAACCTGCCTTTGTCCTAAGGAAGCCCACCTTTTTTGGTGAGAGATAAATTATGACTCTTGGACTTTTAAAAAGTCAAGTTTCCTTCTCATCTTATCAGTTTATCTGCATACATTATTCACCATATTTTTCTTCTCTCTTATTTTGATTCAGCAGGATAGTTTGTCTTTGGTGAATGAAGAGAGGACAGCATCTAGGAATGGACTCACCAGATCTTTAGGAAGAACAGAGCTCACTGCGGTGATAGGACAGATGACAGGAAAGGTGTGGGTATGAGACCAGGCAGAGCACAGTTTGAAACCCAGCCTCTCTCCATTCCAGCTTTGTGTCCTTGAGCCTTATAGCCAAGTATTACTCCTCCTAACCTCAGTTTCTTATCTCTAAAATGAAGACAAAACAAAGCATATAAAATCCTCAGTAAAGGACTAGGGAGCATGAGTTGTTGATGAATATTAATTCCATGCATTATTCTTCTAATTTTCCCATATCATATCATGAAATCTGAAGGTTAGAGTAAAGTATGTATTGGTTCATAATGTATGCAAATAACTGAAAATGACTGCAGGCTGGTCCAAGTCTTGTCTGTTTCCCACATACCCTCTCTGTACCCATACCTGAATGGGCAGTTCCCAGGCAGTTGTGTTGGTATGGGTAGGTGGTGCATCTAGAGGAAGCTTCCACTTGCCTTCCCTGAATCCACAGTCCAGCTGTCTTTCCTCAGACTCAGAGTAACAACAGTGTGCTGTAGAGTTGTCATCTGTCTTGTTCTTTCTTTGTGCTCTTTGAAATATAGTGGCTTTGGTGCTGGTGATGGGGAAAGCCTTAACAGCCCCAAAGCAAAAGTCTCTGTCATGGTCCTCAGACCAGGTACAGTGCAGGGCACCCCCAGAAATCCCCTGGTTTGGGGGCCCATGCTTTCCTGATGGATTGAAAGTTATGATCCATCACTTGCTATTAGTGATATCACCACTTGAACTCTCTTCATTTCTCTCTGAAATGCGAATGGGGCTTGCTCATCCTTCTCCACCCACTCTGTTTTGCCCTGGTCTTTCCAAGCTTGCCATGCCCATTCTTTTTCCCTTCTCTGCTCTTACAGCAGCCACCAGCTATCTCCTCCTTTAGTCTTTGTTACATGTGCTCAGGTATGGTGATGCGTTCTCCCGTTCCTAACTCTGTTCTTTCCCTTTCCTTATCAGGGTATCAGATAATTCAGCTCTACTATCATGTTAGTGGGGTTAGCAGGAGTCCCACCTGCCAGCATAGTGAGGGAATGGCCTGGGAAGAGAGTGAAATAGCCATTGAACCTAGGTCCCCCTTGGTCAGAGCCTCAGGCCAGCAGAAAGCCAAATGTGGGTTTGTCTGCAGGCTTGTCAGGTGTCTTTTTCTTGTGGGTTTAGCTTGCATTGTCATTCTATGGATTAGCCCTATTGATTTGTCCACCATTCAGATAACCTTACTCCTGCCCTATTCTCTTTCTTTTCTTCTTGGAATATAACCTTATCCTACTGAGGTTTTTGCAAAGGCCATTGCTCAGTGGGTTTGAGCAACTGATAGTGGTTGCCATGATAACATCATTATATGGCTCCTCAGAAATCAGAGGTGTCTTGGCATCCCTTCCACCCTGCCAACCAGTATCTTTGCAGAACCCCGCCCAACTCGCAAAGGCATTGCCCCTAACCCCTGGGAGAGACAGGTCTCTAGCTGAATTCTCCAAAAAATCTGTACTGTTCCTAAATTCTGCTACTGTGGAGATCTACCTGTCATCGTGTGCGTTTCTTACAAGCATGTAGGTTGAGTATGTAGTGACTGGAGATAAATCCCTGTTTTCTGCGGCTGCATACGTCAAGTAAAGGGATTATTTATAATGTGAACCTCACAAATTTCATTCGAGAATTTGACTGATTTTGAAGAGTTGGGGAAGAGGATTTATGTTATCAGTGTGGGCATAACAGAGGATAAGAAAATAAATGAAAGGATATGTTGCAATTTTTCTGTTCTTTCTTGTCCACTTTTACATTATAAGCACGTATAAGAACATCAAGGTTGGGCCGAGGATTTAGCTCAGTAGCACCACCACCTGCCTTGCATGCACAACGTCCTGAATTTGATCCCTGGTACAAACAAACAAACAAACAAAACAAAACACCCCGGTGGCCTCCTATCTCAGCATCTCTTCAGAAGTGGGCGGGGTTTTGGCAGGGGTTGGGAACAGCTATCCCTGATTCCACTGCCCTCAAAACATCCCATTTTCTGGACCCTCTGGAGACACAGAGTGTTTGCCAACTGTAAAGGTCCTGAACTGTGCCTTTTCTTCTGAGGTTTCAGGAAGATTCTGGTGAATGACTGGAACTGTGAAACCTTTGTCTTTTATCTTGTTCTTTCTGCAAAAGGGAAATTCTTCTATGTGATAATTCTTTCTACTAAAAGGACCAGAAACTGGTAATTTCCTCAATTTTCTCCCACCCTATTGCCATCACTTCTGCTTCCTGACTTGCTAGGTGGGAAATGGAGATGGTTACATCCTTAGCATTTCTGGGTACCTGCACATCAGATGCATTCCCTCACCACCAGGGGACCCCTCAGAGTCATCTGCACGGGGAAGCCACAGGACCACTATGCAGATTGCATTTGTGAATCTCACAGAATCTTACACGGTGAAGATGATGTTGTCTATGTCCTCAAGCTCTGGGTCTTTCAGTTCATACAGGGACTTTTTGGTTCATACAGCAGAGAGATGGGACAGCATCTCAGAGGGGAGGCCCAGAAGGGGTATGTGCGATACTTGTACTCCACCCGAGAGCCCTGTCCTTTCCATTTTCACTCTTCTAGGTGTTACTTGACCAGCTCACCTCATCCAGGAAAGTGACCTTCTTGGGTTACATGCTCAGTAGTAAAGCATAGCACATGATTGCTTGTCAGCACAAATGTTTTAATAGAAAAAGCATCAGCAGTCCTGCTCCCTTCTCCTCCCCCACCTGCACACTTACTCTGGCTGTGCATCCATCAACACTCGGTGTCACGCAGGCTTTCTGGCAGCTGACATCAAAGCTTCCTGTTGCCATTTGCTGTTGTAGCAGGGCATGAGGTGAGGTCAGGACTCCCTGGCATGCAAGGGGATCTGGCCCACAGCCAAACTTGGCCTTTCATTATTCAGTCCTTAGCCAAAAACAAAAACATGAGTCAATGTGCTTCTTGATGCCAGAAGGAACCAGAGTTCCCACATTAGCTTTTATTACATTCTTTTTATTCAAGCGTGTTACTTTCCTGATACTTGACACTCTGCCATTGCTAAGATGCATAAGGTCTCTTGGTTGCATTTGGAACTAGCCATAGCAGTACAGCTGGTTTCAGATTTGTTCAGTGAAACAGGCACAGGCAGTATGAGATTTGAAAAGGTACTATAGAGCTCCAGGATATGTTCCTCTGGTCTGATGTTGTCTGTGGCATTTTATATTTCTGAAGGTAAGGTGTACACACATAGGAAAGGAGGGACTATTGCTAGCCTGCATGCTAGTATGTGTTGCTAGTAGAGAAAAGAAACAATAGAGCAGACATTTTACCTAAATCTGGCTGTGTTCCCTTGTTCTTTATTACTGTCTCTATCTAAGGTGGTCCCTCCAGAGTTCAAACTTGGTCTGTAGTGTCTCTTAGAACTGAAAGGAGCGTCTCCCAAAGCAAGCTGTAACTACGCATTCATCCTGTAGGGAGGAAAAGTGGACAAACTCCTACTTCATGAAAAGAAGATTCATTTACCACTGAGTCAGATAGACCATCCATTTCCCTTACTCTGGAAGAGGATGGAAGTTTAAAGCTGAATTTAGCCATCCAGTAGCCCATTAACTGTGGATTCAGGATGCTGGCTGAAAAGGAATTGGAAATTTCCAGCAGTGAGCTGAGAGAAGGATGTTGTTCCTCAAGACTCCAGTGTTAAGAGTCATCTTGAATAACTTCATCGGTCTTTGTATGCAGGCAGGGACACTACAGGTGATCAATGCCTATGGACTCTTGGAGTGCCCATTGCTGTATTATACTCTAGCTACCTTGAAGGTGGAGCTTGGGAGGTACAGAATGGAGCTACATGGAGGGAGTGTCTGAAAGAAGGAGATAAGTTTCCTATCTATCTGCTCTTGGCATTAAGCCTCAGTGTTTGGCTAACACTGGAAAATATATTATCTATTGCGTGTGACATTGGTGCTGCTGAGGAGCCCTCTGGAGAATATGCATTTGCAAATCTTTGTCTTATGCACACCCAAGTATTTCTTTATCCATAGCACATTTGGCAGATGATTGATTATAAGTAAGTCTTGGCCTGTGGCCACAAAAACTAGGCAAAATGAAATGGCTCAATGAGGAAACAGCTCATTCCATGTGGTAACCAGCAACTAATCTAACCAGACCCAGATACAAAAAGGACTATAGGAAGCAAAGCTTCACAGCCATGAGAAGAGCCTAGCCTTGCAGAGCCGATGGAAACACATCACTCTAAAAGTAGGTTTTGGAGTACTCTGGGACTGAAGACTTCACCATGAGTCTTGAGAAGTATCAGCCCAGGTCATGTGACCTGCCAGCCATCTGCTTAATCCACACTTGTAGGGGCACAGCCTAGAATTACAAATTAGTCTCCAGCTGGATGTATTGGCTGGACTTCAGGCAAGGCCTTCCTCGAAAGATCAGCAGATGATTTTAGGGTATAATTAGAATATAAAGACTAAGAAGAAACACAAATCAGGTCACTGTTCATCAGACTGAATAACAAAACTGCTAGAAGACAGATGCTTTGCTGCCTTTTGATGCTGCTTAGTGCTTGGACAAAAAATGCCTTCAAGTTGGAGCATAGTGATGTGTAAGGCAAAGGTGAAAGTTTGCAAAACAATGTCATATGCAAGAGAAGCTTGTTGAAAAGTGCATGTGCAGGAAGGAATGGATTAGGCATCAAGCACTTACCTAGTCCTATGGTTACATAACAAAGATGATAGAGTAACAATGGATTTAAGGAATATAGATGAATCCAAGAGATACTGAGGCATGGACAGGAGGAAAAATAATCCCCATGTGGCAGCAGCTAAGCAATGGCAATGTCAAAATTGCTAAATTTAGGTATTTCTTAAGCAGACAATCATGTTCTTACCCACAGGTCAGAGGCAAGCATTATCAGTGCAAAGGGGGAATCTTCCTTCTGATTTCCATGCACCCTTTATTTCATTCACCATATGCCAGTCCACTTTATAGTTTAGAAATTAATTGCCAGAGTTTGGAGTAGTTTGACTTATTTGATGAGTAAAGAGCAAAGTCAGTTCTTGAGCAACCTTGGTGTGCTGATTTCAAATTCCGTGTTTTCCACAGTTTATTAGTCTTCTGCTCTCAGGTTCAGATTAGTTCAAGCTATTAATCCTGGTAACCACAGACCAGTGTCTTGCAGTGCACCTCTCCTCAGCCTACAGATCCTTCTCTCTCTACTTGAAGATAGAGAGGATCTATGGGGCAGACGGTAAAGGGCGTCCCTGGGCTTATCTACCCTGTTTCACCTGTAACTTCTTCTTCCCATGAACAGGCCCAGTCTGACTATGGGGAGTAAAATAAATTTCCTTAATAGTTGAGCTCAGAAATTATTTCTTTCACTGTTCCGTTCTTTGGTTAAAATCTTTCAGTGGTTTCCATTTGAGAGGTATTTAACATGACACATAAGGGTTTAGGTTTCAGAGTTGGTACATTTAGGTCTAAATCCTAGCAGTTTTAATTAGTAGCTGCCCTAACTCACTTAATTCTCCTTCTTCATCTGTAAGTTAAAATTAAAAATAAATGTATTTTGGTCCTGTAATATTAGATAAGGTAAAATATATTTATTGTTCAATGTAGTAACAAGCACTTAAGTTGTATAATAAGTGGTAGGAATTATTGCCTACCAAGTAATTGTTCAGACCCTTTAGTAAAGCACTCAAAATTCCTCCCAGCATGACCTCTCTTCCTATTTTACACTCCTGCAAACCTAACCATTCCCTCAAGGCAAGAGATTCCCTCCGACCCCTACACTATTGCCTGCTGGCCTCTTTGAGGAGGGCAAAGGACCTTGACACAAAAAGCATAATGGGCTTGGGCTTCTGGATGTAGCTCAGTGGTAAGGGACTTGCCTAGTGTGTATAATTCACTGAATTTAATCCCTACCACTGGAAAAAAAAAAAGAAAGAAAGAAGCACTCTTCAGAACTTGATGTTTCTTCTCTGGTGCCATGGAAAGAGAGCCAGTTCTTTGTAGAACTCAGCTGGGGATTTAGCTCAGTGCCACCGCCTGCTTCACAAGCACAGGATCCCAGATTTAATCAATGGTACCTTAAAAAAAATCAACTTGAGTGTGTTCTCTGGAAAAAGGGACCTAGTAGCTAGAGAGCAAGATGACAGTAAATGGTGAGTGATTCCACATGACACATCTGGAGGGCTACTTGACAACTGAGCTGGGAAATTCTCATCTTTTACTGACAAGACACAAGAGAAACAGCCCCACCACCACCAAATAGCCAAGAACTTACAAGTAGAAAAGAAATGGTAAAATAGGTGTCCCACTGAGTTCCAATTAAAGTGGAACCAGTGTGCCCTAGTGTGTGGAATTATCCTCAGATTTTTATATTACAGTCAACTTTTAAATCCATTGAAATTCTAACTAGCTGGGGAGTGTAAAAAAGACTAATTATACATTTAGTAGCAAAGACTAACAGTGTTATCAGATGATTTATTTGGGTGATTTGTGAAAAGCACATGAATTATTTTTGAAACAATGTGCCTCGGCTAAGACATTGCCCTCTTAGTTTGGTAAAACATCTCCATTGAAATCTCATTGGCTTTGCTAATGGATTTGGGAGACACTTTGGCCTAAATTCTGTCTAAATTATGTTATATTTTGATTAGGGCTAAATTGTTGAGGCTTTTCCTGACTCTGTGGCTTTGCTATCCAGTGTTCTTTTCATTTCAAATGGTAATTTTCAAATCAGTGCTGACCCTATATTAACAAACCATAGGATGCAAACATGTTTTTCTGTATCTTTTCAAAATCATAGCTTATTTTTTCAATGCTAAGTCTCATGCATGCTACAAAGAATAGCTTTTCAGTGTCTCCTCTGCAGTAAGAGACCTGTTTGAAAGGTGTAAAAGTAATGGCTAGTCCTTATTTCCCTTTCAGCCTGCATAGGATTACTGTTCTTTGTCAGATCTGAAGGAGTTCAATTTCCAAAACAAAGAATATGAATACAATGACTATAAATCCCCTATGTTCTATACCATATTTTACTATGATCTGCAAGGAAAATTAATTGTGAGAGCAAGTTCAATGTGCCAAAAGAGCAAGAAATATTAGGCCATCTTGCTTACAATTGTTTCTTGTGTGGCCTCTAAGAACCCCTTCAACTACTCTTAGATGTAAGATCTGAGATAAAGACCATGGGCTAAGCAGAAAGCAAAGCCAGGAGTGTGTAATCCTAGACCACCTAATTATATATTGATTCCTGAAAACTGTTCCCACATCTTAGGGATTTCAGGGCGTCTCCTTTAGTTTTTCCTCAAAATCAATGTAACCCTGGTGAAAGGAGAGTGATTTATGTTATCACTTTGGTAAATTTCAATCAAATGATTCAATCTCTTGCATGGTAGCTTGTAATTATAGTTTTATTTACATGCTAATCTTCTTGAGGTTTGTCTTCCCTACTAGACTAGGCAAGTTCCAAAAGATTAGCCACCTCTTTTGTACCAGTACCTGGAATGTTGCCTGATGTAAGCTAAGGATTCACAGATGCTTGTCATATGAAAGATAAAGTTATAGTTAACTGACCAACTAATGCCTGGCCTCATAAGTGAGAAGATGCTGTTACAACTGAAGGAAAGCTGATTTTGTCCTCTGAACATTGGGAGACTATCACATTAAGAATTTAGCTGGGGATTTAGCTCAGCAGTTCAGTGGCCTGCCTCGCAAGCGCAAGAACCTGAGTTCAATCCCCAGTACCAAAAAAAAAAAAAAAAAAAAAAAC
>NW_022900923.1:24137744-24184435 GCF_012274545.1 Fukomys damarensis
AAAAAAAAAAAAAAAAAAAAAAACGGAATTTAAAGGTCTAGGGCCAGGGATTTAGATCAGTGGTTCTGCCACTTGCCTCACAAGCACAATTCCCAGTACCAAAAAGAAAAAAAAAAATTAAAGGTAAAGCCTTGGGTTTCATTCCCACATAACCATTCATTTGGAATTCACAGCAGAAATTAATATAATGTTGAAATTGGATTTGTTTACTGAATAGATGGGCATTAAAATTTTTTGCTCATGATATATAGCAAGTAGTATAATCTAGTTTTTTGTTACATAGAAAAAAATTAGGGAGAAAAAATAACGGAAGCCTGAATTTTGGGTATTTCTTCATAGCAATGGGCCAAGATGGGAAATCTTGAGACAGCTCCAAGCATCATCCATATTTGCCTTCAAGTCCCAGTTCTTCCAGCTGACACTGGGCATCTTAACCTCTCTGAACCTCAGCTGTGAAACAAAAGGGTAAAACCCATGTCCTAAGGTTACTAGGAACATTAAGAAAGATTTGCACTATAGTGTAGCACAAGGGGCCTGGGGTTTAGCTCAGTGGTTCGGCCTCCTGCCTCACAAGTGCAAGGACCTGAGTTTGATCCCCGGTCCTGAAAAAGAGAACAAAACATAAAGTGTAGCACAGAGGAAACAATAATTATGCAAAATGTTAAAATTAAGTTATTTCTATCTCAGAGACATGCTTTGACTTAGTGTGACTCGCCACTAGATCAGTGATGATTTCCTTCATCTGCACAGTAAATAACTCACAACAAATAATTTATGAAATGGCAGCTTTTTCTACAACCTCCTAATTTCCAAGTGGTTTAGTGATATTGGTCACCTAAGCACCAGAGTAGTCCTGTCAGAGTGGTTCTTCTTGAGATGAAGCCCTGCTAAGGGCAGCTATGCTCTTGAAATGAGCTTGAAATGCTTTTCCCTAAGAACAGGAATTATGCAGAGGTATAATCAGAGGTATAATTCTTCTAGCTTGGTTTCTTATATATCCACTAGAAACAGTGTTTTTGTTTGAAAACTATTCAGAAAATGAAAAGTCTGCACTTGAAAAATTTCCATTAAGTTAGGCTCCAATGGCCATAGGCTGAGATTTGGAATGCCACTGATTTAGAGGCAGTTCCACCAGTGCTTTCAAAGGACCTTTCTCCCTGTGGTTGGGACAGGACTTGTAGTGCTTGGTCCTTCCTTTTACAAACCCTGTGGGCTCACACGTGCAAGGCTGTGGGCAGGTGCTGTTGCTGTTATGATCTCTGTTCTCATTGGAGTTTTCTGACTGTCGTCTTTCTCTCCATTCCCTACCCCTTTTTATTACTGCTTTCTGACTGGATCCTCCTTAGGAATGCTTTGGGGTAAATATGTTTGAATTTTTTTTTTAATAAAAGATGGGAGGAGGGGGTTGGAGGAGGGAGAAACTATGGTGGGGAGGGGAGGAGCTGACTCAGTGAGAAAGGAGTGGTGTGTTTTCATTGATATCCAAAGGATTAAAAACTTGGAGCTACCAAGACTTCTTGAGAAATAGTTTGGGTAATGTTTGACTTAATAGCTGCCTCTTTTGGATATGTAATAGTTTAAAAAATATGCCAGAGGCTCTGGATGCAAAAAAATCTATATCAATTTGATACTTTTAGATTCTTTTTATTCAGATGGAGAAATAAATAAAAATGACTTGTAGGTTATGGGGTATGACCATTAAGACAGTCTTAAAATTAATTTATGGGCAAAGTCAACGTGCCTAGAGTTCTATTAAATGTCTTCCTGCCTTACCTTATGTGAAAGAACAGACAGACTGATCCCTTCCGAGCTGGGGTTGGTGGGGGGGTATGCCGGGACAAAATTGAGGCAGAATCCCTTGTCATTTCCTCATGATATTCTATGTCATCTTTCCTTACTGTTGGCATAGTAGTAATCTGGGCTAACGCAAGGAAGGAACCAGAGCTCAACCTCACTATTTAGTCTTGTTTTCCACCACCTGCATGTTTTACAAATTGCAATGATTTGAATTGAATGTAAAGATCTCAGGGGATGTACAGGGAGGAAGGAGAAATGCAAGTTGATTTATTCATTCATTCCTGGAAATAAAAGGAGAAATGTGTTTTGTCTATTAGGAGCAAACATTTCTAAGAGGTTGAGTAAGAGCAGTCATTACCTGTATCATAAAATAAAGGTGAGCAGGGCCTGACTGCTCCACCTGGAGTGGCTCTGTGAAGCTTGTGCTAGGTTCAGAGTATCTGAGATTGAAGGGACCCTGAGACGAGCCAACCACCGGGAAATACTGGGGTGTGAGCCAAGGTCCTGTCAAGAAGGTGGTACGACATGCTTTCTCTAGATGGGGTGGCTCCCACAGGGTGTCATATTCCCCACTACCCCTCCTCACCTTGTTCTTCTCACCATGATGAACTGTGCAGAGGTAACACACCTAGACCAAGTCCAGTGCCCTGATAAGGTTGGCCCTGGAGCCCCATTCACAACAGCGATTATCATTTGAGAAGTTGCTACTGGAAAAGCACTGGACTAGTTGCAGTAGTGCAGTGGGGATCCAAACTGGGCCACTGATTGTATTCCCCACTTAACATTTCATTTTATTTGCCAGTGTGGTAATGCGCAGCATTAGGCTGGCTGTTAGGGAGAAGAATTATTAATGTATATAAGTGCATTCCACTCTGTGCTTGCATGTGTGTGTGTGTGTGTGTGGCCGTGCAAGTGTACCTATGTGCTTCTCAGTGTCTGTACACAGGTGTTCCTTAACTTATGCTAGAGTTTTGTCCCAGTAAATCCACCAAAAGTTGAAAATACATTTAATACATCTACCTATCAAGTATCATAGCTCAGCAACACAATAGAGTATTATTTACCCTCATGATCTCGTGGCTGACTGAAGCAGTGGCTGCCCAGCACTGGGGGAGAATGTTGTACTGCATGGCTTTAGCCCAGGAAAAGATCAAAATTTGAAGTAAAGTTTCTACTGAATGCATACCACCTTTGCACCACCAAGTAGAAAAAATTGAAATTTGAATCATAGCGTGTCAGGGACTGTCTGTGAACATGGATATGCATATGTGGCTATAAGTGCACATGGATGTGCGTATGTGCATGCACTCTGGGGAGTGACTGGAGAATGTTCCTGTAGCATTTTTTTGTAGAGTGTCCCTAGAGGAGTCTACACTGGCCCAATTGCTGACCTCGTACTCACATCTCATCCTTTTACCCTGTTGTTAGTAATGCGAAAGTGTGGCAGTTGCTTTTATTTCTCCCCCTTTTTAAAATAACTTGCTGGTGGTGTCTCCCCTGTAGAACCAACAAGGGCCGTGACATCAAGACCATCAAGTCTCTGCGGGTGCTCCGAGTTCTGAGGCCCTTGAAAACAATTAAACGTTTGCCCAAGCTCAAGGTAATGTTTTCAGTTTGTTCTCATCACAGCCTCTTCTCTCGTCTTCTAGTCATGGCTAAAGTGAATTGAAGAATTCATCTTGGGAATTTATTTTTCTCATACAGGGATTAAGGTACTCTTCATCTCCCTGAGCTCATTTCTTAGTTCCAAAGGAAAATACCCAACATCCAAAAAACAATTAGTATGAGGGCTTTTGGCTCTTGAGTCCAGATCCAGGCAATATCTTGTACTCTTTAGTGCCATGTCATCCATGTGTGTCTTTGTCCTGAAACTTATGTCATTAAAGTGGACCCAGAACACGAAAATGGAAGCCATGGGAGCCCTTTAAAGGTGTTGCAGACTATGTACTAGGGTAAGCTGGGTAACTGGGGGATGTTTTTAAAAAAAATTATGAATTTAGAGGAGGAAGGGATCTAGGTCTAATTCTAGGTCTACGCTCTCATATTTGGGGGAGGGGTGCAGACAGGCCAGTAACTTCTCCAAGGACACATAGTCCATTTTTGACACAAGCAGCAGATTAACGGGTAAGTGGGTTTGAGTTACCCTAATTAAAATTCTTCCTATTGGCAGGACCTGGGTCTTACCCAGATTCCTTGTCCACTACCTTCCTTGCTCATACTCTCTGGGTGCCAACCTTTCACGATCTTCCTCACTCTCAGGGTGTGCTGTTCCATTTCAGTTTGCTAGTGTGTTGGACTCACCTTCGTCCTGCCTTCTCCCCTGCCAACATGTTGCCGTTAGTAAAAGCTACAGCTCCATAGGAGAGAAGTTCTTTCCGAATTTCTGAGACTTTGCAGCTCCCACTTTCTAGCCTTTCAGCCCTGCTGCTGCTTCCAGGGTCACATGACCAGAAGAGCAAGCCTCGACACCAGGGACAAACCAATCTTTAAGGGCTGCATCAGGGTACTTTCACAGAAGCAGATTTAATTACCTGCTTACAGAGTCGTAAAGAATAGTGCAGTGCCTCGAAGTGTGGGCTATAGGCTACCTGCACGAGGATCACTTAGATACTTCTTCAAATGCAAGTACCTGGGTCACCCCAGTGCAATAAAACCAGACTTTCTGGGGGAGAGGCTGGGAATCTGCCTTCTAAATACAGTCCTGTTTGAGAATCCTCGTCACCATGGGAAAGAGCCCTTGTTAATCCTAGGCTCAGATGTAGGAGCTATATGACCTATGGCAAATTATTCTTAGACTTCCGACTTGAAAACCCTAACACATATTTGTGATGTGGACAGATGAACTGATTTGAGTGGTCCCTTCAAGTGAACTCAACAATTCTTCTGGCATGTGTGGGCCTGCTCTCTCCTATGCCTGCCCCAGAGAACAGAAAGCTTTGATCTTGACACTTGCCTGCATCCCCTTTCTCATTTCCTATTGGGTTCTTGTAACCTCTGATGCTCCCTACCAACTTCATCCCTAACCCAAACCTCTGCTTGGTCTCAGAGCTCTGCTTTCCTTTCTCTCCGTGATCTACATAGAGGAGTCAAAACAAACTAGATTTATCAAAGGCAGAAGACAGAAGGAAAGTCATTTCTGAAAGGCCCAAACTAGCCAAGACATGGCTTTCTCTTAGAACCAAGACCCTGGAACACTGTATGGACTCCCAGTAGGAAATACTTAAGCATCTAAGGAAGGGGCCCCCCTTATTTCCCCCCTGAAATGGGACCTGCCACAAGCCCAGCAGACGGCTTGGCTTGTAACTAGCCATACTCTCTCTTTGTGCTCCTTTCCTGGGGCCCCAACCATAGTTGTCAGCTGCAGTGCAGGCATCTGTGGATCCTAGGGAGGCTATGGGCAGCTTGATGAGATTAGTTAACAGGCTGGAGAAGGGCGACCTCGACCTTGGTTAATTCTGTTAAATAGAGTGCTGGTTCCCCTCTCCACAGCATGATAACCTGAGGGAGACGTGGGTGTCTCTGATGATTCCACAGGGCTGTGTGTCACTCACATTCCCTGCAGTGTTGAACTAATTAAACCAGCGATGCTTTACCCAGTGCTGTGGAGAAGCAACTGCACAAATGTGGGGCCACTGTAGGGTTAGACTCTTCTTGCAGTGAGCTAAACCTAAAAACCTAGAAAATAACCTAGAAATGGCTTGAAATGTACTGCACTTTCGTGTAATTCTTTACCATTTAGGGCTTAGAATGGAGGTCTCTGGAGACCTAGCATCTTTTAACTGAAGTGCAAATGCCTGGTTCCATCCATTCTCATCCTCATCTCTAAGTCAGACAAGTCTTGGTCCTCACGTCTCCTCTATTATTTTTATGCTAGCTTTAAACTAAAGGACATTTAAATGAGGAATTGAATATAATCAGAACAAATGGATGGACATATGACAAAGTATCACTGAAATGAACAAAGATTATACTGTACTATTGCTCCCTGATCTATTTGGGAAGGATAAAGAGAAAACACAGTCAGCACATGAATAAATTTGTGAAATAGGTCAGGGACAATCTGTTTAATGGTTAAAATGGACTAAGTGATCTCAAAGACCTCTTCCAGCATAAAGTTCTGTGCTTTGGACTGAGTATCCTACTGGGATCCCACAAAGAACCCCTCTGTTACTTTATGTTATCAGGTTTAGGTTTATTGCCTTGGGTTTCTTTTCAGAGTGTGCTTCCCTTCCAAGGGGCAAGTCCTTGACATCATGACACTCTTGGAAGGCAGTTTAGTTCCATGAGTGTCATCCCTTCCTTAATGGATTGATATCTCCTGGGACAGTTTGTTAGTGATGCTGGGTGGTGGTGTGGGCCTACCTCCACCTCAGCTCTGGGCAGGTACGGAGGTTGTCACAGGTCTCATTCACCAGGACCCTTTGCTGCTGTCCACAGGCTGTGTTTGACTGTGTGGTGACCTCCTTGAAGAATGTCTTCAACATACTCATTGTCTACAAGCTCTTCATGTTCATCTTTGCTGTCATCGCAGTTCAGCTCTTCAAGGGAAAGTTCTTTTATTGCACAGACAGTTCCAAGGACACAGAGAAGGAGTGCATGTAAGTGCCACCTGCACCTACCATGCATTTTTTGCTGCAACGTGTTCTGATGAGAACATGTTCTACACGACATTTTCTGTCCTCCACGGGTTGACTCTCTCTCCTTCCTCTCTATCTCCTCTCTTCTTTCAGTAGAAACATAAAATAGGAACTTGGTAAATTGTATTGAGAACATTTTTTTGTGTCAAATGTGGTAAAAGATAGTTTACACTCAGTTTTTTATTTAAATTCTTATAATGATCTATTGAGATGGGTTTTATCTGTATATAACAGAAGTTGAAACAAATTAAAAATTTGAATTGCTGATGGTTACACAGTAACTAATGAAAGGGTTGAGATTTCATCTCATAGTGATTGAACGTCACTCCCACTTTTATTCTATGGTTTCCTTCTTCCTTACATTTGTGTGGTAGTCATTGTTACCCATGTTCTTGAAATCTATGGTATTTTATGGTTCTTCCATGAGTTGTAGTAAAGAGACCCTTTCCCATTTTTCCTCTGATTTTAGAGGCAACTATGTAGACCATGAGAAAAACAAGATGGAGGTGAAGGGCCGGGAATGGAAGCGCCATGAATTTCATTATGACAACATTATCTGGGCCCTGCTGACCCTCTTCACAGTTTCCACTGGGGAAGGATGGCCTCAGTGAGTTCTGGGTTGTGGTTGGTACACTTATCTTTGAGCTGGGATAGGACCACGTGGTGCCTTGAGAAGCTGATTCACGAGGAACAAAGCTAACCCTTTGTTATTGCACTCAGGAAAGTAAGTGCTTATGAGTGAGTGAGACAGGCAGAAGAGAAGAAAGATAAAAAAGGCTTCAGGTAAAGGTGAAGAAGGGCAAAACAAAGGGAAATATTTGAAACCTGGCTGTTTTAGCCAGTTATTAAGTACTCATGTGGAGCCATCTGACTCCTATAGAACAAATGAATTTTCAACAGCTCTCCATCTCTTGGGAGAATCTCTGGAGGCTATTTTAGACAGATTTATTCTCCAAGTTGGCCCTGTACCTAAGAGCCCGAGAATGGATGGAGAGGTAAGGATGAGCTGGTAAAACCCACAGACACATCATACATCTTATGGAGAAGACATCAGAATGCAAGTTTCTGCACTACCCACAGCTGAAGGCTAATTCTTGAGAAACCTAGCCGTGACTAAGGTATCACTTTATGGAGACAGCATACTCTAACTGGCAGAAAAATGTCAAGTAGTAATCCAATAGTTCCTTGGTATTGAATATGATAACTTAAACTATGCAGTGTTGCTATGAAAATTCTGTTGCTTGGGATTTGGTTACAGATAGAAAAGGGGGCTAGAAACAGCAGTTGAGGTATAAACAGGTCTTTGCCAACTTGGTTATGGACCACCCCCCCAAAAAAATAAGGGAGGATCTGTACAGTTGAAGAAACCTGCTAAAGAGATGTAATAGGTGGTATGGCTCCTAATTCTGTCATCTGCCATCTTGTGCTCCCTCATCTTGACCCCACAGGGTTCTGCAGCATTCGGTAGATGTGACAGAGGAGGACCGAGGCCCAAGCCGCAGCAATCGCATGGAAATGTCCATCTTTTATGTGGTCTACTTTGTGGTCTTTCCTTTCTTCTTTGTCAATATCTTCGTGGCTCTGATCATCATCACCTTCCAGGAGCAAGGAGACAAGATGATGGAGGAGTGTAGCCTGGAGAAGAATGAGGTAACAATAGGTCGTCTATGATGAGGGACTGCAGGAGCTTCAGAAAGGACCCTGGAGCCTGTGATCAAGAAAAAAAGACTACATTGTCCTGAATTTATTATGGGGTTATAGAGACAACATAGAGAATACCATTAAACACATTTTTTGAGCACTCTCTCTGTTTAAGGCCCAAGTGTGAGGCACAGAGAACTAAAAGGTGGAACGTGAAGTATTTTAAGATTCAGTCTCTACCTTAAACATAATAGTTTGGAAGGAAAAGATATGTGCCACACAGATAGTATGAAAACATGTGCTTTCCTTTTTTATTGAATTCATGATAGCAGCCATTCTTTCTGGATGAGATGGCATCTCAGTGTTGTTTTCATTTGCATCTTTTAAATGACCAGTGATGTGAACATTTTTTCCTGTGTTTATCTGCTTTTTCTACTTCTTTGTCTGAGAAATATCTGTTTGTTTCAGATGTCCATTTTTTGATTAGGTCTTTAGATTTGAGGTATCTGATTCTTTAAAGTTCTTTATATATTCTAGATAGTAGACCTTTGTCTGAGGAACAGTTGGTGAAAACTTTTCCCATATTGTGTGTTGTGTGTTCTTCAGGACATATATATTTTCTCTAAGGGTAGGGACTATGCCTTATGGCTGTTTTTCCAAGAACAAGCATAGTTTTGGTAAATTATAGGATTTCTTATATGATTTTCTTGTTGTTGAACAATAGAAACTGTTAGGGACTATAAGAGGAGTACATAGACAGATATAAGTTGAGCATCTCTAATCCAAAAATCCAAAAATTTCCAAAATTCAAAACTTTTTGAGCAACATGACACTACACATGGAAAATTCTACATCATGAAACTTCCATGCATACAATTATTAAAAATGCTATATAAAATTATTTTAGGCCATCTGTATTAGGCATACATGAAATATGACTATTGTGTTTCCACATTCCAAGATAGCAAATATTCAAAAATTGTAAAAAAAATCTGAAATCCCAAATATTTCTAGTTCTATGCATTTCACGTAAAGAATTCTCAACCTGTAGATCTGTTGTCAGAGAGCCCACCATGTGCAAGGTGTAGGAGTCTGAGCCAGGACTAATAACTGTGACTTCTCTACAGCGGGCTTGCATTGACTTTGCCATCAGCGCCAAACCGCTCACCCGCTACATGCCACAGAACAGGCACACCTTCCAGTACCGTGTGTGGCACTTTGTGGTGTCTCCATCCTTCGAGTACACTATCATGGCCATGATTGCCTTGAACACTGTGGTGCTGATGATGAAGGTAAGAGGAAAGTGAACCCTAGTAACTGTTTCTTCCCTGAGCAACTGTGTATTCTCAGAAATACTGTGAAAGCCTTCTAAAGTGCCAGGCTGTTGCCTCTCATTTTTCCATTGGATTCAGGGTCCCAGTGGAAAATGCCCTTAGACACTTAGGGTCTAACGGAGTGTCTTGTTTAATACTAAATGGTAAAATATCCTCTACAAAATGTTACTGCCTTGCCTGCATCTATCTCTAGGCAGACTGGTTGTTTTGCTATTAAGTAGTCTAGGTGGGTGGGGCATGGATCTGTGTTTGGCTTTGTTTTGCCACACAGAATGTGTAATTTTCCCCTCTAGCACTCAATCTCCTCCTGTAACACATGCCAAGGTTCCCCATAAGCTCAGATTGAGAGGTGGCTATCCTTGGTGACATGTATTATTCACCTCACCTTAAGGTGCTGACTGTCTCTTCTTGTCCTGGCAGTATTATTCTGCTCCCTGTACCTATGAGCTGGCCCTAAAGTACCTGAATATTGCCTTCACCATGGTGTTTTCCCTGGAATGTGTCCTGAAGGTCATCGCTTTTGGCTTCTTGGTAGGTCGATAAATCCATCCCAGCAATGGGCCTGTCTTCTTTTTTGGGGGGTGCATTCCCAGATTTTGTTGGAAGGGGTGGCTACTGCTATTCCAGAAATAGTTCAAACATCTACCCACCTGTGAGCTCAATAAACTGCCATGGAGATAGGACAATATGCGATGGGGGATAAGAGAAAGGGCAAGAGAAACCAGCTTCCTGGTTCCATGCTTATCTAACCATCAACCTGATCTTGTCAATCCTATCTGCAGCTAAGGAATGGCCATCACCGAGCTTTTTAAAGCTGCAGTTTATGTGCAAAGGAGCAAAACAAAGATTGCACTAATAAACCTTGAGTGCTTATTTACTGCTAAAGGTATAATAACTTTATGACTCAGATGAAAAATATCTGTCCCTCTAGCTTCAAATGTAGTAAATAATAGATTTTATCTATTAGTTCTCCTCCCATGAATAGCATGAAAAATAATTTCTACCAACGAAAAGAAATATTTATTACTACTATTTATAAAGGCCGGTGACCTTTAAGGGGTTTGTGGGTGGGAGGAGGGTTCTGGAATTGGGTTTGCAGGGGGAGGTGATGAGTTTTTCTGGCATGAGCTCTCCTTTTACTTTTCTTCAATTACTAATTATAATTGTTTGGTGAATTCTTTGCATCTGCCCTCAAGAGTGTTAAGAAAACATGGTCCTTTGTTTCAGTGTCCTATAAAATAATAATCCTCTCTTCCTCCCCTCTCTTGCTTCAGTGTGTATTGTGAGTTCAGTAGGATGCTGATAAGCCCACTTGATAGCTGCTTCACACTTATTTAGGTTATGAGCTGCCATTTCAAATTATATGTGTGTATGGTTTTCCCTGGAAAAAGAAAAACTTTGCTGCTGATCTGAATAAGTGTGTGTCTGCCAGCAGATTTAACAGGGCCTCTGGGCTGGGTTTGATAATTGTCAGTGTTGATTGTAGAGGTTGCTTTTGATCTCCTTCTGGTTCTTTGAAACACCATTAATTTGATTGTTTGGGGTGGAGAGTTGAAGGGAACCCTTTGCAGGGGGCTGCATTGTGGTTTACTTGATTCCTTTTTGAGTGTTTTGAGATTTGAAAAAGCAAGGTAAAAAGAAACTACCACCAACAAAGATACTTTTATAAAACAAACCACCCCTGAGTAGCGTGAATTGAAAAAGAGTGAGATGCCAGAGCCACAACAGGGAAGTTTCTCTATGTATCTTGATGGCTTGCAAGTAGCACTGACATTGTCTGTGACTTAGCCCCCAATTACAAGTCTAATTATGGTGAATGTTAAATACATACTTACAGGCTTAATCAAAGCCTTTGGGCCTGAAGCCTGCCTTCTTCCCATCCTCACCCCAGTTTTCGTTTTCATTTTAGAGGCGTTCATACTATAAATGGCACCACTGGTCCCCAAAGTCTGTACAAGACACAGTATTCTAGATGTTCAGAATACCCCAGTTATATGCTTTATCTTCTCAATGACTCTGAAATCCACATCAGTATCATTATTGCCATTATTATTGTTGTTTTTCAATGAGGCAATTGCATGCCAGAAAAAATTGTATAACTTTTTAAAGATTACATGATAAAATATCTAAAGGAGTAGGGGAAGTGGGAGGGATAGGGGAAAGGGAGGCAGGAAAAAGAAAAATTTGAGAAAAGGAAAGACGTGGAAACAAAGTCTTTGTAAATAGGGAGCAGTGGAGGTGGTGAAGGGAGGGCAGGGGAATGGGGAAAAAAATAAAAACCAAGATACATCATGTAAAGGTACAAGATCATAATGATGAATATAAGTATTGTGTACCTAAAATATACCAATAAGCTTAATGAAAGAAAGATTACATGATAAAAGGCAATAGAATTGAAAAGCAAGATGGGAATAAAAAGGGAAGCAAACAAGAAGACAGAAAGAAGTAATGTAAATTGTATAGCCTACTAAGTTTCAAGTGCTTTACATATTCACTTTATCTTCATGACAATTACATGAGAGAGGTATTATTACTTTCTTCTTTTATGGATAAGCTGGAGCTCAGAAAGAATGAAATCTTTACACAAGGTTAGTGAAAAGCAGAGCCAGGATTCAAATCCTGGTCTCTCTGACTTCAATGCTCACAATAACCTCCTGACGTACACAGTATTTCCCCTCTTATCTACCAGGAATACATTTCAAAATCCCCAGTAATGCTTGAAATTGCAGATGTTACAGAACTCTTTACAGCCATACATCTCTAAATGAAAGTAAATTCTGAGAGACATGTTGTTAAGAGATCTGGCCTTGTATAAATAGCAGAGAGTGTACATACACACACTAAGATAAAAATGTCATTATGTGGCACATGACTATAGTTTTTATTATTAATTTGAGAATTTTCTCCTTTTCACCCCAAGGAGGCATTTTACAGTTTCTCTTTGGTATATCTGAATGGACAATGCCAATACTCTTGTGTTTGGGGCATTAAATAAAATGAGGGTTACTGAACTCAAGCACTGTGGTACACAGCAATTGATCTGACACTCAAGATAGCAAATATGTGACTACTGTGTGGGTAGCATATATAGCATGGATACACTGGACAAGAGGGGAATGATTCAGGTCCTGGGTGGGAAGTTGTGAAAATTCATCATTTTACTCTGAAGTCTATGAAATTTAAAACTTGCAAATTATTTATTTCTGGAATTCTCCATTTAATATTTTTGAACTGCAGGTTCAAAACTGCAAATTTTATGGGAAGTGAAATCACATTTAAAAGGGAGCAGTATGGTTCTACACCATGTATTTTATATTCCAGTATGCTATTATGTAAAGCATCCTCAACTGGAACTCAAAGCTTCTGATTCTTTGATAACTAGACCTGTGACCCAATAGTTAGGATATTCATCTCAGGTTTGAGAATAGAAGAGCTCTAAGAATTGAGGAATTTGCTCTAACATCAATGAACTAAGTATTGTAATGCAAAGTAAGCTTTCTGATGAAGCAGAATGCATCAGTTTCTCTGCATGTTCTGGTGGTGTATATGGCTTTGGAATTAGATTTCTCTAGGCCTCAATTTTCTCACACAGAAAATAAAGATTAAAAGCACTTAAATGTCCTGTTTTAAGGAGTCAAGCCCAAGCTCTGTGTTAGCCTCAGCCTAGAGATGGACACACAGTCTACTCTGACTAAGTAGTGGTTGTCTGTTTGGTGGGGTTTTCAGGTCCTTTGTATCTCCTCCTTCTCCTTCATCCTACTTATTTCATTACTGCTTCTTTGTTTTTTTACATAGTTCCACCTTTTCAAAAGGTGTCACAGCAAAAAGAGAAGAAAATGAAGTCTATTAATCAGTTGTTAATTTGAAAATGTTCAGTGGAGTTAGAAGGATACTTTTGGCTTGTTTGTGTGAATTCTGTTTTTGGCTGAAAATCAGCACTATAATTTTATAGGGTCACTTTATGCAGTATGCATTATTTAAAAGTTGTGTGATGGCGAATGTTTCATAGGTGTGTGCTTGTCTCTAAACAGCATAATGTATACATTGAATTTCTACATCTTTTTGTTTATGAATAGTACCTCAGTAAAAATTTCTAAAAATAGAAATTTATACAAACTTATATATGAGCTTTACAGTGACAGTTTCAAAAACAAAGTCTTCAAATAGTGATGGAACCACTTTCTAAATGAGAAATTCCCAAATTAGTAAAGGAAAAATAGAATTTCTGGTTAGAAATAGGAAACTAAAGCCAAAGTTAGAATGAACTTGTGCATGAATTGACAAGTTTTAATTCCAAGTGACAAAGTTATGTAATAAAAGATGTCTTTTCTTTTCTTTCTTTGCATTTTTTTCTTATCCTTTTTCTAATGTTCCTATGATTGAACTCACTTGCAGAACTATTTCCGAGATACCTGGAATATCTTTGACTTCATCACCGTGATTGGCAGTATCACAGAAATTATCCTGACAGACAGCAAGGTGAATGGCTCAAAAGGTCCTTGTCTTTAAGGTTGGCTCCAGAGTAGCATTTTTTAAAAAGAATTCTCTACTCAGTAGGTTCATTTTTATCCCACGAAACCAAATATGTCCCCCTTTAAGTGTTGGGAATTTATTTCTTCACTCTTAAGCATTAGGCAAAGAATGCAAACTGGAGCTCACCTGGGTCACATGGAAGGCTTTGTTTCATTTGTACGACTTGAATACCAGACATCTAATGGGATAAATAGAGCAGTATAAGGTTTAGAAGAAAGCCAGTGTGCACAGTGTTCTGCTGGAGTCTCGAGAGGTAAAGTATCTTTGCCTTCAGAGTTGTTAGGCCTAAATAGTTTCCCTAACTTTGCTCATCCTCAAGAACACTTGGCAACCTCATTGTAATTCTCTGAATTTTGGAGGGCCGTGATGTGTTAGAGGGAGTACTAAATCTGCTCTTTTGGTATATATGTGTAGCTTTTAGACTGTGTGGTAGAGACCAGGGAGGCCAGTTTTGTCTCATGGGTGCAGGCATATTTCCCTTGTCATGAGCTGGGAATAGAAGGTGGGCATAGAAGGCTAAGAAGCACCTACTGGGGGGCCCATCTGCTGGAGTTGGGGTTAAAAAAGAAAGACAAAGACTGTGTTCTATTTTGTGATCTGAATGAGGAATAAATACACAAATAACTAGTGCTTAGATTGTTCTAAATGACCATAATGCCACTAATTACATGTTTCCTTTTGATCCACCAGCTGGTGAACACCAGTGGTTTCAATATGAGCTTTCTGAAGCTCTTCCGAGCTGCCCGTCTCATAAAGCTTCTGCGTCAGGGCTACACCATACGTATTTTACTTTGGACCTTTGTTCAGTCCTTCAAGGTAAGAAGCACCAGACAATCTTCCCGGAGGCTTGAGATGTCTCTTTTGTATCAAACAGCTTGACAGGCAGCACTGGCTAACATCATCAGTGTTTCCGTCCCTTCACCTTTGGGGAAGTGAAGCTGGTAAAATGGGTGTTCATTGGAAGTGGTCAGTGAATGCCGTAGCACTTAATTACAGCCTGGCTTTTCTGGACAGTAATTGGCTCATGTCTCCTGCATAGAATCATATTCTACAAAAGCAGCTTGACTTTGTATCTCAGGCCAGGAGGCCAGGTACATGCTCTGGGAAGTGTGCTTCCTGTTTGGGTATTCCAAATTGCCCTCAGCAGTCCTACCGATACAAAGAGCCAGCCACCTGCAGTCAGATGTCCTCTACATTTGCAAGGACTTGTCAGTGACTTTATTTTATGTAACAGTTTTTTTTAGGACTCTTTCAGTTGTGTTTCATAGCACGATGATTCATATTCAGTCCCCCTGTGTCTTCATCAGTATCTATTTCTCAAACCATCGATTGTGTGATATGCTAATGGTCACCTCTGTGTCCTACAAATAGAAATTTCTGGGCAAGTAATATAGTGAATTTCATTTAAACAGTCATGGGGTCATACAGAGAGGTGTATGCATAATAAATATAAATTAAAATCAGTACCTGAGGCTCAGTGGCAGAGATTTCCAGTAAAAGAAGTTTCTCAAACGTATTTAAATATCTTTGGGCTCTAGCAATTATCATAAATTAGTTTTTTTGTAATGTTTGGGATGCCTAAGTATTGTTTAAATGCCCCTTCCTCTCTTGTGAAAAAAAAAAAAACAAAGTTTTTCAATGAATGTGTTTAAAAATAAATTTGGTGACATTAAATGATTCAAAGATGAGAAATCATGAATTCTCCAAGTTTTCTTTATTTTATTTATATACTTTAATTAGAAATTAAACCGAAGAGCACAAACCTATGAATTCATTGTCATCATTTGGAAAGGGAGGTCACCTGACCTTATCATTACTGATTTCTTCAGAGTTTGAGATGCGAGACCAATGTAAAAATATTCGGGATCCCACATACAACCTTGATATTTCCCTCCTACCCTATTTGGACTAACTCCCACGGAGGCCTCGCTTCAATGAAAACCATTTTTCCAAAGTTAGAGGTCAGAGGAAAAAGCTAAAACCTTAGCAAGAAGTTACCATCTGAGTCTCATGTGAATTTGAATTGAGAATGGGAGAGAAAAGATGCTTTTTTATTTTAAGAGGACTACACAAAAGCATCCAGTTGTTAGTAAGTCTTTTAAGAAATATATCATCCTGTCATTTTATCACAATTACCAAGTCTCTGAGAAGCTATGTATCATTGAGGTTAAAGGAAGAGATGTCAAAAATTGATGGCCAAATGACTGGTTTATTTTGGTGAATACAACAAAAATGGCAATACAGGTGAGTCTCCCTCAGGGGACATTGTGTTACACATGGGTGTTTTCTTTTCAGAACAGTTCTGGGACAGAGTATAGAAACTGATTTCTTAAAGTCAGATTAACAAAGGCTACTTCTGCAAATACAAAGCAGAAAGCAACACAATGTAAACAGCATTGTGCTACTGTCTGTCCATACCCTGACCCAGTCCTGAACATCATCCAGTTTTCCCCCCTGAGCCCTGCTTGGATGTTCTGCCCTCTTTCCCCTCACTTTGTGTTAGAATTCATGTCATGACGAGAAAGGAGAACAGATGGAATCTTTGGAATTCTCACTAAAGCTGGGGGTTGGAAAAGTTGAATAGAGACTGGAGACTGTGAAGTGGAGAAGGTAAACCAAGGACAGGAAGGAAGGATGGGAGGCAGCAGCATTCCAGGTGGTGCGAAGCCCTGCCCCCTTACTGCCAGGCTTCAGCAGTGGAGTCTCCCTCTATGAAAACAAAGCCATTCCTTCCTTTAGATCTTGGGAGTCAGCACTTTATTGGAAGGGGAAATTCTCCTACCAGCTTTCAGTTGCATTTTAATTTTATCCTTTATTCAACTTGTAAATAGTATCACAAGCCTTTTCATTTCATTAGCTCTGTTGATATGCCCTGCCCTGCTCAAGCAGCCTGAAAGCCTTCATTTGGTCTCCTGTAACTCCGGGTGTACACACTCATGACAGAGTGGAGACGTATGGTAGCGCTGTCTGCCAGAGAGGTTATTGAGATCACTCCAAAAGTACAGTGGTCTGCAGTAAACTAAAGATCCAAACTTCCTTATATCTACACCCTTCCCCAACCAGCCAGGGCAGCTCCCTCCCTTGTATCTCCTTCACTTGCCCCCATACTGTTTTGATAAGCTGTCATCCAAAAGTGACAGTAAGCATGTATGCACAATGTAGAATTTTATGCCACATGGCTTCATGGCAAAGTTTTGTTGTGGCTTACGCTTAGAGGCTTTTGAGATTTTTCCATGTAACATAATGAAATATTGCAGGGAAGGTGGTTTAAGCACTGAAAAATGTTTCATCAGAAGATGAAAGAACCTTCTAGGAATAGACAAACAAGTGAGACCCCAGTCATTTCACATTGCTTCCAGATTCTGCATGATGGTTTCCACACTGGGTGTGGGAGTACGAAGGAGAAATACAAGGAGTTGAAAGCCAAAACTGGATTCTTGGCTATGTAATTTGCATCACAATTGCTCAGATTATTAATCTTTTGCATGCCAAGTAAGATAAATCCTGAGCCCAGAAAGTTTTCCAAGCTTTTCTTGAAGATATGGGCTGCATTTCTGAATTAATGAATGTTCTTCACTAAAAGTGAATTACAAACCTCTCTAGCGGTTTATATTATCTGTCAAAGGATGTGGACATCTGAAAAGGTACTATACCCAAAACAGCAGCCTTAAGGAGCAGAGAGTCCCAGTCTTCTGTGTGAATTAGCCTAAGGGCAAGAGTTCCTGCCAGTGACCCTGGAAGCAGCCTCCTTTTGATTAATGACCCTCTCTGCTTTCCTTCCAGGCCCTCCCCTATGTCTGCCTTTTGATTGCCATGCTTTTCTTCATTTATGCCATCATTGGGATGCAGGTGAGCTGCACTGGGCCTGATGGGGACAACTGTTATGCAGATCATTTCTGGTTTAGCAACCTGGGCATACAAGATCAAGGATGCTTTGAATTGCTCCTTGCCTGAGGGTGCTCGCCCCAGGTCTTGTTGCAGTGTGACCTTGATTATTTCATATGTGCAGTGGTTCTCCAGGTTTTCAGGGTGGTCTGGCCTAAGGTTGTCATATCACATTGCTGTCTTTTAAGAAGCTATGCTTCTGTGGACACAACATGAGAACTAAAGCAAAGATGACACTTTTGTTCTTACCAAGAGGAATCTCCAAGAGACAGGGTGGAGGGTGTGATCTATTTACTAGCAGGATCTCTGGTATTTGGACTTGACCTAAATTTAGGAAGATTCCTATGTTTATTCCTTGAATGTGGTGGTACCAAATGCTTTTGGATTAAGTTTTGACTAACTGTGATTTATGCCTGAAGACTCAGCACTGTAAACAACCAGTGGAGTTCCTGGCAGCCTGACTATTCTAAGGAGACCCAGGGGCCACATTTCAACTGATTCCTCTCATAAAGGGCCATGTATCATGGTTCTCTATCCTCTCCCATTTCAGACTTGAGAATCAGATTAGATTCCTATATGGATATTTATTTAGGTAGCTAGAGGTCTGCTGAGCTAGAAAAGGCCAAAAGCTCTTTCAAGGACAATGGTCATTTGTGGTGGGTGAACTTCCACTGTAAATAAGCAGCTCCACATCCTGTGAACCTCTCATTGGACACATGGGCTTTCTGCTCATCTTAGAGGAGGGCTCTCTTTCAGACTTACAGATTATCACGACTAAACTTCAGCAAAGAACTTCAGCGGACAGTTTTCCACAGCCAGGCAGTCTGGCTGCCTTTAGACTGCCAGCTGCCTTCTCAGTGGTGTCTGGCACCTGGAGTCACATCTCCATCTCCCAGGCTTGTTGCCTCATCAGCCCTTTCCAGAGCATTTCTGAAATGCCCATCTTTTTGCCCCTCTTTCTTCTCGCTTGCATTTCTTGGCTTTGTTCTTCTTCTAACTCCACTACTGGAAAGTTTTTTTTTCCGAAAATATCAGAATGTCAGGTATCAAAATATGTGAGACTTGATTGAGAAACAGTGGATTTTTCTTCACAGGGGATATTTTACCAAAGATTGATGATGATTTCAGCAGTGTTGAATTCCTTGTGAAGTTTAGACTGGCTTGATAACGTCTATTAAATCTCTCTTTACTCCCCCAAATTTGATCTCAGAATTGGAGCATTCTTCAACAGCCAAATGCAAATGATTAAGTTGTTTGCCCATGCTCAAAACAGTTCTTACCTCTTTTCATCTTCAAGCAAAATAAACTAGAATAACACCTCTCAATTCTAACCTACTACTGATAATACTGATAATGATAATAACGCTATTTATTATTACCTGAGTTCCAAAACCATGCTAAATGCATGCACATATGCATATATGTGGATAGATAGATAGAGAGACAGATGAGCAGGCAGGAAGACAGACAAGGATACAAAAAGAAAGCATGAATGTAAAACATGCAGTTAATGTATTAATGGTGTGGTGCTTAATATGGTTAAGTAGCTTAAATATGCTGTAATTCTCAGACTATGTAGAAGAGCTGAAATTTGAATTCAGTTCCTTCTGTTACACAATCCATGTACTTAGCTGTACACCATCGCTTGTACCATCAGACAGGCAAATGTAAGTGCTTCTTTGATCCTCCAGTGGGTGGTAGGAGCTGTTCAGTAATGAAATCGTCTTCTCAATAGCCCTTACATATCTTTCCAAAATAAAAGAGCACACTTTCCATTCCACTGTGACTTCAGCTGACAAGCCCCAAGCTGGTCCATGACAGAGACCTAGTACCATGTACAAGCTTGTGCTTGTTACTAAAGATAATGATCCCAATATAGTCACCACAAACAGAGAGATCTCCAAATAGAAATACAAAACATCAAGTTTTGGAAAGCCACAAGTAGCAAGTAAATGTATCTATGCGAAGAACTATTGTTCTGGATTTTCAGAGGCTTCTTGAGAGAAAAGACTTTTGCAGAAAATTCTGAAGATGGAAGAAAAGAGTAACTTCCTACTTATGGGAAAAATATGTGATTACAGTTGTTAGAAGTAAGGTTTTCAGCCTCAGCTGTGCCACTGTGACCAGCTGTGTGAGCTTAATCTAGTCACTGAATCTCTCTGGGATCTGCCTGCACCAATACAGTGGAGGATTTGGTTACATACCATCATAAGTCCTTTCTGGTTCTAAAGTTCTGTTATTCCAAGTAGAAATGGATTTAAGCTTATATTCTCTTGAACTTTTCTGAAATACTCCTCTCTCTTCCACACCCTTTTGCTGTAGCAGATTGGGATTGGTGACAAAGATGTAGTGATTAGCTGAAAAGAAGTAAAAAGAAATTTTAAAGACCACCTTCTCAATAAACATGCATTTTAGATTTGAAAATTATCTTAATAAATAATCAAAATAGCTGTCGTTTCTTTAACTATTGCACATATATCATAGTGAATATTGCAATGTACCCTTTGTCTACTTTGTGATTGGGTAAGATGTTTTAGAAAATCATAATAATGAAAACTAATGATACTTCTACAAAGATCACAGGCAGAAAACATAGTGTAAGTTGTGTATATGTGGTGAATCAGGGATAAGTCATGAATTCTTAGCCAAGAGAGTGAAGAGAAAGAAGAGAAAATGAAATTTGAACTGGACAAGACTATATGATGTTCTCGTGGAGTTCCCAGAACTGGAGTTTGTTTGGGTGGGATACTTTGAATGCAGTTACTGTATTTGTTTCTTGCGGGCTCTTCTACCTTTTTATCCTCTAGTCATTCTTCCCTCTTCTGCCACTTCCATTCTCCCTGAGAGATGAATACTGTTTGGTTATTGAAAAACAGTTTTGAGAACAAATTTCCAAAGCAGGTGTCAGTGGGAGTTACTTGAGCAAAATAGCCGGGGGCAGAGATGGTTCCTCAATTGCACATTCTAAAAACTGTTGAGGGGAAATGTGTTCCAATTAGCATACTTTGGATAAAGTGAGTATGCTAAGTGTAGGCTGAAAATTATCTCAAATGGCTGCAAAAGTGACCCAGGAAGCCCTCAACTGTACCAATACTAACTTGTAAGAATAGATCCTGTTAATCAGAAACATGGATGAGGGAGGAGAGGATATATGTAAAAGCTCTTGCCATTGAGGGGACTCAGGAGTGATCTTGACTCAAGGCTGTATTGGGAAAAGAAATAGAAATAAAGTTTAAAGACTACCTTCTCAACAAGTATGAATTTTTTACTTGAAAATTATCTTTGAAAGTTCATCTCTATTTACTATGGATAAATTTTTCTTGAGTGTTTCTTCTTTTTCACATGGATTTGCATGATAACCACAGTCTAGCAAAAGCTTCTCTCTGTAGCTAGATCTACCTGTTTTTTCCTTTTCCAAATACCCACTTATCCTGACTCTCTCTGTCCTACTGTGTGTACTTTTTTAGCTTCCACACAAATGGCCACTTTTGGATGAAATTTGGTCATTTGAGATGGGCACATGTGTGCATACAGATATGTGCATGTCTGTTTTTATGGGGTCTAGATTATTGACAAATCAACCTTCTGAGATTGAGATTCTAAATAGAAAGATATCTAAGGAAGATAGAGATGCTCTGTCCAATGTGATCTAGACCACTTGTAAATTCCAGGGCAGCATCTGCCCAAACTATAAATGACATCTTCAGCAAATACAGATTGTTCCCATCATGACCAGCAGAAACAGGAAGAGAAGGGTGAGTCCTTCTCTGCATTCCTGTTAGGGGGCAATGTTTTACAAATGCTTGAGTACCATGGTGACAGGTACCATGGAAATAAAAAGACTAAATTAGTTGTAGGAGGATCTATATATAAGCAGAAGGACATTAAAAGATCTTGTCTATGCTATACCTAGACCTTACTAGTACTAATCTCGTTTGCTGAACTGGTACACTGGAGAAGATAATTAGTCCTCCTTATCAGGCCAGCAGCATGGTGTTCACCAACTCTCTGGTGAGTTGTCTGCTCCAGGGATAGACCATCAGGAAATCATTCATGTAGCTTTATTAGCCCTGCCTGTGTATCTAATGGCTATGGGATGGACACAACACACAACTCTGTAATGCTCATTGCTTTCTCTTGTTTTTCTCCCCAAGGTATTCGGAAACATAAAATTAGATGAGGAGAGTCATATCAACCGGCATAATAATTTCCGGAGTTTCTTTGGGTCTCTCATGTTACTCTTCAGGTACGTGGATATAAAACTATCCTAGCTGGAATCCTGCTAATAGAAGGAGAAAAACTTGTTCAGCCTCTTCTCCCCATTTCTTCTCTTTGTCTTGCTTTTTCTGCTTCTACCAAGAATAGGAAGTAGAGGGCAGGGGATTTAGCTCAGTGGTTCCACTGCCTGCCTTGCAAGCACAAGGACCCAAATTCCATCCCCGGTACCAAGGGGAAAAAAAAGAATAGGAAGTAGAAGAGGGAATGGGGCAATTTTTGTCTAACTGTCCATTTGATATGAGAAAGGTTCATCAATATCCTTAACACAGTAGTTAATTTTCACATTTGAACTTTAACACATGCTCTAGAAATCTGGAAGGAGTATTAAAGGTAATTTCTTGTAGGCTAAATTCCACTGAAGACCTGAAACCTTGAATAGATAGGTTTATATCGAGTTTTTAAGTCCCCCAACTTTCTCTACCACTGTCAGCAGAGATCCTGCAATAGATGGAGAAGCAGTGGGTGGAGTGGCAAAACCCATGGGAAACCTCATTGGCATTCTCCATCTCTGTGTGGAAAATACTAGAAGAGCTAGCTGGGTAAGAAGGAAGCTAGTAGGGAATATGGTAATAAAAAGGATGAGTGAATTGGGAAAGAGGCCCCAGGATGAGGTGGGACATGCAGACCTTCTCCTTCTAACCAAAGTGCCTTTTGTGTTCAGGAGTGCCACAGGTGAAGCCTGGCAGGAGATTATGCTGTCATGCCTTGGGGAGAAAGGCTGCGAACCCGACACCACTGCACCGTCTGGGCAGAATGAGAATGAGCGCTGTGGCACTGACCTGGCCTATGTTTACTTTGTCTCTTTCATCTTCTTCTGCTCTTTCCTGGTAAGAAACATTGTGCTCTTGCTAGAGGTGTGGCTGGTGTCACCCTAACCCTGTACCGGCCCCGTTGAGAAGTAGACAAGAGAAAGTTCCTTCTGTATGTATTCATGGTCTCTTCCTTCTCTCTCCTATGCCCTCCCCCCCACTCCAATCCATGGGAAGTAGGACCATCTCTGAGCTTCCTTTAGGGAAACTTTGAAGGCCGGGATGCTCCTCAGCTCTTGTGTGGATGACTTCCACTGGTTGAGAAACGTGTTTATTACTTCTGGGGAAGAATCGTTTTGAGAAGAGATGAAAAGTTCAGCGTAGTTCAGTTAAGAGAGCCCTGAGCTTCGTGTTAACTCTTCGTAACCCAGAGGAACTCTTTCTTTTTTGTATCTCGGGTATTTTGTCTTACAGCTACAGATAAGAATATCTACCTCTCTTCTGGACATTTTTATCTGTTTGAGAAAAAGTACCTTGAAAACACAAGGTGATAGGATTAATAAGTGCAGAATGATGATAATATATAATAGATATGTTTTTCTCCTGATTTGTAGTACTGCTACTTTTGATGACAGCTGATCTCCTTGATTGTGAGAAAGGATATGATTTTCTGAGTGTTAGTAAATATATATATATATATATATGGAGCATTTTCAGTTATGAAGGAGTAAGAAAACCTTTTTAGATTTTTTGAAGAAAGCATAAATCAGCACACCAGCATCCAGAACTTTCTACCCTGTACATCAGACAAACAGTGTTAAACAAAATAGATGGATGAGGTACTACCAGACTGATAAAGGGTCATTGTGATATTTCTGTCCATGCTGACATCCCTCAGCTCAGCTTCATTGCTAATGCCACCGGCTCTCCAAAAACCTAAATTAAAACAGTATTGCCACTGAAAAGTAGTAGATTCCTTAGCTGTGCATCAAAGACGTAAGTTAACTGTCTCATATCCAGGCTTTTTTGCCTCTTTAAAGTAATCTCAAGAGGATGGAAACTTCTTAATGTCTAGTTCCCTAGTGTAGAGGAGTGGTTTGCAGATAGACGACTGTGCAGCACATGTTAATGTTACAGGGAGACTAGTGGAACCCCCTCTGTAGTCTTGGCTATTTTCTGTGTAACCTTTAGGCAAGGTATGTTCTCATTTGTAGCTTCCTTAAAATGGGAGAGAAAATGACTCGATGATGAGTGTATTGTATGCACAGTAAGTCAACACATGTTTTAATATGCTTCCTTCTTATGAGTGTGAAACATTCTGATGGAAAAAGAACACAAAACAGTCTCCTGTTTGCACATCTGGAAATATATCATTGAAAACTGAAAGAAAAAGAATGAAGATATTAATTGGTGTTTTAAGATTATTCACTCACATCTTTAGCACATTTTCATTGAATAGCTCTTACAAAGCTGGCCTTGAGCTAGGCACTGTAGTAGAACTGTCAACAAAGTTACAGCTCATGGTGTATCAGCACTTAAATAAGGGTTGAATAGAGCAGAAAGAACAGCATGGACATTTCAATTTTTTCTTACATCGTTTAAATGTTTGACAATAAATATTTAAAAGAAATGAAAGATATAACTGCAAAATTAATTAGGGACTATAAAGGTACTTTTAGAACTTTGAGATGAAGGGTGCTGCATAATTCACATTAATGTTATTTTTAATGAGGCTATATTCAGTATGAGATGATCTGCCTTCAAACATCTATTCTCCACTAGACTGACTTTGTGACCTTGGGCAAGTCACACAGCTTCTTATCTCAGACCAACCACTCTGCAGAGGTTTACTGTTGCCCTGTGCTATGCCAGGCTATGTGCTGGGATCTAAAAATACAAATGTGAATCAGAAGCAGTTGTTTCCTTAAAGGGCGGATGGTAATTAAACCTGCCTCACATTAGCGCGAGCATAAAAACAAATAATAGGTGTGAGTGCATGCAGCACACTGTTCAAGACTACAAATGTGAAGCAATAACAATGCTGGTAGTTTGTGTTAACATTAATATTAGATACCCTGAAAAAAGTGTAAAAGGAATGTGTGGATACATGGAAAACCTGTTATAACCCAGGTAGACGTTAAATAAATTCACAGCGACTCCCATCTCAGTGACAGAAAAAAAAAGGCACATGTTGGGAATAGGTTCACCAGCATGAAGCAAAAATCTCCAAATAATATGATCTTAACCAAGAGGGTTGATGATTTCCCTCTCTTGTAGTGAAATCTGGAGGAAGGTTGTCAGGCTTGTGGTAGCTCCAAGGAACTGTTAGGACCCTTGAGTCATTCCTGCATCATCTCTAGGGTGTGTTCTTCATCATCATGGTAATAAAAGACAAGTAGATCTCCAGCAATTCATTTATGTTCTAGGTAGAGATAGGGAGAGAGGGAGAGGGAGAGGGAGAGGAAGGAAAGGCACTGGTTATGAGAATGTAACCAATAATATCTCCATGTGGCAAAGGGTCCAATTTTGTCCTTCCTGTGGACTTGCTCCTTATCTTACATCTGTGCATAGCTGGCTCCTTCAGGCATCCAGGACTTTAACCTGGGATCCACAACAGAGACTGCTATTCTCTCATCCCTCCAACTAGTTGGTCTCTGTCAGGCAAGACTAAATTGCAAGTGACAGAAAGCAGAGCTAGAGCCAGTGTAAGCATGATGGGATTTTATAGGCTCGTGTCAGTGAGGCATCCCAGGGCAGAGCAGGCATAAGCAAGGTGCTCAGATGATATCATCGAGATCAGTGTTTTCTCTCTTATAGATCTCTTCCTTCACATTCCTCTATGTGAGCTTATTTTTCAATCACCCTATCTCATGGCTCCTAGATGGTCATAGCAGCTCTATACCTTACGTCCTCACACATTCAAGAATAGGCATGAGCAAGTTGTTTGTCCAGTATCCTTTTATTGGTTCTGATTGGGTCATTAATTGCTTTTACTCAAGAAAGTGGGGTCTGATGACTTGCTGGGGGACTGAGTCATAGGATGATGCCCCACTTAGCCACAATGACAGTAAATGGGCATAAACCTGCACCAGAAAAATAGTATGTGCTAAGTGCCTGTGAAACAAAATAATGGTGCTATTGATCAAATCATGTCCATCCCAACTTCATTAACTCTCTAATCCTGCTTTTCTTGCCTCTGTCCAAGAGCAAAATCCCCTTCCCAGTGTGCAGTCCACCCTCTGTACTGTTACCAAGGGTTCTTTCCAAATGCAAATGTTCCTTGGTGTCTTCTGTTTCAACCCTTTCAGTGGTTCCTGTTGCTTACAGAATAGCCTAGACCAGTGATTAGCAAACTATAGTCCATGGGCCAAATCTAATTTGCCACTGTTTTTGTATGGCCTGTGAGCTAACAATGGTTTTTACATTCTTAAATGGTTGAGGGGGGAAAAAAAAAGATTAATAATATTTCGTGGCATGTGGAAATTACATAAAATTCAAATTTCAGTGTCCATAAACAAAGCTTTCTTGGCACACAGCCATGCTCATTTGTATATGCACTGTCTGTGCCTGCTAAGTCTTACAACAGCAGAGCTGAATAGTAAGCTACAACAGAGACAGCACAACCCACAAGGTCCGTGATATATGTTACTTGCCCAGGTTGCTGATCTTGGTCTATGGTGTGGTGGAGAAGGTGCTTCTGTGATCTAACACTTGGCCCCAGTGGCTCTGCTGTCTCTACAGATCCCCCCATGACCTTCACCCCTGCATACTTCTGTGCTCTTTTTCTCACCTGTGCTCTCTCTTCCATCCTCATTTGCATTTATGCTGTCTGATAAATATGACCTCAGTTCAAGAATCAACTTTCTTCTATAGTTTTCCTTCAGCCAGGAGAAATTGCCTTAATGCTTCTTTCTGTCCCCGCTGTCACCTGATTTCATGTCTTTTAGAATCAGAATCTCTTTTAAGTACTATATAAGGTATTGAGAATGTCCAAGTGACACGTAGTGAAGGCCCTCTGTGCTTTTTTTAAAAATTAATTTTTTATGCATTTAAGGTATGTAATATAATGACATTCATCACTGGAAATTTGTACCTTTACATAATCTGTCTTGGTTCTTATTTTTTTCCCCATTCCTCTGCCCTCCCTTCAACCCCTCTCTATCTACAAAGACGTTGTTTCCATTTTTTCTTTTTCTCATATTAATTCCCTTCCCTTTGTTCTTTCCCCCTCCCCCTCTCACTTCCCTTCCCCTTTGCACCTTCTCTTCCTATTTCACATTATCTATTATACCTTTTAGTCCGTATTTACACTTTCAGTTTCTCACACTACAGAAACTTCAATATTTCCATGTTCACTTAAGAGTATGGCCTCAATGTGCATCCATTTAGCTATAATTGTCTCTAGTTTCTTGTTCTTCATGGCTGAATAGTACCCCATAAAGCCAGGCATGGGAATGTATCACTGAACAAGCTCTCATCTCATACTCCAGCACCAGCATCTCTGTTTGGGACATGTGTGTGCAGTAAAAGTTGGATGAAAAAACACAGGGGAAAACAAGGTCTAGAAACTCCTTCAGATCTGTAAATAGCCTGCAGTCCCCACCCATCAGCTGTGCCTTCACTCTGAGTCACCTCATGAGCTCTCTTTTGGGCCCCGTTTTGGGAGCAAAGATGAATGAAGGAGTGTGCAGGGAAGTTTACTATCTGGTCTTGACTTTCTCCAGACTTTGAGAATTTTAAAGCTGCTGCTGCTCCCTCTGCTTACCATAAAAACAAATAAATTGAACAGGTAATAGAGGGAGAGTGTTTTGAAAATGTGAAGTGGCATAGAAAAATGAAGTCACAATGCGCACACTATGAGAAGTCTAGTCTGAATTAGTGGAGTTTTAGCTAGGAACTTCAGCCTTATAGACTTTAAAGTCTTTTATTTGCCTTCATGCCTGTTGTTCTGCTCCCTGAACTCTGCTTTAGGTTGGCCCCACCTAATTACTCTTCTCCCCTCTGTCCTTTAGATGCTCAACCTGTTTGTGGCTGTCATCATGGACAACTTTGAGTACCTGACTCGGGACTCTTCCATCCTGGGACCTCACCACTTGGATGAGTTTGTCCGTGTGTGGGCAGAATATGACAGAGCAGCATGGTGCGTAAGCTTCTCGGACACCTAGAGATCAAATAACTTCAGAGTTCTTGGGGAAAAGGGTAGAATTGGAGCCACCCAAATGCTTGCCTATTACAGAAGGAGTATGTCTGTGGAAGAATCTGGTATCAGGCCAGTCATCAAAGTCTTACTTCTTTTGCTCTCCTCACCCTCTCTTTCCTTTGGTGACAGGCTTTATCCTTTCTTTACCAATCTCATCACACAGTCTTCACGTTGGGTTATTTGGGTTCACTTCCAGAGCAGCTTCAAGTAATCTTTTATTTTCTTGCCAATGTTAGTGGATTCCCTTGAGTCTCCAGGGAGTTCTATAAGGGTTTTCTAGGCCAGTGGATGCCTGGCCACCACAATAAGTAATATTATTATTTTTTATCTTCTTCATCTCTCTCAACAGATACAATTTGGATATAACTTGAGATTGTTGTATTTTAAAAGCTAAGCAAATTTTTCTTATAACTGTTCCCTAAACCTTGCAGATTTTTGTTATGTGCAACTGAATTAAACAGGGGAATTGGCAGGGATAATGTCTTTACTATCTCTTTTACCTCCAGAAAGTCTCAAGTGATGTGCCTTTCTGGTGTTCAGAGCAGGGTTAGCAAACTACTGCTCATGAGCTAAATTTGATCTGCTGGTGAGTTTTACAAATAAAGTTTTATTAGAATATAGCTATGGGCTGGGGATTTGGCTCAGTGGTTCCACTGCCTGCCTCAAAAGTGCAAGGTTCTGAGTTAGATCCCTGGTGCCAAAAAAAAAAAAAAAAAAAAAAAAAAAAAAAAAAAAAAAAAAAAAAAAAAAAAAAAGAAAAGAAAGAAAGAATATAGCTACAACCATTCATTTATGTATTATATATGGCTCTTTCATATTTTAAGGGAAAGTTGAATAATTTTAACAAAGATGGTTCAAATCCTCAAATTCAAAGATCCTTACTATTGAAGTATCTTATTGTCAAAGATTTTACTGTTGAAAAAGTTTGCTGACCTCTGCTTCAGAACAAAGACAGAGTTTGGGTCCTTATGGTTAAGTCCAGAGTAAGAATTGTATGCATACTTCCTCCAGAGAAACAATTCTAACCCATCTTGGCTTGGGGCCTTAACTCACCATTCTATTCATTCTGGTCCCCCTCTGAAAATGGTACAAGAAATGTCATCCTTGAAAGGAATGAACCATGTTGCTGAGACACTTCTCAAAAATCTATTCTCTAGTTGAATTTTGAGCTAAAAGGGTGAACCAGAATTCCTCTACCCCTCTGTAATTATTTATGACTGACAGCTCAGTTATCAAATCCACTCCTATTACAATGACTAAGCAACAGATTTTTACATTCTGTACTCACTTTTTAGAAGATAGCTATTAGTTTTTTTTTTTTTTTTTTTTTTTTTTTTTTTTTTTTTTTGAGACCTTGCACTTGTGAGGCAGGTGGTGGAACCACTGGGCTAAATCCCCAGCCCTAAGATAGCTATTAGGTAGTGACAGGCAATATGTCATAGAAGAATACGGTCAGGCCTACATTTTATTAATTCTGTGACTTGGGACAATGCACTCTGAGCTTCCACATCTGTGGAGCAACATGATACTGTCCTACCTTTAAAGATGGCCATGATGATGCTATTGCATCATGTGTGCTATTATCATTGCAACCTATAATAGCCAAATGCAACTTGGAAGTAAGGCAAATCAGCATCTGTAAGACATGGATGGTCATGGGTTGGGAGCCTAGTGACTTACCTGAGAGAAGAGAAACTATCTGTGAGCAAAGACGGCCATTGTTCACCTAGCCTCACTCAGCTGTCCTTGCCTCTCAGAAATAAACCTCAGCTGCTTATGGTTTTGCATTACCTTAGGATCCAGATGACATGGATCCTAAACATGCTGCTCCTCACTCATTCCAGCTGCTATGAAGAAACAGTTCCACGAGGACAAATCATGAGACTCAAACATGCAAACTAAGCAAAAAGAGCAAAAGGCAAAGGAGAAAATCTTCTGTCTGCTTTGAAAGTCCCAGTGTAACTGCGGCCTAGAGTTTCATTGGCTTTCTCCATGGAAAAAGGAAGGTGGGAGGGGACTTACAAGTACAGAGAGCCAATGTCTTTTAAACAAGGAGTGATACAGATTGCAAAGAACATCATTGCATATCCACTAACAACTCACCTATTTCCTAATCTCACTAAGAAGCAAACTAGAAGAACACATGCATAAGTTAGCATTCCCAAAGAACGGAGAGCCATGAAAGTACGGATGATCTGCTATCTTGGAGAACAAGAGGAACCAGCACCCAAATCAAGAGAAGGCTAGAAAGAGTAAAAATGGGGCAGGGCACTCACCTTCATGCAGCTGCCAGTGAGGACTGGATGCTCAGCAGTGGAGAAACCTTATTTATAATTTTCAGTGGAAACGTGATCTGTTCCAGGGTGTGTCCAGATTCCTTCCCATGGCTTCTTTGGTCTGAATCCTGACAGTGAAGTTGCTTAGTCACTGCAAATTAATCAGATTTTAATTATGTCCTTTCAACAGGCTAGGAATCTCTAGCAGGCTCAGGGGACAAGGGATTAGTAAGATAGGTCACATTTTTTCTGAAATTCTTACAGGGTCCGACTTGGATACTGAGTGGCAGGAATAGAGATAGGAGAGTGTGCCTGGAGAAGAATCCAAGCAGGTTCACCCTGAATGGAGAAAAGCTTGCCCAAGTTGAACTTAGGAAAGTCTGTTGCTGAGGGAATAAAGGCCTTTTGTGAATTCTCATGCCAAATATGCTTCTAGCTAATTAGCCTAATGGGAAATTTGACCCTCACAGTCTGCAGAAAGACATTGACTTTCCATTGCCCCTGATAGGCAGTCTGAGTAACTGATTGTAATCAGTGTCTGTGAAAAGCAAACAGTTCCACTGTCCACTCCATGGCAGGCCAGTACAGCACTGGACAGAGGACACAGGCTCACTGGTGATCTTTGTTCTTAGAAGCCTAGCTAAAGCCAGGGATGTGGTTGCTTTTAGCCAGGTGTGGGCCAGACAGGTATCACAGGGTGCTCCTCAGCATCAAGCAGTGCCTTTTGGCACTGAGTGGACTCTGACTTCCTGAAAAACTTGAGGCAGTAGAGTTGGGCAAGATGATCATTCTTTGTTACCTGTTGTTTTCTGATCTGGCTTTGCTAGGCCCAAGGAAAGCAACTGCTCTTACCTCTCCAAGCCAGCCCCTTCAAGGAAAAGCTCTCATTTCTTTCCCACCCTTCTCTGACTATCTATTAACCCACCTCTGCTTCCTTTACAGCGGCAGGATCCCGTATAAGGATATGTACAAATTAGTGCGGGTGATCTCGCCTCCTCTGGGCCTGGGAGAGAACTGCCCCTACAGGGTGGCTTGCAAGGTTTGCCTCCCAGTCCCCAGCCATGCCCTCGGTGGGATGCAACATCAACCCCTCCTTTCTCTCCTCTGCTCCACCACCACTGTGCCACATGAGGGGACCTTCATGTTGCTTTCCTTTGAGTTTAAAGAGGTCCAGACCCTCCCAGAACCAGCAGCTGTTAATAGGAAGCAGGGCACATTTTATTAGGAAGGCAGAAAAGAGTTAAAGACTTAATAAAAGCCAATTTGATATCTTTTACTTTTCTTCACATGCACACACTCATATATGTGTATTTACACACAATCTTGTCCACCTTAGTCTGTACATTTAATCAGAGGATTCTCTCCCTCCTCCAGAGAATGCAATAATCTTTTTAATCCAGCAGAATTCTGCTTTCCCATCATTGGTGACAGAAAAGCTCCATTTTGGCTATTGTCATCATCATCCTGTGTATAATGAATCAGAATATGGTTCTAATAATCTCTGCCTCTGCCCAGCCTCCCAGGCCCTAGTAGTTTGGCCAGAAGTGACTATAAGAGGGTTAGGGAAGAGAAGAGGTGAAGCATTAGGGTAACAGGTGACAGTAAGTAAACGAGCCATAGTTTGGGGATGTGTTGGGAGAAAATACTAGCTCTGATCCTGGGATGCTATCAGTAGAGGACAAAGGACTACAAAGCAGATGCCTTGCCTTAGAGTCTTGCCATTATGGCTGAGAGGAGGCAATCATAATTGCCAAGTCACTTTTTGTTGGTTAGATCAAGGACATCACTCAAGGCCACACAGGAATTACTTTTCCAACTCTGCCATATTGTGGGAACCTTCTATACTGAATGGCTCTACCAAGCCTCCGTCTAAGGTCGCGCCTGCTAGACAAAGAGCCCTCTCCTGGTTCCACAGGAGGGAAATGTGGGCTCCTTGCAACATAGCAATGCCCAGATGGCTGGAAGAAGACATAGGCTCAGGAAGGATGCCTACCTGGGCGATGGACAGAGCTGACTTGGGTGGTCACACAGCGATTCCATACTCAGGAGGCTGAACAGCTGCCTCTGCTGAGACTCTTTAAACTCCACCCTGGTGAAACCTGCAGCCGCATGTGGGAGAGCTGGGGAGGGTAGCATGGCATGCAAGATGCTCTTCCTCCTCCTGGTTTAGTATCTTCTGTCCCCAGCATGCCATCAGCCTGGTGCATGCTGGGGAATAAAGAGCACTGTTCTCCACAGAGCCAGGTGGAAGCAACGGGCCGACTCTCTGACAAGCAACCTCAGCACACCACTTTCAAAGCCAACTCCTGCCGCCTTCTGCTAGACACACACACACACCAGAGGGGGGATACACGATGTTCTACCTGTGGGTTTAGGGGAGGAGTGAGGCCTGAACTTCCAGGCCAGTGTCCCAATCCCAGCCAGGGCCAGAAATTCCTACCCACGGCTGGAGCACCGTCTATCCAGTTTATACCGCTCACGCACAGCCCTGGGAATTGAGAACAAGCTTGTTATACTGGGGGTAGACGAAGGAAGCAGGAAAGTGAGGATAATGCTAACCAAGAAGGAGAAATGGAGTCCCCATCAGTGCCCTCTGACACTGTCAGAGGGCCCAAAGGTTGCAACCAGCGTTCCCGGGTCTGTGTGGGGCGTGATATAAATCCATACCAGGATGGAGTCACATGTATGATTTGCCTTGATTAACAGGTTTCCTATTCTTTTCCTGTTTGTCCATTTTGTTTTGTTTTTCTTCTTCTGTTTTCTTTCTGTATTATTTAATTTGTTTTGGCTTTCTGGGAATGCCTGTTTTCCTTTCCTACCTGTCTGCATCCTTCCCCCAACTTCCTTCTCCTTTCCCTGCCACCCTTCCTACCCTGCCCCTCTCCTGACTTACCACTACCCCCATGAGCAGTGGCCGCATCCATTACACTGAGATGTATGAAATGCTGACTCTCATGTCACCACCGCTAGGCCTCGGCAAGAGATGTCCCTCCAAAGTGGCATATAAGGTAGACCACCCCTTCCTTTGTTCTGGGCTAGAGGCCAACAGGAAATGGGATCCAGCCAAGGGGAGGCTAGGATATGGGAGGAAGCTGGGTTGGAAGGTGGAGGAGGGAAGTGAGGAAAAAGGAAATGATGAGACCAGAGGTCAGGAAGGTTCACACAAGTCACCAAAGGTCAAAGGAATGGTTTGCAGTACTGTTAACCGCGGGGCTTTTTATGTGTTACTCTGTGTTTCTGTAAGCTTGTGGCTTCTTGTGAGTGGGTCACTGGAAAGGCACTTTAATGCTGTGTTTCCTTCTAGAGGAGGCAGAGTGGTGGCCAAGGGTTTAGGAAATGTGGGGGGAAAGGAAGCCTACATCAAAATAGCTATTAGAGATTATTTAAAAAGAAACATCATCACTTATATAAATTAGGGAAATAATACAAAAATTCCTTTGAGCATGGTTCCAGAAGAAATTTTTAGGAGAGAAGAAAACTCTTAACAAATTTCTTTCCCCATGGCATAAAAAGAAAGGACAAGAGAGGAGCGTGTCCTGAATTTCATACGTTGAGGAATGCAGCTTTCTTTCCCACTTGCCCGGCTATCCAGTTCTCTTGGAAATACTCTCAAGAGAAAGGGTGCTGATTGGCACAAATTGCATTCATCATTACCTGTCCCTCCTAGTATGACAGTTGTGGGTGGATTCCTGTGGCTCACTTATAGCGGTATTGTACATTAGGAGTCACCTGCTATTCAGCTGTTCATACTTTTAGGGCCCCAATTTTTCCTCATCCATTATGAACAGTCACTGATCATGCCCTTCTGGTGTTTAGATAATCCAGAACTCTAGAGCACTTTTATTCACCTTGGAATACATCATAATATTGTCACTTCTTTTGGAGTTTAGAAAATGGGAGAAATGGAATTCAGATCCAAACAAGAAACTGCCTTTACACCCTAAGATATCACATCCATGGAGTCACTATAGGCAAGATGTTCCAAATGAATATCAGAGACCTTGCCTTGCAAAGAGTTACCGTACTTCCTCCCTGCCAGGCTGGTGGTTCTTCCAGAGGCCATTCACCTGCATCCTCCTAACTGCACAACTCCAGAGAGCATTTCCCTGGACCATGACCATTTAGGGACTTTTATCCCACCCCAGTGCATGGCTTCTCATGCACAGCTTAGGGGGCTGGTATCTTTTTTGTTCATCATGGCCACATCCAAAAGCACCATGTATTAGAATATGACTCTCAATTCTTTGAATTTCTGGAGTAAAGCTTGGTGGGAGAACTGGATATGGGATTGGGAAGAAAGTTAAAGAATTCCAAAAGCAAGATACTCTCTGGAAAGTGGATTTGGCCATTTCAGTTGGATCCCTTTCTCTGGGTGAGGGGAACAGGGCCTGCCCACTCTGCTCCTGCCTGTGCCCTCTTTTCTCACTCTCTCTTCCCCACTCTCCTTGTCCTCCTCCTCCTGGAGCCTGTTTGCACTCTCTCCCTGTCCATCCTGCTCCATCTCATCCTTTGGATAAGTTGGACTTATGCATGTCAATCATGTGCTGGCAAATTTCATCTTTTAAAGACTCAAAAAGGGGGCACTAGGATGCATCTTTCAAGTCAGATAAGCAAAGCAAAATCCCTGCCCCATACTATCTTCCCATAAAGTTTGGGGTGTTTATGGGACAAGTCGATACATGTAGCCTTGAAACAGGGAATGAAGCCACCTCCCAGAGCTGACTACTTTCCCTGAGCCACTTTTAGAAATTACTTCCCATCCCTATCAAAGATAGTCTTGGGATTCCGCATAGGGGAGTTCTACAGAATGATTAGGGTACCCCTTTCCCTTGGAATTTGGCATCATTCCCTAGGGAACAAAAAAAATAGAAGCAAATGATCCTTCAATGAGGAGGGGAATAGGAATGGGACAGGGGATGGGTAATCCTTGCCCTTCTTTTTTGTCTGTGCATTTGACCTCTGCACTTTTCTTCCTTTCTCAACAAGATATCTTTCAATTTTTTTTTTTTTTTTGCCTGCTGTTTCTTTTTTCTCTTTCACACAGAGGTTGGTGCTGATGAACATGCCAGTAGCTGAGGATATGACCGTCCACTTCACCTCTACACTAATGGCTCTGATCCGGACAGCTCTGGACATTAAAATTGCCAAAGGTCAGTTTAGGAAGGGGAAAAAGGATGGGGAGAGGGAGGCTTCTTGGAACAACCTGTGCAGGATGGTAGAGGACAGAGCTACTTTGATCATTATGCACCCAGCCAAGAAAGTAACAATACAGTGACCTGGAAATCAAATATCGGGGTCCTACTATAACCTCTCAGGCCTAGTAACAGTAATACTTGACATCTTCCTCAGACAAAGAAATAGCTTGATCATCTCTGAGACTTTCCAATTTTAATAGTAGATGAGTACAGCACCTGGCATGCTAGAATATTTGTTTATTGAATATTTATTTAATATTATCTTTTTTTTCCTATATGGAAGGCTTCTGTAGCAGAAGCATCATAGGGAAAACTGGCAATATTTTGCTCACCTTGATTGTTAATTCAGTGATCTAGCAGGTAAGAGGTTTACTTCTATACAGACCTTCAGTTTGCCCTCTTTTACCTGGTCAAGTCCTTTTTAAGGTCAGATTACTCAGTCTGGAGTTGGGGGATGGCTGGAAGGAATGATATGTGCACTATAATGGCAGGGAAGGCTTACTGGTGACAATTTTCGTTTTCACCTCGGATATATTGAGTACCACAGAGGCTTTTAGCATCAATGAGGAAGTTGATCTTGGTCTCAGGCCCTCAGATCTCTGTGGCAGGATATGCCTTAGTCGCTGAAAATGAAAGCCAAAATGTGTTCTGCTTTCTCAGCAGAAAGACCCGGTATTAAAAGATCCACTGTCACTAAATGCCAGGATTTCTTCTCAGAATATGAGGTGCCATGCTGATTCAGCTCCTGCCCCCACCTACTCCCTCAGTCCATGTTATTTCTGTCTCTCTTCCAATTTATTTATTAATAACGTATCTTATTCTAGGTGGTGCAGACAGGCAGCAGCTAGACTCCGAGCTACAAAAGGAGACCCTGGCCATCTGGCCGCACTTGTCCCAGAAGATGCTGGATCTGCTTGTGCCCATGCCCAAAGGTGTGGGGTCTACTCCTGAGTGCCCTGTCACTAACCCAGCATGCCAAGGCTACATCTTTTGGAATACCCAGGCTAATCAAGGAGATAAAGGAAGGTTGCTCTTTTATCTTTAGGGAACTGACAGCTCCACTTCTTAAATCTCTAACATTAACTGAATACAGTTTCTTAAGATTGGTCATTGTGGTTGTGAGTGAAATATATTTTGGGTGCATAACTCTTTCCTTCCACAAAATACTGTTTAGCACACCCTTGTGCAGTTAGGAAAAAGATATTGTTACTTAGATACAGACATCTACAATGTTAAGGAGTATGTGTTGCTTATTACCAGTATTGTTATCATCACCGTCATCGGGTGGATACATAAGCTCCTTGATTTAGGGCAGATTTAGGGCCTATTTATTTAGTATCTTCAGAACCTCAATAAACATTGGATGAATGGTTGACTGAGGGTGCACACCTGCTTCAGAGAATGGGTAACATAGCTTGTCAGGTGTCTCTGCTCCCACCCACCTGTCTTCTCCTTGTTCACCATCAAGCCACATTTGTATTTTTAGCCTCCGACCTGACTGTGGGCAAAATCTATGCAGCAATGATGATCATGGATTATTATAAACAGAGTAAAGTAAAGAAGCAGAGACAGCAGCTAGAAGAACAGGTAAAACTCAGTGATGAATGCTGTGGGTGGGTGGACTACAGGGAGTCATGTGGACTTCCAAAGGGCCAGGCTCTACATCCCTGAAGTTCAGTGCTCTGCAAGTGTGGTAGAGGGTGGAGGGTCCCAAGAACTTTCTAGTGACGTGGAATAGCAACCAAGTAGATCAAAGGCTAAACTAGTCAAACAAGTATAAAATCAAGTAAGTTGTACTTTTTCCATAGCCGATTCCCCAAAGTCATGGCAATTCTTCTTTTTATGTAGAAAAATGCCCCTATGTTCCAGCGTATGGAGCCCTCATCTCTGCCTCAGGAGATCATTGCTAATGCCAAAGCCCTGCCTTATCTCCAGCAGGACCCTGTTTCAGGCCTGTGAGTACAACCACTTGCTTCATTCTGCTACTCATGCCACTGTGCAATACAGGAACTCATTGCCAAGAAATCATACTCTGAGCTGAATGATCTTTATCTTGAGGTTGAGTATCTCATCTCATAATGATTATTCAGCATGGGTAAGTGAAAAGCAAATTAATCATGTTTAGTGTTTCAGCCCTCCACTTTTTATTTATTTATTTTTGAGACAGGGTTTTATTCCGTAATTCAGGGTAGCCTTGAACTCACCATGTAGTCCAGGCTGGCTTCAAACTGTGATAATACTCCTACCTTAGCCTCTGGAGTGCTGGGATTATGGACCTGTGCCTCCATGCCCAGTTCAGCCAGCTTTAGAGAAGGGATCACTATGAAATGGCAGTAGAAAAAGGTAGTTTTGATTTTTCTTTTAATGTATTAGCATCTTAGCTATAGTTTTCCTGCAAAGAATACTCATCTTTCAATTTCTTGGTTACCAATTCCCAATAGATCTAATGTTCTACTTGAAGATATAAATTCCTTCATGGTGTCAGGATTGTTGAGGTCAAAAGGGGAAGAGAATCAACAGTTATGAATTCTTTCTCTGAGGTTTATACTTCTATAGATACCATTTACCTTATCTCTCCTGATTCTTATTACAGAGAGCACTATACCCTGGAGTTATATAAATACCACCATTTTTACAAATGAAAAAATAGAAACTGAGAGTTTAAATAAGTTTCCCAAAGCCAGATAGCCAGTCAGCTCACCCTGTGGGGTCATTTGAGCTTCTCTTCCATGTTTACCCAATTCATTTATTCATAGATTTTACTAGGATGGCCCAGTATAGCCTAAGCACTGGCTTGGGCACTGCAGACACACCAGTAAACATGATCATAGACAGTCCCCACTGAGGTAAATCTGAACATGGAAATTGCAAGAGGGACGTGGGGTAAAATGTGAAAGGGTGAGCTCATGTAATGGAAGCCACTCACCTAATTTGAGGGTTTGGGGAGGGTCTCCAAGAAAATAACACGCAAGTGAGACTTGAAGGTAAGCTCTTAAAGAGAGGTGACAGAGTATGGTAAGTTTAAGAAACCTAAAAATTTGTAGGGTATTTGTAGCAAGAGAATTCAGGAGATGGGTTGGAGAGCTATGTGGGCCTGGACTTAGAATGGCACTGTAAGCAAGATAAAGAAGTTAGATTTTATCTTATGTTTTATATTTCAGAATAACATCAGATTTGTGTTTTTCAAAACTCATTCAGTGGTGGCACACCTGCCTCACAAAAGCAAAGTCCTGAATTCAATCCCAGATACCAAAACAAACAAATAAAATTCATTCATGAATTCTGCTTAGACTTAATGGCTTGTGGAAGAGCAATTCTAGGGACAAGAAGACTTTTTACTATGTCACTACAATTGTGTAAATCATCAATAATAGTGGATTGGACTAACGGGATAGAAATGGGAAGAGACAGGCAAAAAAGATATGAATTGGATCTGGTGATTGGTTGCCTCTATGAAGTGAATCAGAAGGAAGAATCAGAGGTGACCTCATGACAATCTGGGGGTTATCTTAGTTACTTTTCTCTCGTTGCTGAGACAAAATACCAACACCCAAAGTTAAAGGTGGAAAGGTTTATTTAGTGCATAATTTGTAGGGGTTTCATGCCATAATCAGCTGGTTCCAAAGCAGCATGGATGGCAGATAGGCATCGCAGAGGAGAAACAGTTCATGGCAAGCAGAAGGTAGTAACAAATCAAGAGATAACGACAGCTCTTTCTATCCTTATATCTTATCCATGCTATTTAGGGCAGATAGCACTCACATCCTTAATCCTAGTACCCTTGGATCCTAGCATTGTACCATGAATCAATCCCACCATCACACACTCTAGACCCAGCCACCTCCGAAAACACCCCATCTATGACTGTGTGAGGCTTTGGGAGGGCATCTAGACAGGAGCCATAACAGAGCCACCAGCCACCAGCAGACTGGTTTCTCAGGGCTATCTGTGTATCTAGAATCATGAATTGTTCACATAGAGATTGCTCTAAGGCTGCCATGATAAGCATAGCAGGCAGAGCCCCGCTCTCAGTGAGCATGCACCTACCCAGTACAAAGCCATACATTAAAAGGAAGAACTACAGGAAAGAAGAAAATTGGTCATTTTCAGTTATTTAATTAGTTATGATAAGTTCTAGAAAAAAAATTAATGTACCATGGTATGAGTGGTTTTAAAAGGGAAATCTGAACTAGCTGTAGGAGTAAGAGATTTTCAAAGAAAGTAGTTTTTGATAAGACATTTAAAATTACATGAAAAGAGTTTATAGAGGTCAGGGGAGGTGGAGAGAAGCGTGCTGCACTCTGGGAACAGCCTGTATTGAACTTTTGACCACAAAGGAAAAGTCTGTCATATTTAGCAAACTAAAAAAGGCTAGAGTGTGAAACTCTGTGAGTAAAAGGTAAAGTGATACCTAAGCAGCTGGTGAGACAGGGAACTGATGATGAGAGAGGCCAAGTGCTGGATTCTGGACTTTATCCTAAAAACAACAAAAGCCTGACAAGGTTTTAAAAGCAGGATATCATTCTTATTTCAACTCTTTGAAGTTGTTCAGTGATTCTAACAGTCTTATCAGTCTGTTTTCTGCTGTTAAAATATCTGAGACTGGATAGTTTATAAAAAATAGAATTTATTTGACTCTCATTTCTGGAGGTTATGAAGTCCAAGAGCATGGTGCCTGCTTCTAGAAGGGCTTCCTTGCTGGGTGATAGAGGGCACTGCTTGGTGAGGCAGCAAGCTTGCTAACTCGGGCCTCTTTCCTTCTTCTTATAAAGCCACCACTGCCATTATGGGAGCCTCACCCACAGAACCTCATCAAATCATAAAGGCCCCACCTTCAAATGCCATTAACAGTATAAGCTTAGGAATGGTTTTCAACACATGAACTTTTTAGGGGACACATTCAAACCATAGTAGGTCCTTTCCATCTACTGAAGATTTTACAGTTATTCTCCATAGGAGAAAAGGGAACCCAATGAGTGCACTTGCAGCACTCATTTCATTCCCAGTTAGTTTTAGGCAAGCACACATCAAGGAGGGACTGACATGGCTCTACAGTAGTTGTGGAAACTCAGCTATAGCCCTCACAGGTAGCAAGGAGACAGACTAGGTGACTGTCTGCTATTTTCATCTTCACCTGTGACATTAATCTAATAAGACTGCACCTATGGATTATTTTTTAAGTAACTGGCAATTCTTATTCATGTCCCCAATTTTCTATTGGATGTAGAGTCATACTGAGTAGACTTCACTATGAAATGGATCTCTCTAGGCTGACACAGGGAGAGATGGTGGTATATCTCCTCACAGGTGTACTACCTCTGATAGAGCTGCTTCCTAGACCTTAAGTATGTCCCTCTTCACATGATCTAGGAACTCATTCTGCATTCTTGATCAAATATGGGGTAGCTGTTACCACACCGATGACAGTAATGCCAACAGGAGCCAAATTCTCAGGAATGGTCAGGCCTCTTTCTTCTCACTAGCCCAGTGGATCTCATTGCCTAAGAGTATCTGGAAGTACCAAACAATGATATAACAATATCATACTGTGACAGCTCTTCATACTTTCGTTTTTGAACCCCCTAAACCGACTTTGTGCTGGTCCTATTATCTCATAACCATTTTAAACTTCCTCCTGCATAGTCTTCAACCCAGAGGTTTATACCTTCTCAGCACCCCCTCTGAAATCATTCCCCAGGTCATAAACCAACAGATAGTGTCTAGCACAGAATAACCCTTCAATAAATGTTCATGGAATTGAATTGAGTTGAGTTTATTTTGGCCAGGGATGTTCGCACAATAAGATCATATTACTGAGAGTGGGGGAAAAAAGTTTAAAGACCAAGGCTGTTTAATCACTAAACAACCTGTTCATTGTTAAACTATGGCACTTTTCTACCCAGTGGGGAAACTCAACAGAAATGGGATTACAATTTAGCATTGGTCTCCCTGTGGATGAGTGTGACAAGTGTCATTTGTCACAGACATCCTAGTCACCAGTAGAATGATGAATAACTACAAGTTGAAAACACCAGTTTCTCAATACTTATTTTTAAAGCTTCAATTTAGAGTCAGCCACCTGTAAGTAACCATGCCAACCGAGGGTGGAGGGCACTATCCTTGCTGGAATGAAGGTCTTGTTTGGGATAGGGATTATTAGTGACAGTTTGACATGACTGTTTCTCTCTGTGAATCTCATTACCTCTGAATTTGACATTGCTTTTCAGGAGTGGCCGGAGTGGATACCCTTCCATGAGTCCACTCTCCCCTCAGGAAATATTCCAGTTGGCTTGTATGGACCCAGCTGATGATGGACAATTCCAGGAACAACAATCTCTGGTGAATGAATGAGTTATATGACCTTGAAAATACTTCTTTGGTTTTGTAATCCCTCTCATTATTAGTTTCAAATTTTATTTCATAGCCATAATTGATCAGGAAAACCGTTTTTGCCACTTACCCTAGAAATTTTCTGTCTTCACTCCCTTTCAAAGTCCAGTTTCTCATGTTCTCTGAGAATATTTACTCTTAAGGTTTTACAGACCAAGAACTGCTTCTCTTCTGCATTAATTACACCTCTTCAGGCCATGCCTTTTTAGTATATTCCTTGAACATCAAATGTAGGAGGAGATGTCACATATAATATCTTTCCTTTGACAGAAAGCTTTAAGATAAATTTTTGTAGAATGAGTGGCATCAGCATGAAGCATAGCATACCAAGAGCTGTATGCAGGAATGCAGAATTCCCCCTGCCTTCCCTTAGTGAAGACTGCCTCCTCTAGTATGCAGTGGCAGAACCTGTTACAGTGACTAGCTGGCTGCTAGTAGGTACACAAGACTACTACCTCTGCTCTGTGTTGATTCAGGCAAAGATCTACAAGGGCCAATACATTCTGACAGGCCCCTAAAGTCATTTTCCTGAGCCCAAAGTGAGTTTTTTATTACCATAAATGGTGAAATTTCTGAGAGGTTTATTAGGACAAGTTAAAGCTTGAAAAAAAAGAGAAGATTGAATTTTTGGTTTTCCTAATACAGAGCTAAAAATGTGATTCCTAAAGCTAATCTACTTTACCATAATTCATAGTTCAGGTGCCCTGAGCTCAAGTTCCCTTTCAAACTTAAATGGACTGAAAAAGAAAAGACAAAACATAACCTTACCAAAACTCTGTATAGATAGCTAGTACTGAGTGAGTTCCATATCACTTTGACTTATCTGTGGTTTTTTTCCCTCCCCTTCATTTCCCTCCTGGTCCCTCCTACTGCTACTGTGTACCTCAGAGCCATCCCAAAAAGACAATATTACAGTGTGTGTAGCCTGATAGGCTATGTGTAATGGAATGGGTACCCCTGAGAAAGGGAAAACACTTCAAACACTTGAGTAGCTCAAAGGGTTATCTGTGTCTCCTGTGATTGCTGAGGCAGAGAAGCATATATGATTGTGTTGGGGAGAAAACTAAGCCAGACACTGCTGGTACATAAGCGATTGCCTGAGGGTGCTCTTGGTAAGGTGGGTAGGATTTCTTGAAGTAATTCCCTGCCCTCTCATCTGAGGAACTTAGCACCAGTGCCTAGAAACAAATAGCTACAGATAGTTTGATTCTTAAAAGGGCTTCTCTGAATTTTATAGCTTGTTTGCCTGGTGATGTATCTGTTGAGAAAAACAAATCTCAATAATATCTCCTTTTTCCCCCCCAGGGAGACTTTTTATTACTTCATCATGTCTGCAGGCTCTCCAGGGATGAGCTGTAGTGCCAGGACTTTTGGATATATGTTCATCTTGTTGTCAGTGCTGGTGTCTGTAATTTAGTTCAGGTGTCAGCCATGCTACACACTCACCACTGTGTATTCTCCAGTCCCCTCAGGGTCCCTGCTCCATATCCTGAGGTGTGGCCATGATTTATGTATGTGCATATGGAGTGTGTGTCTCACACCACCTTTGACACCTGTAGACCTGTTACTTCGTCTGTTTGGAGTCAGAACTGTGTACCATATAAAGCATTGACTGCAAGCGCTGTAACTCCCTCAAGCACACACATCATGTCCTGGGAAGGCTGTCCTCTCATACACATCACAGATACACAGCTAAAGAGTCACAAAGACTGAGTCAGTTGTCCCAGTTACAACCATTTTTAGGGTATCATTTCCTAAATACAAAATAGCTATTCCCTAGTACAATCTCTAGATACCCACGATGTTCTAAAATTTCTTTGTTGGGTAGCCTCTGTCAGTTCCCTTATTTATGCAGTGGCACTAGGTATCTTTGTATAGTGTGTTCAACTTCCAAACTGACATTCTTTAATAAGGAAAATAACAAAGGAGTTTGGTGGAAATTTAGTTCCCCATGCAACCTTCTAACAGGGGCACCACCCAAAATAGACATTAGTGGCCTTTTACCACTTGAGATGCAATGAGTTCAAATAAAATGTAAAATGTCATATTAATTTTTATATCTATTACATGTTGATGTGATATTTGGATGTATTAGGTTAAATAAAATATTAAAATATGGCCACTGGAAATTTAAAATCACATAAGTGATTTGTATTATATTTCTACTGTACTATGCAAGTCTGGATATCCCTGATAGATGGCCACCCATCACATTTTTGGATGATTTCAGTAATTTAAAAAACCCTCTTAACTAATAAAATCATGCTTCTTAAAGTTTGAGAAGATACATTTGGTATCAAATAATTAGTGACTTCCCTTATAATCCTGGTTCCTATTTAATTGATAAAAGGCTTCTTCAGAGTAAAAGAATAAACATAATATACTAAGATCTCTCAGAAAGTAAACTTCATATCTAAACTGTGCTATTATTCCCAACAAAGACTGTTTCATAAAGCTATAATGTCTGAAGCATCACTTAGTAATAAAAGAGGTATGTAACCAGAAAAGGTGCCCTTCGTCTCTCAATCCCAGTTGAGCTTTCTGTTTGGGTCATCTGGTATAACACACATGCACTCAAAAGCATACACATATAAACACACATACCTGAGACCTTGAAAATGACAGTTCTCCTTCTGAGAGCCATTCTTGAGGAGGCAGAATCCTCCACTAGAGCTGAGAAACAATGAGATGGAACCAGGTTCCACAAGCTTGGCTGTATGTTTATTTCCAGGAGCCAGAGGTTAGTGAATTAAAAAGCATGCAGTCCTCTAACCGTGGCATCTACCTTCCTCCGGACACCCAGGAGCATGCGGGATCTGGGAGGGCATCCTCTATGCCACGTCTGACTATGGACCCCCAGGTAAAAAGCAATCACCACCTTATGCAGTGGCATCCTGGGCTTCTTTAGGTGGGTTACTCAAAATTTTCAGGTGAGCTCTGGACTTGCCCTCAGTCTTTCACTATAAACAAAACCTAGTTTGGGGGCCTTCTGTGATGGAACACATTCCTCCACACTGTGTTTTCAATGAATCCTTGACTTCAGTAGACTAAGTAGTCATCAACATGCCCTAACTCCCCCTCGATGGCCTAAGCATTTTCAAGAATGAACCAGCCAAGCAAATAATATTTTCCAGGACTTTCTGCATATTTCCCCATCATTTTCTCTTTTTCTGGGTCCTCTAGCGTTATGCACTTATGCATACACACAGCTCTCTGTTAAGACTGTCTTAACCAGTGCAGGCCACTCCTCATTTCTTTGTCTGTTTTCCTAGCTTCTTTTTTTGTCTGTCTGTCTTACATCAGGTTTTGACAGAGACAAGAAGTTTTTGTCAATCTGTTTGAATATCTGTAGCAAACCCAAATGACAGAGTTTAAGGTGGAGCAGGGTAGGATTGATGGTAAAGGAGAGCAATGCATTCTTAGAAGTTGTTAAACTGCAAGCTCTGCTGGGTTATAGCATTGATGGGCAGGGCCTTCATAGGAGAGGGGGGAAAAACATCAAAGGCAAAGCCATGCTTCTTTGAAAGTTTAGCCTTTTTTGACAGTTGCCCTCAAGTATTTCCAAGTGGCTTAGTGTTTGCAGCAGGTCCTGATTGTACCCCTATGGTAGCTGTTTCTGTGAGACATTTGCACAATGCCTACTTGCATTCTGCTTGGCTTTGCCCTAGTACACTCAGCTCTTTGCATTCTCAAGCACAAAGAGAAGATCCTAGACCAGATTCAGTAACTATGTTAACATAATACAAGGGCAGTTTCTAGATCAGTGTCTCTACCTAAGGTCAGAGCACATCACGTTCCAGGGTTCCAATTTGCAGTTCTCAAATCTCCATCCCAGATCAGCACTGTTAGAAATAATTAATCCAGAACTTGTATTCCTCTGGGGACTCATACTTCCAGGTGGTGACAGACCCTAGCTCCATGAGACGTTCATTTTCTACCATTCGGGATAAGCGTTCAAATTCCTCGTGGTTGGAGGAATTCTCCATGGAGCGAAGCAGTGAAAATACCTACAAGTCTCGTCGCCGGAGTTACCACTCTTCCCTGCGGCTGTCAGCCCACCGCCTGAACTCAGACTCAGGTGAGATCGTCTTCATGCTCTGCCTCATTGCAGGCAGCTGGCTAGGCACTGGACTCCTACCCCAGAAGACTTACTTACTCTGGCCAGGACTGAAGACAACTGGGACAAAAAATAGATAAAGGCAAGGGTTTAAGAAAGTGAGCGAAAAATGCTTTTTTCCTACAGATCTCCCGTGTTTGACCAATAGCCTATAAAAGGTCAGGAGCCTTTATTCATCACAAATGCTAACGTAGTTCCTTCCTTCTGGAGTACAGAACTGACACAATCAATAGAATTGAGGTTTTCAAGAAGGCTTCTGCAAAATCATTGAGATTTCTTAGGGATGTTTTAGCGGTCCCTTGAGAGGGGGTACTGAATGCCACCATCTACATTTCAACCCAAGTAGCATTTTGCTTACTATAAATATGTATTTATATTTGGGTTTCTTTTCATCTTTCTTTTCTAAGAAAAAGGGTCATAGTAATTTAAATTTTTTTAAAAGTTAGAAAGTCATTAGTCTGTTTCACCCTATTTTACTAATCAAAGTTGAAAATCGGTGACTTTCCCCCATATCATAGGGCTAGTAAACGACAGAGTTGGAACTAAAATGAAATCCTTTAACGCACGTCAGTGCTGGAGTAATGGCATTACCTTAGGTGTGCCATTATTTTGTATAGAACTTTCTTTCTTTTCTTTTTCTTTTTTTTTTTTTTTTTTTT
>NW_022900923.1:24184615-24209485 GCF_012274545.1 Fukomys damarensis
TTTTTTTTTTTTTTTTTTTTTTTTTTTTTTTTTTTTTTGGTGCTGGGGATTGAACTCAGGACCTTGCACTTGCAAGCAGGTGGTGGAACCACTGAGCTAAATCCCCAGCCCCTTATATAGAAATTTCTTAATTCCTTTCTGCTTCGTATCATTCCCTCCTCAAACCTACACACCCATGCATAGCACAGAGAATACTGAGCTATATCTTGGTATCACTTGTAAATTCACAACTGATGAATTTATAGGCAAGGCCTCTAACTTTATTGTGTCTAACATAAATGGAGGAGAACAAATTGCATTCTTTGACATACATATCTTTCTAGTGGCAACTTTTAGACTGACCTGCTCACAAAAGGGTAATTTTCTAGCTTTTCTCTGTGACTTCCCTTCCAGATCATTCACTGATTTGCCTGGAGAAGTCAGGATTCTTTAGTAACCTATCTTCAGTTCAGGCTGCTACCAAAAAAAAAAAAGCCATACACTAGGTGGTTTAAATAACATTTTTTTTGGTCACAATTCTGGAGGCTGGGAAATCAAAGATCAAGGAGACAACAGATCTGGGGCCTGGTGATGTCCCTTTCCTTTGTTTGCAGGTAGCCGTCTTCTCAGAATGTTCCCACATGGTGGAGAGCAGAGATGAAGCCAGCTTGTCTCTGGGCATTTATCTCATCAGAAGGGTTCTGCCCTTATGATGTCGTATCTCCCAGAGGCCTCATCCCCTGACATCATATGAAAGGGAATTAGGATTCCACCCTGAATTTTGCAGAGCATACACATGCAGTTCATAAGAGGGCCTAATCCCAGGTTGTGATGCCATATCTGATGAGTTCACCTTCAGCAGCCAGAGGTAGCTGAATTATAACAAGTTTTTATCTTCTCTCACAGGACACAAGTCTGACACCCATCGCTCAGGGGGCAGGGAGAGGGGACGATCCAAAGAACGAAAGCATCTTCTCTCTCCTGATGTTTCCCGTTGCAATTCTGAGGAGCGAGGAACTCAGGCTGACTGGGACTCCCCAGAGCGTCATCAGTCCAGGTCACCCAGTGAGGGCAGATCACAGACACCCAACAGACAGGTGAGCATGAAGAGGCAGCTGAGCCTACTGCAGGGCAAGGAAGGGAGGAATGCAGCATTGGCAGCAGAACATGGGTATCCTGCAGCCTTATTTCAACACCCATAGAGAACCAAATTTCATAAGAACGTACATCCAGTATGTATAGAGGTTAGCTGCTCCATGCTTGTAAATTTACAACTGATGCAAATTCATAGAAACCAAGATTTTCCCCCAAAGAAAAGTGTTAGTGTCCTGAGGTCATTCCATTCCAGTCCTCAGAATCCAGGGGTACAAATCCAGCCAGAGTTGGTAGCCAAAAGATTTGGCTCTTGTGACTCTTAGTATTATTGGGAATGGTGAGAGAAAGTTAGAGCAATTCCATTTGGTGAACTTGCTGTCCAGCTATCCCAAGAGAATCATCATGATTCTCCTGTGATCCTCCTGCTTTAGCCTCCCGAGTAGCTGGGATTACAGGCATCCACCATTGTATCCAACTCTCCTTCCAGCCTTTTGCCAAAACCCCAGCCAATGCCTAAGAAATATCAGCCCTACAAAAATGTTCCATAGCCCAGGGTTACCATTCACTTCTAACCCTACTCAGGGCTCTGGCTCAGATGGAAGACCCACTCAGCAAAAATGGTCACCTGGGAAAAGGAGGGCTGACTAAGGCAGATTTTTAAAGAAGTAAGTGGTAGAGAAATTTACATTCTAGGCCAGCCATTACTGCAGAAGAGACTCACCCACGGAGCTTTCTGTCACTACATTCCCAAGCCCTCAAGGATTCCAGGTGAAAGTGAGATCCAGAAATGTACATTTAAAAGGATCCCACCCAAAATTTCTGAGCAAGTAGTTCACAGATCACATACACCCTGAGGAATACTGTTCTGGAGTCCACTTACCAACACCTAAGCCCAGGTACCCTTGCAATTGCAGTCAAATGTTGAGTTAAGGTCAAATGAGGCCTGACTCAACAAGTAAGTGTTGGAGATAGAAGCTGAGGTCAGAAAGCCACTGAAGAAAGAGAAGCAAAAGTAAAGGTAAAGGAAGCATCTTGCAGTTCCCTGAGAACCCACTCTCCATAAAACTTTCCCAGACAGAGCAACTCCAGAGCATTAATGATGCTCCACCTTTCATGGACTTGTCTTTCTCAAAAGTTTAAGGTCTTTATTTGTGTCCCACTTGTTATGGACATAGAGCTTCCAAACTTTTTGTCCCAAGGAAACACAGCAACAGCTAGTAGTAGCTCATAAGAGATGTGGAACCTCAGGGCTTCCTCCAGACCTGCATCAGCCTCTGAGATGCATCTGTACATGGAAAGTTGAGGTGTCCTGCTCTGGTTGGTGCCACTCCTCAGTCTCCTTTGACCCCTGAACTGAGGAATGACTAGTACATGGGGTTCATGCAAGACCAGCCTCACACTCCATGTTTTTCCTGATGTGCAGGGAACAGGTTCCCTGAGTGAAAGCTCCATCCCCTCCGTTTCTGACACCAGCACCCCAAGACGAAGTCGTCGGCAGCTCCCACCTGTCCCACCAAAGCCTCGGCCCCTCCTTTCCTACAGTTCCCTGATGCGACAAGCTGGCAGCATCTCTCCACCAGCTGATGGAAGCGAGAGTGGATCTCCTCTGACCTCCCAAGCACTGGAGAGCAACAATGCTTGCCTGACCGAGTCTTCCAACTCCCCCTACCCCCAGCAGGGCCAGCAATCTTCCCCACAGCGATATATCTCCGAGCCCTACCTGGCCCTGCATGAAGACTCCCATGCCTCAGACTGTGGTGAGGAGGAGACGCTCACCTTCGAAGCGGCTGTGGCTACAAGCCTGGGTCGGTCCAACACCATTGGCTCAGCCCCACCCCTGCGGCACAGCTGGCAGATGCCCAATGGGCACTATCGGCGACGGAGGCGTGGGGGACCTGGACCCGGCATGATGTGTGGAGCTGTCAGTGACCTCCTGAGTGACACAGAAGAAGACGACAAATGCTAGAGGCTGCTCCCCCCTCCGATGCATGCTCTTCTCTCACAGGGAGAAAATCAAGACCGAATTGGGAAGCCAGTGCGGCCCGGGGGGGAGGAAGAGGGAGGAGGAGGATGGAAGGATTCCATGCATTATCAGAGAAGAGGAAGCAGACAAATGGAAAACCCATCAAATCCACCAAATTGCTTTATTTCCCTTTGCAAGACAGGCACTGCCATAGTTCTGCCTCTTTGCTGGGGAAAGAGAACACAGGAATCTGAGGGTTGCTCCCATGGGAGAAGGGACAGGAGGGTAGCTTGCCTTCCTTTGCCCCTTGCCACTTTTCTATGACCCGTGGAGGGATCTGGCTGGCCTGTGTCTGTACTCATTGCCTTGAGCAGCCTGGAAGACATTCTGGCTTTTACCTGGTGAGCAGTGGACACTGATAGTAGGAGACTAATCTCCCCAAGCTCAGCAGGCACCCCTGCCACCAGGGCAAATGCAGTAGCATCTCATGTATTATCCTGTGGCTTGCTGCCCCTAAAGAAGCACAAGCTAAGTCAGGAGTGTTGGTTACCAAGGGTCGGAGGCAGGTAGGGAAGAAAGGGCTAAAGAGGAAGGAGTCAGGATTACGTGGCCACAGCAGCAAGGGCTGGTCTGGGTGAGAAAAGCCATAGCCCAGAAGCTGTACCATGGAGGTGAGGGCCAAAGAAACAGAACAGGAGGTGCTGGTGGGTAGAGTCCCAGATCCTGTGCCCTCACAGTAGGTTAGTCCCAGAATCTGCAGGAGTTAGGATGAATAGTGGAAGTCCCAATGGCCGACAGAGGTACCTATGGCTCAGGTAAGATCAACCAACACCTCTGACCAGGGCACCAACCCATGTCCAGCTCAGTCAGTATGGGAGGCCTATACTGTTCCCAGAATTGGCCCTTTAGGTGCTGGCCATGGGGGAACCCCGAGAGTAGGGGTAATCTAAGGAACTCAAGGTAGAATCTACTTTCCACCCAGCGTAGGAGTAACTCAGTACTGGTGACAGTACTGTGTTGATAGCAGCACATTGTGGCTGAAGATCAGCCACACTCTGGGCTGGAGGCAGAGGGCCCCTGTGAGCAGCTAAGGTAGTGCTGAGCTCAGCTCAGGCCACATGCCACAGGGTCATCCTTTCCTACCACTCCCCTGAGAGGACAGAACACATGCATCTTAAGGGGCCGGTCTCACTGGCCAGGCTTCCATAAAGATGGGATGAGACACTTCAGTGAGGGTGAGTCTGAGTTGACTGAGGACCTCTCATGATGGGGACCCTTGGGTCTGCAGTGTCTACAGCTGGTTCGGGGTTGAGGATCAGTTCATCCGGATGCTTTAAGATGATAAGTAAACATACCTCAGCCTCAACCTGGGCTCCTCCTTCTAGCAAAGGAGACTCTGATGGAGCTCACTTATGCTGAACGTTCACTGGCCAGGACTGGGCTTCATCCTTCCCCAGGGTAAAAGCTGTGCAGAAGACAGCCTCGGGCCACTATGTCATTCTTAAGTCCCCAAGCAGAGTAGCACTAAAAAAGAGTCCTTTCTTGGCAAGTGAGTGCTCCTTTATTATTTAGTAGATGGTTCCATTCTGTGGAACATAACATCATCTGTGTCTGGTGGCGATACAAATGGCCCTCCACCTCTCCCTAGTACTGTCACAGTACCTAAAAGGATGCCCTGGAGAGGGGTGTCAGCCAGGATCCTCCTTTCCCTTTCTGCTGTACAAGACCCCTTTGGCAGGGGATGACCTGAGGACCCTACACTGAGAGCTCAGCAGATAGATGCTCTTTTTATCCTCCTGAAGCTCAGAGTCCTCTGGAACTCTTGGGTAAGAGCAGTCCTTTTTCTTAGATGGAACTTCTCTTTTCTTACAACTTTGGTTTACTTTTTTGTCACTCCCCCAGCCCCCCATTGAAACAGAAATATGGTCTAGCTGCCTCAGCTCTGAAAAGCCTAATTGAACCATGTGGCTGGAGAACCATTCGTCATGACCTGCCTTCTCTTCTAGATGTTGGTGGAATTTTATGACCTATGGTCGGCCCCAAACCAAAGTAATCCCAGGACAGGAGGCCAAAGAGGCAGACACAGGTCTCCTGCATTCACACCCTCTTCTATCTTCATTTTTCTCTCCCATGTAGCACATGTGTGCTTGGGGTCAGCTAGGAATGATCCTCACAGGCATGATCATTACATAAGACTCTGATGCTGGGCCTGATATTGTTTTAAAGGTTTCTCTTTTTTTTTCTGCTCAGTCTGACTTCATGCCAAAGTGCTGCCATAACTTTGTGTGTACAGAGTTGCTTTCCTCCACCTTGGACACAGAGCTCTCCTTAGGGAAAGGCCCACAACATGGTGACTATGCTGAGCCAGTAAGGCTGTTGGATGGTATTTGGAGAAAGTGAATTACAGTGATATTTCATGCCCTTTCAACAATAGGAGAAGTGTGGGCTGGCAGAACCATTAACAAAAATGGAATTTGCCTATAACCAACTGTCTGAACACCAAATTTACTGTGCCAAGAAATCTACCTGCACACCTGAACTCCTTGAACACACAAACACTTGAGTCCTGAATAAAGCATTGTAATATGTTACAGATGTGGCCACCTGCCCAACAACCTGTTTTTTTTTTTTTTTAGTGTTAATGAAATTATGAACCTATTTCTATTCAACTTCCCATGATTAAGAAATTGGGTTTCTTTTCTCTTAGCTTGCATTTAACTTTCTATTAAGAAAATAAAAGAATTTTCTGTTAAGTCACAAATTTATTTTAATAATCTTTGGTTTCCTACTGCCTTGGAATAAACATGAACACCAACATTCACACTTTGAAGCCAACCAGGACTTCCCTACATAGGTATTAGATTCTGTCTCTTCTTTTCCTTGAAAGGAGGCCCTTATTTAGATCTCAAAATCTGTTCTCTTTGCATTAAAAATTACAGCTGTATCTTGTGATATGTGCACGATAAACTTGAGCACTACAGGTCCTCTAAGAAGATTCTTTATTCAGATGTCCAGTCTCCTTTGCTGACATTGGTCTTCATTTCCTTAAAACAAGGGAGAGTGAAAGAGAACAGAAAGTAAAAGCAAGAAGGAAGAAAATACACTGGAGGTAGTGTTGCCAGTACAGGGAGATGTCATGGCTAGTTTGTGTTTGGATATCCCTTTCTTCATCCAAGTCTTCAGACAGACTGTGGGTGACTCTCTTCATTGAAGGAAGAGTACACCAGCACACAAGGGAGGAGGGGTCTGGCCAAGGTACCCTGGGAGCCACGGTCAGTGGATCCTCTGGTATCGCATGAGCCATGAAGACACTTGTGTAAGGGAAGGCTATGCCTTTCTTTTAGCTGAGGAATATATTTCTATTCTAGGTTTCTACTATTCACTGTCCTATGAGTACTGAGGGCACCAAAACATTGGCTGGAAGCTGATTCCAAATGTTCTGGATTTTGCCCTTCTTTGCCATTGAGACCACAAAGAGAAGCTCTTATATTCCACCCCCTAGCCAGTGTCTCCCTTCCCCATACATCCACCCCCTACCTCTCACCTACAGCCTATGAGATGAGCTAGAGTATCCTCAAATCTCCTATCCCATCTTTGGTTTTGCTGCATGTTAGCACAGTCCCAACTCCCTAGATGGTTAAATCTACCTAACTGAAGTTTATTTGCTGGCCTGTTTACCTTGCCCACATTCTCTGTTATTAGTAAATGATGCATTCTAATGAAATAAGGCCTAGAACTCACCAGATAATCTTCACAGGATGATGTGAAATAAATTCTAAGGCGTGCATGAACTGTCCACATTTTCTATAACAATTCCCTATAGAGCAATTAGGTCTCACCTGGCACAGGGGGACACAATTTTCAAGTAATTTTGATTTTTTTGAAAATAATTATTTTTTTCATTACATCCCTTTCATTTTTGGACACAGTATTTCTTCAGTGGGTGGGACTAAGAACAAGTTGACTCATTTCTTAGCCTGGTTATCACAAGGTCTTATGTGAAGAAAGAGTGGACAAATAGCAGAAGAGAAGCAGATAATCTGCTACTTTGCAGAGATTTTGTGAAAACAAATGGTTAAGGAAATTTTGCTGCTACTTTTGTTAATCAGTGTCTCACCTGTTACGCTTTGAGACCTTGAAGGCTTGAGGCTGGTATGTCTCAAGAATCCTAGTGAAGAGAGAGTCCTTGGGGGATTCTTCCTCAGCAGCTGTCTCATCCAGGCTGTCCAGCCTTCCTTTGTAGATCCCAGAGCATTCATTGATCACTGTCCAGGAGGAGCAGGAGAGGACTTCATGATATGGGAAAGAAGGAGTAGGTGGCCAGTTGGGCCCCCTCGTATGCGGCCAGTCAGAATGTGATGGATTAAATCCAAACAAGAAGCCATAAGAAACCAAGGCCAAGTTTGGACAGTTTATCTTTAAATAACTGAGATGTTATTTTAACTTAGGGGTTATGACCTGACTTTTCCCTGAAGGTGATCAAAGGAGACCCTATATTATTAAGCACTGCTGGTATTAGCAGCTTTTTCTTTTTCTATTTTTTTTTTTTTTCCTCTCTGAACCACCCAGCACATCATAGCCAAGTCTACCTCTAACAGAGCAGCAGTCAATGACTTTTGCCCTCTTTTGACCCTGGGGTGAAAAAGACTTATTTCTGGACACAGACCTCTTGGGTGTTTTGTTAGCTGCCATGTGCTATAACTCACCCAGAACACAGAGATGTACTATGTAACAAAACAAAGAACTAAGAAAAGGAAGAGCTGTCTGGTTTCTAAGACCATTTTTTTTTTCCTTTTCTTGAATCTTTTTTTTCTCTCTTTGAGCTTCTAAGGGCTTGTACATGCCATTGAGCTCACACCAAATAAAAAAACAATAGATTCAGAAACTGTCCCAACCTGTTTTGTTGGGCCCAGAAAGCATCCTCTGAATAAGAGCAAAGCCAATTCAAATATGAATGAGGCATACAGAAAAGTCGAATGGGATGGCTGGTGAGGCTGGTGGCCCCCAAATGCCCTTCTATTTTTATAGTTTTCCTTCATTCCACCCACATCTTCTTGCCATTCTCTAAGTAGGGGCATTCGTATATTGACTTTCTGAATGCAAAAAGAGACTTTATAATAAGCCATGCTACTATGTAAATACATTCTTGAAGTTTGAATTCTTTCTTGAGATAAGAGAGTTGACTACATCAGGTAGAAGAAAGTGGTGCAGGAATTTATGTTTATTGCTATCTGGGGATTTTTATTTGTTCGGTTATCTGAGCTTTATGTAACAGACCAGCTCTAGGTCAGCTAAGAAGGCCAAATTTGTGCTCTATAGTGTCCTGAATATGCTTCTTTTTAGGGATTAATTTCCGTCGAATTAATGTTATCATAGTTCAATCAATACTCTGATATCAAGGTATCCAGTTTGTCTTTTCCTCTGGTCTTCTCTTCCTTTTCTGTCTCAATAAGTAGATCTCTCTGACTCTGTCCCTGTGCATGTCTCTCTCTTCCTAGGGACCAAAAATATAGCCTAGATTAATAACAACTGTCCCAAAACATCAATGAAAGCCAAGAAAATAATAGACTACGTACAGAATTTTTGAGGGGACGTCTTTAACCAACAAGCAAAATCTTTATATCTTGATAAGAAGGTAATTTTTGAAACTAGTAATTTGATAAATGAAAATTATAGGAAGTCAAAAATAACAAATTATATTCTAGTCTTCTGTACTAATTAGTGCCTTCAGCAAGGGTATTACATCTATTTTCTTTCCTTTGTTAGGAAAACTGAAATACTAATACTTGGGCTAGTCTGTGGGTATGTTGTGTTTGTAAGTTAGCAATGCATAAGTTAAAGCACTTAATCTCTAGAAATCAGTCTAGAAGAATCTTCACTTCTTATATCCCACAAAGGACCTGCAAAATTCTATTGCTATAAGAATTAAAAATTTTTTGAAGAAACTTCATGTTTAGTGGAACCTGAATCTAAGATATCCTTTAATTTCACATTCTATTCTCTGCATGTACACTTCTTTTCTTGTTAGCTCTCTAATTTAAAAACAGCTCAGGGCCAGGGATTTAGCTCAGTGGTTCTGAAGCCTGCCTCACAAGTGCAAGGACCTGAATTCGATTCCTGGTATCAAAAAGCAAAACAAAATAAAAACAGCTCAGTCTTTTTTCTTTAATCCAAGAAGGAAATTGAATTTTCATGCTATAAGCTTCCCAGAATCAATCACCTTCTCTTTGTGGACACTTAACTCAGCCATAGATCAAATAACTATAAACACTATCAATCCTCACCCAGATATCTCCTCCAACCCAGCATTGAAAATTGGAGTGAAATTTTCCTTCTTCTTTTGGTTATGAAATTTTGTCAGAGATAAGAATGGATTGTTGTCTATGTTCTAGAAGCATGTATTTGAACTTGTATCAGTTATTGTACCCCTCCTCTTCAGTTTACCTAGAATATGGCCCCAAAACTAAAAATACTGAGTCAGTCATATCTTCCATGTCTGAATTTGGCCTCATTTTATGATGTAATTGTTTCCTTTCCAGCATTCTTATTTCTTATGGCAATGACCTATACTGCACAAGAATACCACTTAAAGCAAGTCTATTAAAAATATGTATAAGGAGGTTGGGGACTTAGCTCAGTGGTTTCACTGCCTGCCTTGAAAGCACAAGGTCCTGAGTTTGATCCCCAGTACCAAAAAAAAAAAAAATGTATAAGGGATGAGTAAGAAAAACACATTCCAAAATTTCTAAGTGCCATTAATCAACTTTCTAAAATAAAGGTAACTTGAAATTAGGGCTAAACAATGTAATTTAATTGCCAACTAAAGCATCCAGTAGTTCTGGACTTAGTTATATTTGATATGGAGTTGTTTAACATTAAGTAGATCCCAGTGGATTTAGTAAAAATGTAGGTATTGAGTTTTAATGGCTACCAATGGGGATATACTCTTAGCTTGCTGGCTGAACTATAGTCAGTGTTTTTGTATCCTAGGATTTTGTGAGCAAGCCAAAATTTAAACAAAAGCCACCCTAAATCTATAATTGCAGAGAAAATTCTCTCTTGGTGATATTAGGGCAGTCGAAGTCCACTCAAACTGAGTTCAGGATTTGGAACTCACCCAGAAAAACAAATGAAGGAGGAACATATAATGTACCAATATGTTTGGTATTTCATAGCTAAGACAACTAACTGGGCAGGGTAGAAAGACAAGCTGTAGAACAAAGACAAGACTGAGGTGGAAGAAATTAGCAAGTCTCAGAAAAGGACAGGCTAAGAGATGTATAACCTTGGATTCTCCCTATACTTAAATTATGGGTAAACTGTCTAGCATGATAATAAATTCAGAGAGGTTCTTTCCTTTAACCTCACCTTGACTAGTGGACTTGTGTCTTCAGAGGATTGGGAAATTCCTGAAAATCTTTTCAACACCTGAAAGTCACAGAGAGAGGAGGTTCTTGCTTTAAATAAGCCCAAAGACAATCCATGATTTCAGTGACTTTCCAATATAATAAAGTCAGTAGTAGGGAGATCACATTAGCCCTCTGAGTTGTATAAGCACAATGAGAAGGGGGAATGGGACAGGGGATGAATTTTATCAATAATACATTTCAAACTGCATGGTACACTGGTACTAACTTTGAGGGGTAACACTGGAAGGAAGTAAATGACAGGGTGTCCAGTGCATAACCTCTATCCTGTAGGACTCCAGGCCAAGTCATTCCCTCCTTGATTTGCTCTTAGGATAAGCATTTAAAATGGGATCAAGAGGGAAACTGGGTGCTCTGCTTCAGGTTGTACAAATGCTGCCATCTGCATTGTAAGACATGTGACTATCAAGCCCCAGGAGATACATCATTATGAGCTGATGCACTGGTGAGCCACTCTGAGACTCCTGCAACACCAGTGGTTGAATGGCAGCCAGTGCTGCCCACCCAAGTGTTGGTGTATCACTTCTAAAGCCAGAGGTCAGCACTGCATGTTGATCAGGTGGATATCATGTAATATAAATGCTCATTTGGATCCAAAAGGAAAACCATTACAAATAAAAGAAAGCTGGACAACTTATGTTTTTTTGGGGGGGGTCAAAGAAAAGAATAAATAAAACCTTGCTGTAAATCATTATATGGCCCTATTCCCCTTACTCGACTTGTGTCCTCAATCCTACTGAAACAGGAGATCACGGAAACAAAGTCCAGCCAGTGACTCAAGGTAAGTGGGGCAGCAGGCTCTGCTGCTGCAGTTCATTGAGGTTTGCTCAGCTGAGTTGGTTATGGGAAATTCCAGATGTTCTTTATGTCCCAAGGACATCCTGTCCTGACAGATTTCCTTTTTGTTGCAAATGCCCTTTGTCTTAGAGAAAAGACAGTATCCTGAGTTTCCCTCAAGATTCTATATTATAATCTGAGTACCAGTTACCTTTACACAATATATTCTTAAACCTTATATTTTGCTTCTGGAATATTACAGACTTATCTTTATTTGTATATGACATTCTTTCATTAATGATCCACGAAATTTTCCAAACTAAGGGGCAATATTTCGGTTTCTTAAATATTCAAGCACAAAGATATTGGGGACTAGTCACAGATTCCCATGGTCCAGGGAACTCTAAACATAAGAAGCAACCAAAGCAAGAAAAGGAATAATACAGGTTGTGGGTGCAGCTGCTTAAGCCCACTACATCACCATTCATTTACTGTGTGCCCTTGTACAGTCACTTGGCTCACTTTCTGCATGTTTCAAGTGCATACAATGATGGTAACTACCCCAAGGGGTTGTTAGGGAAAATGAACAAGGGATTGCATCTGAACAGAGCAGCCCGTGTCTGACTCATAATACAATCCCATTCCATACATGGAAGATATCACCATTGTTATCATCTCCATCACGTAGAAGGCCCTAGGCCACCAGATCTGAGAAACTGAACCTTTCAAGTTCACATTCCAGCCAGAAGAGCGTTCTGAATGAGTGTTCCTCTTCTGTTCATGAAACACAGAGGATAATTTTGATCCTCAAAAGGGTTTCTAAGAAAAGGGAATAAAACAGCTTTAATAAGCAAGCAAATCATAATTATATAACAATTTTAAAATAATGCCTCCATTCTTATCTCCAAAATAAGCCCTAATTTGCTTACTCTTTGTTTCTAATTTCCATTCTCATTTAATAACAAAATGAGAGAAACATTAATGGAAAATAGTAATTGTAAAAAGTAGTAATAAAGTTAACAGCAACATTAAAAATACTGTACAGTAAACAGGAATGTTCAAGGCAATTTGAAATATCAACTCACAAGTTCACAGTACATGTAAACAAACAGTAAATTCAGGGTCAATGGCCTGATTTGTCTATCACTAGCAAAAAGAAAACAAATCCTTTTTATATACCATTCTTAGGTGGTCCATAAAGAATGATTAGTTTTTTGGTTTTTGGGGGTTTTTTTTTGTTTGTTTGTTTGTTTTTTTGTTTTTGGACAGGGTCTCACTATGTAGTTGAGACTGACTTGGAACTCACTATGTAGCCCAGGCTGGTCTCAAACTCACAGCAATCCTCCTGTCTCAGCCTCCCGAGTGCTGGGATTAAAGGTCTGGGCCACTACTCCCGGCTAAGAATGATTAGTTTATAAGACATCACCATAATATATAAGGTGTGGAACCCTTTACAGGAGATTTATAGGGGATTATCCAGCATGCCATGAAATAAAACAGTACGAGGCTGAAGCCAGTCGCTGTGAATCCAAGAAGAGGACTTCCATACCACTTTCCCCTATTTCTGCATGCCATACCATTTATGCACATAGAAATAACAATAACTATAGGCTTAATTTGCTGATTTAAATAATTCTACATCACATAGGAAGCATAGAACTCAGAATGTTCAATGAGGAAGGAATTTAGGTATCAATTCTGGCCCAGTCTATTTCATATGTGAAACATTAGAAAAAAACCTAAATACATTTTCCAGAGATCAAAATCTCCTGTTGAGATTGCTGCAGTGAACCTAGCACAACCATCCAAAGAAGAATAGAACAAGAAACACCTGAGGAGGACCTTCTACCATGTCCAGGAGACATCTTTGTAAATGTCATGGAAGCTATGGACCTTCAAAAGGAAAAGTCTCAATCCAACTCCAACCAGGAGATATTAGGAAAACATCAGGCAGAGAGCAAAGCTACCTTGCACCAAAGGAATCCAAAAGAAGAGCTGTGACAGTCAGATCCAACTATCCAGACCTGGAAACAGAAGAGAGAATCCAGATTAATCTCTTGGCATTTGGGAAGCATCACTTTCTCTGCCGCAGATCAGATGTCTTGACATATATGAGATCACACTGAGAACGGGTGGAAGGAGGACATGGAGAAGAAAGGGACATGCTGACGCACTGCATCATTGCAGGTAGACCTGAGTACAAATTTCAGCTATGCATTTCATAGTGACCCCAGACACATTATTATCCTCCAACTCATGATTTTCTCAAATGTATATTAGGATAAAAAACTAATCCTTCATACTTTTTTTTGGGATGAGAGATCACACACACGCACAGACATGCATGCACACACACCCCCTCGCACATCTAGCGTGCCAATCATATTAGGCATTCAGTGAAACACGGCACTATTATAAGTCTATCTACTCATTCACTGAATCACATTTATCAATTACTTACTATGATACCAAGCACTAAAGTTCCAGTAATGAACTACCCACATGAACCAGTATCCACTCCTTGCCCACAGACTAATAGAAGCTACCGAATAGAAAACAAAACACTGCACCATACTATGATCCCTTTTAGGGTGGAGAACTTTCAGGGTATGATGGAAGCCCCTAAGAGTGCCTTAGGCTGTCAGAAATGACTTCCTGATGGAATGAGTGAGTATATGAGAGAAGGCCTCAAGAATGACAGAAGCTAGCTGGCAATGAGGATGGGGAAGAGGGAACCAAGAAGTGCAGGAGGAAGTAGCTTGCTCTGGTTCAAGAACAGAGCTTTGGGAGCACATGTGAAGGGTTTAGGCTAGAGAGTTCAGGGAAGGCTTGTAAATCATGTTCAGAGCTTAGACTTTACCATTATACATTGGTACATGACTAAGACTAAGGAGACTAGGTTCAGATATGGATAAATCAAATCAGGTTGACTTAAATGGTAAAAAATAAAGTCAGTATAGTCAGGAAAATAACTCTTCTTCAAGGCACATGTATCAGTGAGCTCCTGGCCACTAACTTCTGCATGAAAAGATACACAGCTAACTCTGATAACAGCAGTGACCCTCTGGAGACCTGTCTCATCCGTGTTTAGCTTATGAACACACACCAAAGCCATTCCTTTTGGGGGGGGTACTGGGAATCAATCAAACTTGGGGCCTGTGGCTTGTCAGGCAGGTTCTGTACCACTGAGCTATTTCCCTGACCCACCAAAGCAGTTCTTGATGTAATTTAACCTGGAAAAGTGCCAAAGAATGTCAGCAGCTGCACCTTATCAATCCTGAAGTCACACCAGGCCACTGCAGTGACCAAGCTTGTGCAGAGCCACACCCTTAGGCTAGAGCACAGGGCTCATTTATCAGTCCCACTCCTCCTCAGCTAAGGCAACCCCTGAGGTCCAAGCTGCAGAATTTAACAGGAGAACAACCTTCTCCGTTTATCCCCAGGCTTTATCCTGAGGATAATGAGCATCCACAGGGTAGTCTTATGCAGAGACATGTGGTAGTCTTATTAGAAAAAGGAAAAAAAAATCTGGCTGAAAAAAGAGAAAGGAATTGAAAGAGGGAGCAACCTGGAGAGCAGGTAAGAGGTGGCCAGAATTAGGATGGTGACAGTGGATGGAAAGAACAGACAGAATTGAGAAAGCATTTAGGATTTGAAGATTGCCTGGTGTGTCACATTGAAATATAAATGCTTGGTTTCCAACAGGTGAGTTAGTTGACATATTGTGCTTGTTTCCTGCTGCTTCTGTTGCAAATCACACAATCCAGTGGCATAAAAGAACATAGTTATTCTCTAAAGTTCTGGAGAGCAGAAGTCCAAATTCAGTTTCCCTGAGCTGAAATGAATGTGTTAGCAATCTATAGTTCTGGAGTCTTGGGAGAGGATATGTGTCCTTGCTTTTTCACTTTCAGTGTATCCCCTGGATTGTCATCACATCCTCTGCTTCAAAGCACATCACTCCAACCTCCAACTCCAGCATCTCGTTCAGCTTCTCCTTCATCCCTCATATGAGCAATGTTGTGATTACATCTTCAGCACACACAGATCAGACAGGACAGTCTCCAACTACACCTTCATTCCGTTTTGCCATGTAAAATGACATTTATAGGTTCTGGGGAGTAGGATGAGTATCCTAGCCATCCACAGAGGTCTTCCTTACATATTTGAGCAAGCACGGGTCCATGTGCCTGTAACCACTAGGAGAAGGCAAGGGGACTTGAGCAGAACCAGTGACACTGCTAAACATGCAAGCCTCCTGGTGTTTCCTACCCATTCTCTGTGGCTCTGAGACCCAATGGACTCTTTCTAGGGTAACTTTCATGTTAATAGTATGCACAGTTCTGTCACTCACATATTCTGCTTCTTCGGGATATTTCTCATAGAGTAAGCTCAAGACCTAAAGAAATAAGAGCAGAGCTTCGTTTTCTAATACCCTGTAACAGAATCATAACCAGTGATCAATATACTTTATAGAAACTTGATTCATGTCATTAAGGCATTTGTTACTTCATTAAAGCACATTAATGTTCACTTTCTGTGTTTAAAAACAGGATTATGTTTATAATAAATTGATTCCTAAACAATTTCCATAAGCACATTTTAAGGATAAAGTAAAATACACATTATATGTGTCTCAGGAGCAGCGAAGTAGCTGCTGAGGTACAAATGGTTAAGCACTTCCACTTGAAGCCCATTTGACCTGTGACTAGGAGTCTTTATTTACTTGTTATATTTCTGCCTCAGACCTGTCAGATCACCTTTTTTATTCTCTATGTATTTGCGAACTGTCTTTCCTTTTTCACTTTTATTTTTCTGACTCTGAGGCCTTATAGTAAAATTGGAAGAGCCAGTCTTCACTGAGAGAAGCAAAGAGTAATTAGTAATGTGAACAGTTCCAGTGAAATTTGAATAATTTTTTGTTTCTCAGAACCAATTCAAAATAAACCATCTTGTATGGCAATCAGTTTTTCACGGGGGAATGGTAATACTCCCTCAGCAGGTACTAAAGGGAGTGGCTGGGCTAGCAAGCATTCCAGGCACTAGGTGGACACTTTGCTCCCAACTGAGGCAGCTTATGGTGTGGTCTTTGTAGATTAAGCCATGCTGTATGGGTCAAAAGCACCTGCTGCTCTGATTTGAGCTGAGAAATGGTGAGTTCAACTTGGGCAATAACCAGCGTTCTGAACCACAATTGCTCTGGGAAATGGAGGAACTAATAAAGGTTTTCAAGCAGCTTACTGGCCACCAGCATAAAGAAAAGGAAAATTAAAGGAGGTATAGAAGAGGAAGAAGGAGGAAAAACAGAATAGCAAATACAACTTTACCTTTATCAAGCATTGCAATCTAGTTGCTTAGCATGAGAGAGAGACTCTTTTAATTAGAAAAACAAGCAGGTTAGTCATACACTAATCAAGACCTATTTTTGCTTGAATTAGGTCTGTGTTCGTTAAATGCCTCTCTAGAAATAGGCGGAGGTCGAATCCCCCCGGGCGGTTTGCACCCAAGGCAGCAGCAGTGCTGACTCATGTGTGCTGGTCTCATACACTCACTGCACAGATGGCTGAGAGCAACTAAGTCTTTCCAGCAACTCCCCCGAGCCTGAAGACCCTGATGTGCAAAGTGACCACAGAGTGGGAAATGGTGGTTTTTGAGTTTCTGCTAAAGTCAGGGACACAAAAGCCACTTTAGCTTCTGATGAACAGAGTGTCAGGGGACAATCGCTCTGTATGCCTGGAGCAGAGCTGCTGCTGGTGCCTTTGAGAAGTGACATGAACCCCTAGGACTGGATCTTTGTGCAGTCTCCCAGAATTGTCCTGGTTTTAAAACTGGAAGTCCTGCATTCTGGGAATCCCTTCAATCTGGGGCCAGTCACTGTTCATTTTAAGCCTCTTCTCAAATTTTACTTGGGCCACTTATTGAAAATAGAGGTTCCTGAGTTCTACTTCCAAAAATTCTGGTTCTGAGGGTCTTGGGTGGGGCTGCAAATTTTACAGTTTTCTAAGCAATCTGTATGATTCTAATTAGTCCTGGAACCCCTGTTTGAGAGATGGTTGTATTTACAGCCCCTCCTTTCATTGATAAGAAATTTATGTTTCCCAAGGCACACAATAGGCTAATTGCAATTCGCTCTAAAGTTAAACCTCAAATACACACTCCCCTTGCCTCAGTTACTTTCTGTCACTGAGGCACAATACCCAACACCCATAATTTGAAGGAGGATAGGTTCATTTTGGTTCACATTTTGTAGAGAGGTTTAAGTCCATAGTTGGCTGTCTCTAAGTCAGGGCAGCATGGCAGGGGGGAAGGGAGAGAGAGAGACAGAAAGGAGGAAGAGAGGGAGAGAGGGAAGGAGGGAGGGAGAGACAGAGATCAAGGGAGGAGCAAGCAAGAGAAAGCTCCAGGCTGTGCTCCCAGTGACCCACCTATTCTGAACAGATCACACCTTCTAACAGCAAGCCCCCTATAAGCCCCATAATCTAATCACCTTCCTAACATCCCACTTATGAGCACAAGAGGCTTTGGAAGAACATCTAGATATAAACCATGACACCGTTCCTAGTTCAAATGTATCTCCATTCATAGCACTTGAAAGTTCCATGGGTCCTCTTTTTGGAAAGCTCTACTCACAGTATCCTTCTAGAAAATAATATCTGCTAGGAAAATATTTTCCAAAAAAGGAAAACTGAGACTCAGATGGCCATACTGATAAGGATTGACATTTCTTTTCTGTGAGTAGCTAACTTACAGTTAGATAACAGAAAGATGTAACAACTTGTTTTCATTTTTTGAGCGGTTAAGTACCAGTTAGCTACTTTGAGCTGGTTTGCTCTTGTATACAAGGTTCTGAGATTCACACTGACTCTGCCAAGGTAGGGGACATTAATTATAGAGGTTCTTGGGATTAAACATACAAAAAAACATCCAGAATCCTGTCCTAGTCAGCTTCTCGTTTCAGGGACTCAATGCCTGGCACCACAAATATTAAAGGAGGAGATGTTTATTGTGGCCCAAGGCTGGAAGCATGGTGGGAAGGTTTGGGTGGAGGAAAGCTGCTGAGGCTTTGACAGCCAGCAAGCAGAGTGGAGGAAGTCAGGGAAGGAAATGCCTGTCCAGATCATGCCTCAAGTGATCTGGCTCTCATCAGATCCTACCTACTAACAGACCATTTCATTATAGTGCCTGCACTAAATCACCTTTCAAAAGCCCCACCTGTAAGTGCTGGTCTTTGAGGGGATGTCTAGATATAAATCATGGCAGCTCTGAAATTTTCACTTTGTAAATTGTATGATGTGCTTCAACTCTGGTTTGTCCATACTATTTAGAACAAGTGTTTAAATTTCAAAGCAAAGGATGAGTTTTTGAAAGTAGTGTTCAAAGTTAGCTCTGTCTGAAAAGTGGCAATCTGAAATGGGCCCTTTCTCATACTGTTTTTTTGTTTCTTATGGAGTTTGTATTTTGTTTTTATATCCCATGGCATATTACTAATCTTCAGAAATCTTACATTGCATTAAATTCAATCTAATACATTGTAAACTTGTCTTCTGGAGCTACCTACATCTAATTCTTCTTCCAGAAGAGTGTTCTTCAATTATTTGACGGTAGTGATAAAGGCTTACTAAGGCTACAGATATCTAGTTTATTCAGGTATATAATCCCCTCCCAAACTTCTCTCTCCTCCAATAATGATCAAGAATATTAGTGTCTTCTTCCAATGTGCCATCCAGAAATGAATCTGGATCCTTATCTCTCCCCTCTTCCTTCTCCCCAGGGACACATTATTAGAACTAGGTGAGAAAGGTAAGGGAGGAGACTGATTTTTCACTAAAAGGCTTAAAGATTTGAGAGACTAAGAAAAGCCTATGAAAAAGGGCTCCATCCAAGGAAAGGAGAGTGAAAGCATTCATGCCCTTCATCTTTCACGTATGGACTAGAGATTGATTTAGCAGTGCTAACAATGCACTAAAGTTGAAGGGAGATGTAGAGATAAACTGCTCAAAACAGTGTCACAATGGACTGAATGTTTGTTCTCCTCTTTTCTGAATTCATATATTGAAGCACTAATCCAAATGTGGTGGTACGCAGAGGTGAGGGCAAAGGAGGTAATTAGATCTTGAAGGTAGACCCCTCATGAATGAAATTATCACCTGTCTAGTCAGTTTGTGCTGCCTATGACATAATACCCTAGACTGGGTGGTTTATTAAGAATGGAAATTTATTTCTAACAGTTCTAGTGGTTAGGCAGTCTAAGATCAAAGCGCTGCACTGGTGTTGGTGTGGGCTGCTCTCTACTTCCAAGATGGTGCCTTGTTGCTTTGTCTTCATGTGGAGGAAGGCAGAAGAGCAAAAGCACATTCCTGTCAAACTCAAGAACTTTTATGAGAGAGAGATGAAATCATTCATGAAGGTGGAACCTTCTTGACAATCACCTCCCAAAGGCCATGCCTTTTGCTACTGTCCTCTGGGGATTACATTTCAACATGAATTTTGGAGGGACAACATCAATCAAATCATAACAACACCCTTATATAAAGAGTCCACAGAGATAGCTAGCTCTCTTCCCATCATACAAGGACACAACAAGCATGCAGCCATCTGCACACCAGGAAGCAGGCTTTCTCTAGACAATGGATTGTTGATCTTGGATTTCCCATTTCTGGGACTGTGGGAAATAAATCTTATTTGAGCCACCCCTTCTATGGCAATTTTTTATAGCAGCTTGAACTGACTATAACCAACTTCCTGAACCACATTTCCTAAAGACTGAGTTACTAAAATTCAAAGACATATTTTTTCAACAAAACAGTTTATATTCATGAATCATAGGTTAATATCTTGTCTTTCAACAACTTTAGATACAATTAATATATCACATGGTGCAATAAAATATTTTATTATATTTGCAGAATTGTGCAACTATCATCACAATGTTAGATCATTCTCATTATTCCAAAATCATAATCAAACTTTAAACATTATTCTAACCCATTTCCTTATTACTGTCACTCATTTACAAGACCTTCACTTCACGCAGTGATATGTGCAAGGATACACAGTTTATTGTCTTAGGAACAAGACAATAATTGTCCCCAATTTGTGTGGTTCTTATAAACAGATTCACATGTAAAATATTGAGAATAGATCCTGGTTCTCTTCAATATTTGTTAATCTTATATTTGTATATAATTTAACATGTATTCTAACCATCTACTAGTGTAATTATTCATGGTTATGTGGACTATGAGATTTTGCATTTGTGTATCTAATCTGCTAGCAGTTCAGCAGGCATTGAGCATCTGTGAGTAGAACTAAATAGCTGTGAAATTATTCATTATTGAGCACTTCACCTTGCAGAAAAATTAGAGATAATATAATCTTTTTAAACGACTGAAAAACCCAGTGAAGCAACTCAACCAACTTTATGCAGCTACAAAATGGCAGTTATTGGCTAAAAACAAAGACTCTGACTCTCATTTCAGTTTGTTATTGCCAAAATGTAAGTTAGTACACAATATGCATTAAAAAAGTTTTATTGAAAAAAATGAATGATTTACTTAGGATGATGTAAGAGAATCACTGACTTTCTTGTTTCTTGCCATGTTCTTTCTCTTATCTCAGGATTTGTACTTCTATTTACCTCAAAAATCTTGATTATCTTCTGCCTAGCTTCCTACTCAAACTTCAGAAAGAATTAAAGAAAGGAATTTTCCTTGATGCCATGAGTCTGGGTTAAACACCTCTTCTGTATCTTCTACATAGTCCCATAGCACTATGCACTTTCCCTATTATAACAATACCATATTATCACACTGAATTATAATATGTCAGTCTTCTCAGCTGGAACGTAAGCTAAATAAGGGCAGGAAATTTATTCCTGTCACAATAGTGATCTACATATAATAGTCATATTTTATGATGAACATTAGAAACTATGGAAGAAACTGATGATTATTTCTTAATATTCTTGCTTGCTTGTTCTTCTAAGAATAAAATCCTATTCCTCCAATATTTAGATGGCTACATGACTACAAAGCAGAGAAAATATTTCCCACCCAACCTTATAGCTAAGTATGGCCATTGACTAACTTGTCATCAATGGAAAGTAAGCACAAGTGATATGTACAACTTCCTTAAAAATAATCGCTTACAATCTACTTGTCTCTTTCCCTCTGTCTTTGGGATGGAAGGCTGTGGTAGTGCTGGTAAACCAGACTAGAACATGTGGAGACAGAAAACACCCCAAAGGACAGAGAAGCAATAAGGTGGAAGGAACCAAGGTTCCTGGATGATGTTATAGGATAGAACTGCCTGACGTATCACAGACCTGTTGCCTAACTTTGGGCTCTTAAATGAGGAATATATGAACCTATAACAGTAACTAAAATAAAACACAAATGAGGAGGATTCTAAACAATCCTTGGGGAGTCACTGACCACTCAGAGCCCTTGAAATTCTACACACCAGCATGACTTAACCTCTACTGCTTGCAAAAATTAGCTATATTCACTCAGATTAGCCTTAGTGCCAGAGGGAAGTTCATAAGGCTACATCTGGACATAACCATAATCTTGATGATTTGTCCAGGTGTCACTGAGACTAAAGAGCGTCAGAGCTTTTTGATACTACAGAATTCTGGTGACTTAACAGTCTAGTAATTGCTCAGGAGTGGGTATCCATTTATATAACTGTAGTGCCCTCAATACTCCTGTCACTAGAATGACTGAACTACTTTCCCTGTAACTGATCACCTATGGATCTTTTCAATTTTTTTTCTTCTCTTTCTACTGAACTCTGACTCTCAAAGCTCAAAGATTCAAGGAAGAAAGAAAATCTGATTAACCCAATTTATGAACATCTGATATTGGGTTAACCAACAAATGACAAAAGTATACACACATGAGCTGCTTTATATGAGATGTTCTCCATGTGTCAATTAGCTGTGGTTAAATTGGGAATTGGAGTCCTGCAATGAAGAACATAGCCAGGTTTGTATAAGAATCTTCCTGATATCTTGCTCTCAGCAGTAATATACTAGTTTTCTATTTTTGGTATGACAAATTACCCAAAATTTAGTGGTTTAGAGTAACAAATTATCTTACACTTCTGTAGATTAGAAATCCTCCAAAGATCTCACTGGCTATAGGTCATCACATCAGCAGGGCATATTTCCTTTAGGAAGATCTAGAGTAGAATATATATCCTTGCATGTTTCCATTGTTTTCACCTTCTAGAGACCCCCTAGAATTCCATGGTGTATGGCCCCTGTTGCTTATTCAAAGTCAGCAAAATCATGCTGACTTCTCACACTGCTGACTCTCTGGTTCTCTCTTCTGCTTCCTTCTTCCACTATTTGAGACTTTTGAAATTACACTGGGTACTCTCAAACAACTCATGATAACCTCCCTTTTTTAGGTTAGCTGATTAAAAACTAAATTCCATCTCCTCATTTAATTCCTCTTTGCGAAGGCAAGTAACCTCACATATTCACAGATTTAAGGGATTAGGATATGAACACCTTTAGAGGACCATTATTCTAAGGTGACTGTGGAAGAAAACTTGCTGGTCTCTCAATCATTTTCTCCCATGTTTTCTTATAAGATAAACAGGTTGAGGTTCATTTTCTCCTAGGGAGATTCATTTTCTCATATTTCTTCATATGGATATCCAGTTGTTCCAGTACCATTAAAAAAAAAAAAAGACAATCCTTTTTTATTAAATTGTATCAAATCTTGGTTAAAACTGACTATGTATATGTGAGTCTGTTTTGAAATCTTTACAATATTCTGTTTCTCTATAGGTTCATATTCACGCCAATGCCACTGTCTTGATAGTATTACAATAAATTGTGAAATCAGTACAGTATCTTCCAACATTTTCTTTTTAATTGTTTTTTTTTCCTTCCTTTCTTTTTTTCCTCCCAGTACTGGGAAGCCAACTCAGTACCTTGTGCTTGCTGGGCAGGTGTGGTGCCACTAAGCTGCATCCCTAGCTAATTGTTTTTGTTTTTTTTAACATAAAAATTTTAGAGTTAGCGTATTAATTTCCTCAATGATAGCCTGTTATGATTATAATTGGGTTTGCATTGAATCCTTTAATAATTTTTGAATTAATTTTGATAAATTGCTGGATTCAACATGTTGATCAAGGATTTTTACTTTTATGTTCACGAGAAAGATTAATCTAGTTTCTTCTCATAACATATTTGAGATAAGAATCCATATTAATAAAATTAATTGGGGCCAGGGATTTATCTCAGTGGCATTGCCGTCTGCCTCAGAAGCGCAAGGTCCTGAGTTTGATCCCTGGTACCACAAATAAACAAACAAACAAATAATTTTTAAAAATTAATGAAATTAATGAAATGTATTGTCTCATTTTTTTGGACAAGTTTGTGTGGCTTCAATTTATCTCTGCATTATCATATTCATATCTTTATTTTTAAAATGTATTTTTTGTAAAACTCTTATCATTGGGTCTTATATCTTTTCTGTTCTCAAATACGAAAATTTTTGCATTTCAGCTGAAATATTTGGACCAGTTATGCTCATTGTAATATTTGACATTGTGGACATTGTGGGATATAAATCTACCATCTTCTCATTTGTCCCATAAGTTCTTTGTTGCTTTTTATCTCCTTTCTTGCCTTTTTAAGAGGCTTAGTACATTCCTCTTTTATTGTTTAACTTACATTCTTAGCTTATGTGTTAGCCATTTTCTTGTTGCAAAGACATAATACCCAGCATACACAAAGTAAAGGAGCTGAGATTTATTTTGGCTCACTATTTTCTTGTTTTCTTTTTCTTTTTTTGGTTCAGTCCAGAATTGTTCGGCTCCAAAAGCCATGGTGGAAGGGTTTGGGCAGAGTAAATTTGTTTACATTATGGCAACCAAGAAACAAAGAGAGAAGTGAGGAGGCAGGGAAGGAGATAAACCCTTCCAGGTGCTGCCAGTGATTCACCTCACACCAGGCCCCAACTCCTAAAAGTAAATTAGCTGCAGCACCCCCATAATTCAATCACCTTCCAAAAGTCTCACCTCTGAACACCTGAGGCTTTGGGAGAATATCTAACAACAAATCAGCTGTACTTGTTTGTTTTAGATTTTAGTGGCTGATCAAAGGTTTACAAAATATATATCGAACAATTAATTCACTGTCCATCTTCTACCATACAAAACCCATGCAAACGCACAAGTGTATTTCATATTCCCATTCTTATACTATTTTATCACATATTTTACTTCTACATGCGATAGCTAACACAAAAGGTAATTCTTTGTAAACATTCAATTATCTTTTAAAGACTGTTGAAGTTAAAAAAGCAAAGAATTTCATATTTATCTATATGATTACTCTTTGTGGACTCTTTTTCTTTTGGTTACACCTGTGTCACCAACTTGTTATCCTCCTTCTGCCTGTAGTAATTTCTATAATATAAGTTTGATGGTGAATTCTCTCAACTTTGGTTAGTCCGAAAAGCTTTAAATGACGTTTTCATTTTTGAAAGGTATTTTCACCTGACATATAATTCTAGAGTTTTAGTGTTTGTCTTTTAAATTATTATTTTGCTCTTTTTTTTTTCTTTTTTTTTTTTTTTTTTTTTTTTTTTTGGGGTTTTCACTCGGGTTCTTTCG
>NW_022900923.1:24209584-24224003 GCF_012274545.1 Fukomys damarensis
TTTTTTTTTTTTTTTTTTTTTTTTTTTTTTTTTTTTTTTTTTTTTGGTACTGGGGATTGAACTCGGGTCCTTGCGCTTGCAAGGCAGGCCACCGAACCGCTGAGCTAAATCCCTGGCTGTCTTTTGAATTGTAGAGTTTCCAATAAGTAAACTACAGAAATATGTTTCCCCCAAATGATGTATCTTTTTTTCCTTTGTCTCTTGTCAGCTTTTCTTTTCATCACTGGTTTTCAGAAATTTTGTTTGTAGTGTTCCTCACTCAGTAATGGCACTTACAAATCCACATCAGTATGAATAATTATGTGTGCTTATGTTATCCTAGTGATAAAAGTGTTCATATTTTTGAATCTGTGATTTTATACATTTCATCAAATTCAGAGAATATTCATCCACTATTTCTTCAACCTTTTTCTGCCCCTCCTCTTTTACCCATCTTCCATTTATACATAAACTTAGTACTACCCTTATGTCAATGGGCCTCTAGTCCTAAAATTTGTAGTCATTTTCCTCTCTCCACTTTAGTTTAGAAATAGATTTTTTTGGGCTGGGGATGTAGTTCAGTGGCATCACACCTGCCTCACAGACCTGCCTCACAGGTACAATGTCCTGAGTTCGATCCCCGGTACCAAAACAAACAAACAAACAAACAAAACAAAAACAAAAGAAAAGAAAGAAATAGATTTTGTTATGTCTTTGAGATAGCTGATATTTTCTTCTGTGGTATCTACTCTTCTGCTAATCTCATCCAGTGAGATTTACATTTCAAATATATGTGTCATTTCTGGGAGCCCTATTTTATTATTTTTATATCTCCCATTAATTCTCTCACATTTTTCTTTAAGTATTTGAATACAGTTATACAACCCATTTTATTATCCTTGTTTCTAATTATCTTTATCTTTTCTGCACCTGTTCTTTTTTATTGATTTTTTTTGCTAAAATTATGGGTTATATTTTTCTGTCTCTAGGAAGATATAGTAATTTTATTAGATGATAGTTTGTGGATATTATGTTGTCGAACATCTGGGTTATGTTGCCTTTATTTCCTTAAAGAGCATTAGGCAGGCAGTTATTTGCAGATAAGTTTTATACCTCTGAGGCCTATCTTTAAGTTTCCATATGGCAGGCAGACATAGGGCAGCCTTTAAAAAAAAAAAAAGCATAGCCCTACTAAGTTATGGGTCTCCAGTGAATGCCCTGGGAAGACCACCAGTTGTTCCCCAATCTGGTTGATTGTAGTTTGAATGCCTCCTCACTGTTTGATGATTTTTATCAACCTGAGTGCTAGGAATTATTCTGATTACAATTCTCTAGGTATTCTATGCCTTGCTTTGTACAGTTTTCTTCCATAGACAGGTAGCCTGGTACTCAGTATTTTAAGATCCTTTTTTCAGGTTTATGGAGTTATTTTTTCTCAGATTACATTTTTCTAATACTCTCCAGAATAATATCCAACCACTACTTTGAACTCTAGTTTTGTTGTGTCTATCTCTTAAATTCGTTGAGGTCACTGGGCTCTGGTTGGGTTGAACTCCCTCCCTTCAGAACTATTGTCCAAAATTTGACTCCCAGTAGGAATCCAGGTTGGTTAGAGGGCCAACCTTACATGCTTCTCTCTACCTAGCTATTTAGGGATCACAGTTTTGTGGAACCTGTTATACAATGTCTGAATATAGTCATTTTCAAAATAGTTCACTTTTTTAGTTGTTTATGATGGGAAATTTGCTGTAGTCATAGTTACCTCATTATGGCTTTAAGCAAAAGCCCAGCCAGAAATAATTTAATCCATTTCTATGAGTACACTAAAATATTCATCTTGTCTCACTTAAATGGAAAGTTCATATAGATGTAAATACAGAAGAAATAATAATGAAAGACATATGGGGGTGAGGAGTCTGAAAAATATGAGTTTCAGCCACTTATCCTTTAACCCAAATCTAAGATTTTTCATCTTTACTGTTGTTTTGAAAGTTTCAGAAGAAAATATTTAGATATTCTAACAAAAACATCTTTTCATTATCTTCTAGATAAGTATTGCAAACTCTAAAATTAATTAGAACTAGTAAGCAGAAAGGTCTCATGTCTTAAGGAAGGCTTTGGTATGCACCTGTAACTCCACAGGTTTATAATTAGCTGTGATAAATAAAGCCATCCTGGTGTTCCTCAGAGTCCTTTCATCCTGGAGACTGATTAGCTTTTCTTGTGCACTTGTGAGATTAGGACAAGAAAGATCCACTGATACCTCCCTGAATGTGTGGAGAAGATAAAGACAGAGACCAAAAATCAATTCCCAGCCCCAGTATAATTTATAAAATAGCTAAATGGAGAAACCAATGGGTCCTAAATAAAACTGAATGTAACCTCTGTTGAAAACTTTTCTTTAAAAGCTCTTATTTGTTATTATTTAGTCTGAGCTGAAAGCTATTGGGGAAAACAGGTAATATTTACACATCTAGACTTCTCTTACTGCCTTTGGGCCTGAAGCCATAGTGCATCCACTGGCATAATTAAATCCTATGTCTTTAAATGATGATCACAGTCATTCCCAGCATATTACTCTGTCAAGCATTCATAATAATAAGAAATAAAGGAAGACATGGTGGTGCATGCCCATAATTTTAGCTATCTGTGGGGTTGAGGCAAGAGGATCACAATTTGGAACCAACTTAATGAGACCCTGTTCAAAACAAAAATATAAAAATGGCTGGGGATGTAGCTTAGTGTAAAGGTTCTAAATTCAATCCCCAGTACCACACACACACACACACACACAAATAATTATAGCCCTCTTTTTTTTCTAAATTTTAAACAGAGGTCTCTTGGGGACCACTTACCTTTCTTTGACAAAAGTTGCAGAGCATCAGTCTAGAAAGAAGTGAATTTGTTTTCTGTATAAAAGCTACAAAGCAATAATAAAGAATATACTGACATATAAGGTAGATAATATCTCTATATTAAAAACACAAATGCATTATACATTTAAAAGTTCATTTTCAATGACAATAATTTATTAAGGTCATTTAAATTCTAGGACTATGCTAAGGGTACAAGGGATATGAACATGTCATATAACAAAGGGACTTTGACTGAAATAAATTAGATGAGGAGGCTGACATTTACATACATAATTTCTGGACACAACCAAGAATATTAAGGTATAAAGTGATGAAAGGCATATATTTAGAACCTGAGAGAATTACTTTCAGCTAATGTTAGGCATATAGTAGGCTCTCAATAAATATTATTTTGTGAATGGTGAACAAATTTCTCTAAAAATAATTTCTCTAAAACAAATTTCTCTATAAATTTCCTTAAAATAATATCATTAAATGACTATTACAGCAGAGGACAAAGACAGTATAAAAGTATTCCTAAAAATTCTTATCTATTGTTAGGATTTAGATCTCAATGTCACTTAAAAGTCTTACTTTTGGAGTTAGGGCCTAATCAGGAGTGTTGGTCACTGTGGTATGATTTGGGAAGCTATACTCCTGGTAGTGGCTCCTCCTTTCTCTATTTTGTAGCTGTCATGTGCTGAACAGCTTTCTTTTGTCATGTTATTTCTTTCTTGGATCCAGTCAACTAAGGACAGATTCCAATGAAACCATGAGCTAAAATAAACCTTTCTTCCTTTAAGTCGAGGATGTAGGCTATTTTTGTCCCAGTGATGGAAAAATGAATACATTTGTAATCTACGATTCAAGCCTGTGTAGTCCAGATATATCAGAAGATGTTTTTGAGCAAATTTTCTGAAATGACTTCTGGGAAGTCAATGAAATTATATAGCATTATTTCATTGGTTATCAATATTAGGCATACTTGGCTCTGAATCTAATACCTATTCAGAAAGAATTATTCTCAGAAAATTACCACATTATTGAACAAAAGACCCCAAGAATCTAATCTGGACACTAAAGGGTGTGCTAGTAAAATAAGCCAAGTAAATGTCTTACACTGAATATACTAGAAGAAAGTAAACACAAAAAGGAGGAACTGTTGGGGATGAGGCTACGTAACTCAGATTGGTGTTAATCTTGCCTTAGAAATGGAAGTATGCAGAAGGCCACATGCTTTCTGGATATGGGCAGAATGCTAACAATCTGGCACTCGTGAAGCAAGATAGCATCTGCTAAGGACAGTTGTCAATATACAGGCATTTGGGTGTAGAGAAAATCTGGTTCCTTATTGACTTAATCCTCATGCACCCATTCCTTATAGTTGCTGTTTTGTGAAACATGTGCTACCCTTCTCCCTGCATGTCTCACTGGCTAAGAAAAGTGGGCCAACCACAGAGTTTTATTTGAGTCTTGTCTGCTAGAGGCAGGTCTCCTTCTGGTCCCCCCTTTATATCTTAAAAATTATCTCTGTCTCTTTCTTTTTATTCCTCATCTTTCCTCCCAAAAGGTAGCTGAGGGTCTGATCACCCCTCAGTATTCACTGAAGGCAAGCACCCCTGCCATGCTGTCCTGTCTTGGAAATATCTGACTACAGACTAAAATTTCTACAAACTCTGAGCTAAATAAACCTTTCCTTTAACTTTGGTTGTTGAGTATTTTGTCTGAGCAATGAGAAAGTAGCTAAGAAAAGAGAAAAGAGAGAATCCCAGTAAGCTCCTGTTAGTGATGATGCTGACAATCCTAGCTATGGGAAAGTTCACACGCTTCATCAGTCTGTGGACCACTTAGATAGGTAAGGCAAAATCTGCATAATAGCCTTGCTTTGGGAATGGATTTAGTATCATTTCCCAGTGAAGCTCTATGGTGCTGTAACAGGGAAACATCTTGAGAATAAAACTACTGTCTGAATTTGGACTTCTCTAGGGGTCAGAAACCCCTACATATTCCTATCTCTTGGACCCCAGAAAGGTTATTCTGACTGGTAGCTTTCTCATAAATGAAAGTTGGTCTAGTAAGTAGACTCTGACTCAAACTCTCTGAGTGTCCTATATTGTAGGGAATGGGTGTTGTGGCATAAAGAATGAAAAGTGATACTTTCAAGAAGTGGGAGATCAGATAACTTGTTCTCTAAAGGAAAGGGCATGGCTGGTTACATGTAAGTTCACATCGGTGTCAGGACTGTAGGCAAATATCAACATGGTTTCTACTACACCTCCCTCCCCAAACCACACACTAGTACCTATTGTTAACCAAGCAAGGAAGGAATACTGCAGATTCACTGCCACCTGGCCTCCAGAGGCATGCTGAGGGTGCTTGCACATCACTGTGAATCTGGCTGTTGTCTTGCCCCTGGGCCACACCACCAAAGATCCTCTGGGGATAAATTTTGTCTGGCTCTTGCCATGTTCTACCCTGATTCACTCCTTGGCAAGCACGGTAACTGAAAGAGGCAGAGGAAGAAAAGTCCAGTCAATTGCCCCATCCCTGAGCTCACATAGCTGGTGAGAGAATGTTGCCTAACTTCTGGGAAAGAATTATCATAGTAATAGCAGAGAGGTACACCACAGTTCCACCTGCCACCACACCTACATGATTCCCACTGTTGGCTACCCTTGCACCTTATCTGACCATGTACCACTGCCAAAAATTGGTGTGAATGCAACAGAGGGAATGCTGTGGTTCACCTCTTCCTGTTAAGCACCTGGACCAACGCCACTGTCTAGTCAGAGGACAAGTTCTTTGGTGCCACAGCCAGTGACAGAAATTCCCATATATAACAGATCCAATATCAACTATGCCCAAGGAAACCTCTATTGCATAACAGGGGCTACCACTCCTAAGGTAGGTGTAACCACATAGTGTGTAACCTGAACATTCTGCTGTCCTCACCAGCTGTATCTTTTTTTGGGGGGGTGGGAGTACTGGGGATCAAACTCAGGTCCTTGCACTTATAAGGCAGGAGGCAGCACCACTGAGCTAAATCCCCAATCCATCACCACGTTTCTGAACTGCTGGATTATTTCCTCTTCTTACATGGCTTATTAAGACAGTTGGTCTCTTCAACTCTAACATGGTATGCATGATGGTCAAACTCAGTAATTATAGCCACAGACACTATAACAAGACTATAATACCACACCAAACTGGAAATAAATCCAACATTGCACAGCAAAATTATACCCCAGAACACATGTTCAGGAGAAAGTTGTACTATGGGAAAGTCATCTCATAAAAATATTAGAAATATCTGATGAACCAACTGGATAAATTGCACTATAGGAACACAAGAAATATGAAAAACTAAAGAAATATAATATCGCCCAAAAGATTATAATTCTCTAGTAACAAATTTCAAAGAAATAGAAGTGGATGAGTAGCTTGATTAAGCATTCAAAAAGAATAATATTTTAAAAGTTCAATGACATCTAAGCAAATACAGTTACATGAAAATAGGAAGACAGTGCAGAATACGAGTCAAATACTCATCAAAGAGAGAAATTTAAAAAGAAAAAAGTCAACACAAATCTTGGAGTAAAAAGTTCGATAAACAAAATAAACCTAACAGCATGAACAACAACAAATGAAATAAATGGAAGATAGAATATATAAGCTGCTATTTTTATTTATTAATTTATTTTTTGTAAAACATTTATTGGTACATTTTAGGGATATATAAGTATAATGTTTATCATAGGGAATTTATACCTGTATATGATGTTTTATTTCTTTTTTCAAACCCATTCCCTCCTTCAATCCCTCTTCCTTATATAAAAAACTTTGTTTCCATCTTTTCTTCTATTTTCTCATTTTTTCTTGTCATTTCTCCCCCTTCTTTCTTCCCCTTCTCTTTTGAACATTTTCTTCCAATTTCTCATTGTTTATCTTACATTTTAGTCTTTATTTCCACTTTTAGTTTCTCATACCAGAAAAACAATGCAGTATGTAAACATATGTTCAATGAATGAAGATGTGGGCCTTTTGTACAGTGGAGTACTACTCTGATAAATGGGTGCACCTTGAGACAATGCTCTTAAGTGAAATAAATAAGCTGCTATTTTTAAATAGTCCAGTCAGACAGAAAAAAGAAAGACTGAAAAGAGTACTCAGGATCTTTGGAACACCATTAAACAAACAGATATTCATATCATTAGAATATCTGAAGACAAAATTAAAGTTTAAGGGCATAAAAAATATATTCAATGAAATACTAGCAATAAACTTTCCTATCCTGGGAAAGAAGTAGACATACATGTATGTGCAGGAGACTTATAGAAACCCAAAAAGTCATGACCAAAAATATCTCCAGGACCAGGGATTTAGCTCAGTGGTACCACACTTTCCTCACAATCACAGGGCCCTGAGTTTGATCCCTGGTTAAAAAAAAAATCTTCACCATGGCATATGCCTTAGTCACTTTCTCATTGCTGAGAAAAAATACCTGACATTCACAACTTAAATGAGGAGAGGTTTATTTTGACTCACAGTTTGTAGAATTTTAGTCCATAGCCAACTCCAAGCCATAAAGAGCTTGGGGAAGAGTGTGCAGAGGAAAGCTGTTCACTTCATGGCAGTCAGGAAGCAGAGTGAAGGGAGGAGTCAGGAAGGTACATAAACATTCCAGGCCCCGCCCGCTATGACCTGCCTCTTCCAATCAGAAAACACCTCCTAAAAACAAGTCAGCTATAATGCCCTCACAATAAAGGCACCTTTCAAAAGCCTGCCTAATGAGCATATGAGGTTTTTTTGGGGGACATCTAAATATAAACTATAACATTCCACCTATAGCCCCCAAAGACTCATATGCATCTTTTAATGCAAAAAAACTCAGAAACCAATGGATTCAAAGATGAATTCTCCAGGTAGAGGAACTTCAGGGAAGATCTAATACCAATCTCTTCAATTTTTTTTCTTTTTAATAATTTTGTTGGAACATTTTAGGTACACAATATAATGACATTCATCATTGGAGTTTTGTACTTTACACAATATATTTTGTGTTATTGTTGTTTTGGGGAGGTACTGGGGATTGAATTTGGGACCTTGTGCTTGCAAGACAGGTGGAACCACTGAGCTAAATATCTGGTCCTCTTGATTCTTATTTTTTCCTTATTCCCCTGCCCTTCCTCCAACCCCTCCACACTCTCCCTATTTACAAATATGTTTCCATATTTTCATTTTCTCATGTTAATTCCATTCCTTTCTTTCCTTTTCTCTACCCCTCTCACTTCCCCTTATCCTTTGCACCTTTTCTTCCTATATATTATCTACATCACAATTGATCCTTATTTACACTTTCAGTTTCTCATACCAGTGAAACTATTCCGTATTTACACACTCGTGTCCCATTTAATTTACTTAAGAGCATCACCTCAATGTGCCTAAAATTTTTTAAATGAAAGGAATAGAGTACTCCAAAGTCATTCTTGGAAGTTAACATTATGCTCATTTCAAAACCAGACAAGAACCCAACCAAAAAAGAGAGCCAATCTCTAATGAACATAGGTGCAAAAATCTTCCACAAGATACACTGGTAGACAAAATGCAATAAATCATTAAAAAGACCATACATCATGATCAAATAGGCTTCATCACGCAGATGCAGGGATGGCTCAAAACACATAAATCATTAAATGTAATACATCACATTAAAAGAAAAAAGGACAAATATCATATGATCATCTAAATAGATATAGAAAAAGCCCTTGACAAAGTCCAACGTCTATTTATGGTACAAATCCCCCCCTAAAAAGTATAGAAGGACTTTATCTAAATTTGATAAAAACCATTTTATCCTGTTGTTAACATCATATTAAATGAGAAAAAGCTGAAATCTTTCCTTCTAAAATCAGGAACAAGATGAGGATGTCCACTATTACCACTCCTGTTCAATATAGTACTCAAAATATTAGCCAGATAAATCATGTGAGAGAAAGAAATAAAAGAGTTATATAGAGGAAAAGAAGAAATCAAATTATTATTTGCAGATGACCTGATCTTCTTCATAGAAGATCCACAAAATTCCAACAAAAGTCTCTTGGAATTAATAACTAAATTCTGTAGTATTGTAGGGTACAAAATCAATACACAAAAATCAGTAGTGCTCTGTTACAGTAATAATGAAATAACTAACAAAGAAATCAGGAAAGCAACATAATTCTTCACAGTCTCAAGAAAGTTAAATGTGTAGGAATTAACTTAAGAAGTAAAAGAAAGGCCTATATGACAAAAACTACCATACTCTGAAAAAAGGAGATCAAAGACAATATCAGAAAATAGAAGTATATCTCCTGTTTGTGGATAGGCAGACCTAATATTATCAAAAAGGCCATACTTCCAAAACTGATATGCACATTTAATGCAATTCCAGTCAGAATACCACTAGCATTCCCTCACAGAATTATACAAAATAATTATAAAATTTATATGGAACCAGAAGAAACCCAGAATAGCAATAGTAATTCTGAATACCAAGATCAAAGCAGGAGGCTTCACAATTCTGCCCATCAAGTTAAACTACAAAGCTACAGTAGTAAGAACTATATTGTATTGGCACAAAACAGATGTATGGATCAATAAAACAGAATAGAAGATACAGAAACAACTGCAGGCATGGTCAGCTATCTCATCTTTGACAGAGAAGCCAAATCCTTTTGCTTGACGAAAGATAGCCTCTTTAACAAAGGATGTTCGGGAAACTGTCTACGCACATGCTAAAGGATGAATCTAAACCCTTATCTTTTACCATGTACAAAACTGAAACCAAAATAGATAAAAGATTTACATGTTAAAATAGAAACACGATCTGCTGAAAAATAAAGAGGGTAAAAACTCTTGAAGATATATATGTAGGCAAGGACTTTCTAAATAGAACTACATTTGCAAAAGAATTTACAAAATCAGGGCTAATGTTCAGAATGTCAAGTAATCCTGTTAAAAATGGGATCATATCAAATTAAAAACTATGTATAACAAATAAAAGAACCAATAGAGTGAAGAGATACGCTACAGAGTGGGGGAAAATTTTGCCAGCTATTTCTCAGAGGACTAATATCTAGAGTATATAAAGAACCCCCCAAATTATACCCTCCACATAAAAGGTTGAATAAAAAATTGACAACTAAAATTCATAGACAATTCTCAGAAACAGAAGTAGAAATGGCCAATAAACATAGGAAAAAATATCCAACATCTTTGGCCATTAGAGAAGTACAAATTAAATCAACACTGAGATTCCACTTTAGCCTAGAAACAATGGCTCTTGTCAACAAATCAATTAACAAATGTAGGAGAGGCTATGCGGGAAAAGGAAGTTGTACATTGTTGATGAGAATATAAACTAGTGTAACCATTATGGAAATCAGGATCATGATTTTTCAAAAAACTAAAAACATAAATTTCATTTTTGACAAGTTATTCCTTATTATAGGTATCTTTTTGAGTTAGACATTATAGTACAGTGATACATGCATACTCATGTTTATAGTAGTACAACTGATAGTAATTAAATTTTGGAAGTGGTTTATATGTCCATCAATAGATATATAAATAACAAAAATATGATATTTATTCACAATGGAATACTACTCTGCCATAAAGAAGGATAAAGTTGAGTCATTTGTACTAAAATGGATTCAACTTGAGACTATAATGTTAAGTGAAATAAATCAGATATACAATCTTAAATATTGCATGATTTATTTTATATGAGTAACCCAAAATATAAAGAGCAAAATAATAGATAATAGGGAATAATCTTTCAAAGAACCAACTCTTTGATTCGCTGATTCTTTGCATTTTTTATTTAGTCTCTTATTTGCATTAATTTCTACTCTGATTTTTATAATTTCTCTCCTTGTATGAGCTTTGGGCTTGACTTGCTCTTCTTTTCTAGAAGCTTGAGGTTCAACATTAGATTGTTTATTTGAGCCCACTCTATTTTCCTGACATGGGTATTCACTGCTATAAATTTCCCTCATAGAACTTCTTTCATTTTGTCCCATAAGTTCCAGTATGGTGTATTGGCATTATTGCTTAATTGTAGAAACTGTCTATTTCTTCTTTAATATCCTCCCATCAACTGACAAATGGATAAGGAATTTGTGTTTTCTTAAATTCAGTGTAGTACTATTGTGCTATAAAAAAGAATGAGCTTCAGACATTAATAGCAAAATGGATGCACCTTGAGACCATACTTGTAAGTGAAGTAAATCAGACACACATGGTTAAATGTCACATTGTTTTTCTGGTGTGAGAAACCAGAAGTTGAAATAAGAACTAAAATGTATAATACATGTTGGGAAATGGTAAGAAAATGTTCAAATGAGAAGGGGAACAAGGGAGGAGGGAAGGACAAAGGAAGGAAATGACAACAGTGAAAATAGAAGGGAAAAATCGAAACAAAGTTTTTGTACATAGGAAGGAGGGGGGACTTGAGGGCAACGGAGAATGGGACCAAGAGGCAGGATGTATTGTATACAGCTGTAAATTCCCTGTGATGAGTGTTATCATTATATATATGCCTAAAATGTGCCAATAAATGCTTTGCTATAAAAAAGGTAATAGGAAATACTGAGATAGAACTTTTGCAAATGGGAAGGGTGACCAAGAGATCAGGAGTGGAAAGGAAAAAGAATGAAAAAACAATTAAGGTGTGTTACGTACATGCACCAACTCCCCCTGAGGAATGTAATCATTATGTCCTCCAAACATGTACTAACTTAAAAAATGAGAAAAAAGAATAAAGAAATTGAAAATGACACCTAAAGAGGATAGACTTCATGATCATTGATTAGAAAATGTGTTAGTTGGCTTTCTCAGGGCTAGACACAATAACGAACACACACAACTTAAAGGAGAAGAGGTTGAATTAGCTCATGGTTTGCTTTTCTTGGCCAGAACCTCATGATAAAGGGGTATGTCAGAATGAAGGTGCTTAGTTCATGGTGGCTGGGAAGCAAAGTAGGTGAACAATGTAGAGAGGAAGGGGTGTGGGCCTAGATATAGACCCCCAGTGTGAGGCCATGCTCCATAACTCACCTGGACAAATTACACGTTTGCTCAACCAATTTTGTGGCCTGATCCAAAAGCAATTGAACAGATACTCAACCCTAACTCTCAAAGAAGAATTAATATTGTTAAAATTCCATGTAGCTCCAACACTCTACAGTTTCAGTTTCATTGCCATCAAAATACCAATGACATTCACTGCAGAATTAAAAAGAGTAATCTTACAACTTTGAAGAATCTTAAATTTTTACGGAAGCACAAAAGACCTAAGTTACCACAGCAAACTTGAACAAATGTATCAAAGCTGGGATCATCACAATGCACTATTTCAAGATATACTATAGAACTATAATAACCCAAACAGCATGGGAATCACACAAAAACAGACAGATAGACAGTAGTAAACATCAAGACCATAGAAATAAATGAAGAAATCCACAGCTAAATGATTCTCAATTAACATGCTGAAAACATACATTGAAAAAAAGTATAGCCTCATCAATAAATGGCACTTGAAAATCTAAATGAGACCTAAAATTCTGAAATTACTAGGATAAACATAAGAACATTAGAAGACATTGAGTATCACAAATTTCCAGACAGAATCCCCACAAAGTGAGGCAATAAAATAAAAAATTGACAATGAGATATGTAAAAAGTTTTTTTTTTTAAGTAATGGTATCCACAAAATGAAAAGACAACCTTCAGAATGGGAGAAAATATTTTTCTTCTATTAGTGTGATAAAGGGCTAATGTTTGGAATATATGAAGAACCCAGAAGAGTTATTAAACAAAACAAAAACCAAACAATCTTGTTAAAAATGGGCAAAGAAACTCTAAGCAGATACTTCTCAAAGAAGAAATATAAATACCCAATAAATATATGAAAAATTCTCAACGTCATTAACCATCAGGGAAATCCAATTCAGAACTCCAATGGGATATTGTTTCACCCCACTTAGAATGGGTATAATGAAAAAAGCAAAAAATGAAGAACATTCACAACCATGTGGAGAAAAAAGAACAATTATACTGTTGGTGAGAATAAAATTAGTACAGCTGCAATGCAGAGCCTTCAAAAAGCTATACATAGAGTAACCATATCATTCAGCATTTACACTCCTGGGGATATATCAAAAAGAAATAAAAGCATCATACTCATGAGACATTACCCATACTGCACATGTATATTTATTGTGGCACTATTCTCACTATATGGAGTATTATTTAGCAAAAAAGGAGAATAAAGCCATATTATATGCACAAAATGAATGAAAATAGAATACATTAAAATGAAATAAGTCATATGCAGAAAGTCAAGTTTCAGATGTTCTCTCTTCATATGTAGAAGATAAAAAAAGTCAGCCTGAAAATAGAATACTAAGAAATAAGTAGAATACTAAGATTACTGATTACTAAAAAGGTGTAGCATTTAGAGTACGGATAGAAGAAGGGTAGTTTAATACAATTAATGCACAAAATGTGTATGTATGGAAATATCAGTAAATATCCTGAATATGTATAATTCATATGAGTTAATAAAAATGCAAATAAGCCAGATGTGGTGACACATGCCTGTAATCTGAGCTACTCAGGAGGTTGATGCAGGAAGATTGGAAATTCACAGCGGCCTGAGTAACTTAGAGAGACCTGCCCTCAAAATAAAGCCTAGGGATTCAGCTCAGTGATAGACTGTTCCTGGTTTCAATTTCAGTGCCACAATTAATTAATTACTTGATTAAAATTGACTAATAATAAAATAACATAATTTTAATATCTTGAAGAAGATGGAGTGCTGAAAATATTTCAACAATAATAGTTGAAAATTTTTCAAAATTTTTAAAAGTATAAACATTCAAAAAGCTAAACCAAACATGAGCAGAAGCAAGAATAAAACAGCACAGAGGCCTATCATTACAATTATTCCACATCAATAATAAAATCTGAAAAGAATTCAAAGGGGAATAAGGGGACATAATAACATGGAATGTGGATGAGCGAATAATTTTTTTCTCAACTGTGTATGTTACAATCCTTGCATAAATATATTAGATGGGTGTTGAGGTAAAGAATAACAGCATATCCAGAGGACCAGAGAACCTTGCTTTACTGCATAGGGTGCAGTAGGGGTCCTGCTGATTTCAATGCACAGATCTGATTGATCTTGATTGGGTACAACCTTTAATACTGGCATTTGGCCTCTGCCAGATGGCAGAGTAGTGAATAGCAGAGAAACAGCCTTTCTGAAATTTGTTTCTTTCTTTGTTTTTGGTACCGGGGATTGAACTCAGGACCTTGTGCTTCTGAGGTAGATGGTGGAACCACTGAGCTAAATCCCCAGCCCCAGCCGTTCTGAAATTTGATGTCCAGACATGGGAATATAGAAGAAAAGAAAAAAGGAAGTGGGTACCTTGGACCCAGCAAGGATCCAAAGCAAGAATTGAAGCCCATGAGGACAGAAAAGAGTGATTTTGATGAAGAAGAAAAGGAGGAGGAGGAGGAGGAGGAGGAGGAGG
>NW_022900923.1:24224024-24226209 GCF_012274545.1 Fukomys damarensis
GGAGGAGGAGGAGGAGGAGGGAGATGACAAGCAGTATTCTCTCCCTGAGCTCTGTCTTGCTGCATGGGAGGCACAGCTCGAATCTGCATATACATGGTGACTATTGGCAACCATAGAGGCCTATATGGAGAAATGTACCAGTGGAATAAAGCAGATTGCAGTGGTAGGTGTTATTCAGGTACAGACATGCCCTCAAGAGAAGTCAGTTAGCTGGTAGTCATCTTCAAAAGGGGCCAACTGAGCTCACAACTCAGGGCAGATGCTAGCTAGCTCCATATAGCACCTCCCAGTGTCAGGGAGAGGCAGAATTGAGTTCAACTTGGCAGGAGATCAAGGAGCTGAGTTTAAACTGGCAGAGACCTGAGGTGAGGCTGGTTGGAAGCACACAGAGTGTTGCAACCTCCACAAATTGGGTTACTGCCTCACAGCCAGAAACCAGCCTGAATTTCAGAGGAACTGAAGGTATAGCTTGGCTGAGAATATTCACTACCCCAAAGTAAATCTACAGCTGGATTATTGGGATTAATCAACATGGATCTGGGCTCCATCTGCCCACTCTGTCTACCAGTGACAGCAGAGACATATCCTAAAGTGAACACTTTTTTCTTGTTTCGTTTTCTACTTTTCTTTTCTTTTTTCCTTTTTGTCTTGATTGTTTGTTCTTATTTTTATATAATTGTGAACATTATTTATAGTTTTGTTCTTTCTCTGTCCTGTTCCTGTTTTTATCTGCTGCTTCTTTCTTTTCCTCTGGTCTTCTTTACCAGTTTCCCAAAGTTCATGTAATCTTCCTTTGTCCTCCAGTCTTGATTCTAATCTCTTCCTTTTCTTCTATTTCTCTATTTTTCCCCTAAACCTTTTTACATTTTTCTCCCTTGAGGATAAAATTGCGATACTGAGGGCATATTTACTGTATACTATTTTCTGGTTTGTTTTAGATTTTGTTATATAACCAAATATAGTGTACATGGTTAAAGATGGTAAATTAATAGTTACCACAATTTATCATTTTCTAGGCTGTGTTTGATGCTATTGTGACTTCTGATTGTACTACTATAGCAAAGGTGACATATTGTTCTAATCAGTTGTTCTTCCCAGTATGCCAAACTGAGATTGCCAAAGTGTCATAAAAAATACTATAAGCCAGTGCCAAAGAACAAGGGGCTAGGCCAATATGCAGCAACTGATTATTTCCAATAAACTAAAGAGATGCAATCTTGCAGTCAACTCAAAACCCAAAATCCAGCTACAATTGGGAGATACCTCTGAGTAGTTTTTTCCTGAGGGTTCCCAACACTAGCAAAAAAGCTACCTGACATAAACAATATACAAACATTAACCCAAGAATTAAATAACAAAAGAGAAAATGAGACGATATAGAAGCAAGATGCAACCCCAGACTTCTACCTTGCCAAAGGCAAACTCAGGGGATACTGAGGTGGAACAATTCAAAAGCTACTCACCTGGACCCTCTGAAAGGTTACAGTCGAAATAACAAAGGAGAGAATGAGACTCTAGAAAAAAATCAAATCAGAAATAATCTCTTAGATAATTACAGAGATGGTGACCATAATCAAAGACATGGTTAGTGACTCTAGAGCAGATACAAATTAAAAGAAAGAGAGAGAGAAGCTTAGGAAGCCATGGATGCCCAAAATAGGAAAGAAATAAAATCTGTGAAACAGATTCAAACAGATAGCCAGGAGATTAAAAATTCCATTAAATATATATGCAGTATAATGAGCCAATGTGAGGCCAAAATATCAAATACAGAAGACAGAATTGTGGTAAGTGATCATGAAAAGAAAAATTTCTTAAAAATAGCAAGGGACAATGAAGAATCAATCCAACTTCTGCTAAATGTTGTAAAGAAAAAATAACATAAGATTGATTAGACTCAATGTAAAAAGCAGGAGATAGCAAAATGACATAAAAACCTGTTCACAGATGTCATGGCAGAAAAGTTCCCAAGCATGGAGAAATAATTTAATATACAGATAAGTGAATTGTATAGAATTCCAATTAGCCATAATAATAATAAAAAACTACACCAAGGCATATAATAGTCAATATTCCAGAGGGCCAGTGATTTAGCTCAGTGGTTCTGCTGCCTGTCTCACAAGCACAGGTTCAATCCCTGGTACCAAAAAAAAAAAAAAAAAAAAAAAAAAAAAAAAACAAAAAT
>NW_022900923.1:24226413-24295937 GCF_012274545.1 Fukomys damarensis
AAATTTAACAGAAGAACAGAATATTAAAAGATGTTAAAGAAAAGGAGAAAATTACCTATAAAGAAACATCCATCAGAATCATAGCTGACTTTTCAACACAAACCCTAAAGTCAAAGAAAGATTGGAGTGGAAGTATCTCAGCCCTGAAAGAAAACCTCCAACCCAGATTGATGTAGCCTTCAAAAGCTATCTTTTAAAATTGAAGAGCATCTGAAGAAATTTATAATCACCAAATCAGCATTCCAAAATGTTATGTAGGACATTCCAGAAAGAGATGAGGACAACAACTCAGTAAACACCAACAGAATGAATCCAAAAGGCAAGACAAGTAATTAAAAGGGTGGGGACTAACCAACAACAGGAAAATAACATGACAAAGATGTCAATACATATCAGTTATAACCATCAATTTTAATCACCTCAATTTACCAAACAAAAGAAACAGTCTGGCAGGAAGGATCAAGAAGCAAGATCCAACAATATGCTATATACAAGAAACACTTTTATTTCAAAAAGAAATTTATAGACTGAAAGGCAAAGGATGTAAAACAACACTTCATGAGAGAAGAACCCTGAAAAAAGCAGGGATAGTGTTGCAGTCAGCTTTTGCAAGGGAATAAATTTAATACAGGACACATAATCTATAGGCTTATTTTATAATATTCACCCAAAAAATCAAATGCAGAGGAATATAAGAGATCTGTGCATACACTAGAGACTCAAAGAATTCAGCAAAGGGCCTGGATCCCATGGCAATGTTCCACATAAGTTTAGTTAAAGGCATAGGGCCCAAGGCAATGTCCTCCATAAGTCCACCAGAAGCCTATAGCCCATGACAAAGTCTCATACAAGTTTGTATTAATGATCTTCATCAGGGAAACCATCAGGAAAACTCAAAGGCCAGAAATCCTCTAGAGGATTATGGTAAAAGATTTGTGCCACCAGGCTGAGGGATCTACACTGAAGCCAGGAAGCAAAACTGAATGCAAAGATCAGAGCTCCCCTGATGAGAAAAGCAGCCATTCCCACTGTCAGCAAGGACACAAGTTCCTCCTATAAATTTGCATTAGGAAAACCAACCTCAAAATCTTCTCCAAGAATATTAATAGAAAATGAACTTCTTCTCCAATTCTCTTTTAATGCCATTGGCAACAATCCTCGGGTGGGTATTACATGCCCAGAAACATGCTAATTCAGGTGAACTGGGAGTTACAAGTTGAGCATTAGTTAATCCACCACAGATAACTATTCTATTTGCAAAGTGGATGTCAAGCCAAAACAAAGAAGGTTGTCCTGGGCAACAGAGACATGGGAGCAGGTATAACAATTCCCAATTTGAAACTGTACTACAAAGCCACTGTGATAAAAACAGCATGGCACTGGCAAAGAAACAGACCTGAGGATAAGTGGAATAGATTGGAAGATACAAAAACAATTCCAGATGTACTCAGCTACCTCATCTTTGACAAAGGAGCCAACCATCCTCAATGGAGGCAAGATAGCCTCTTTAAAGATGGTGTTGGAAAAGCTGGATTTCAAACTGCCAAAGATTAAAATTAGACCCTTATCTTTCACCATGCACTAAACTAAAATGCAAGTGGATTAAAGATCTAAATATTAAAAAAGAGTCACTAAGTTAGGCATTGGCATAGGAAAAGACTTTATGAACAAATCCTCAGTAGCACAGGAACTAGCAGATAGAATCAACAACTGGGATCTCAGCTTATTAAAAAGCTTCTGCACTGCAAAAGAAACCATCAACAGAACTAAAAGATGGGCTGGGGATTTAGCTCAGTGGTTCCAGTGCCTGCCTTGTAACTGCCAAGTGCCTGAGTTCGATCCCCAGTGCAACAAAATAAACAAACAAACAAAAAACACCAAAAACCACACAGAACTAAAAGACAACCTACAATATGGGAAAAAAAATTTTACCAGCTGATCCTCAGACAAAGGACTCTTATCTGGAATATATAAAGAACTCAAAAAAATTCAGACCCCCAAATATTCAAAAATGGACATCTGAAATGAATAGACATTTCTGAGACAAATAAATAAAAGTATCAAGTAAATATATGAAAAAATGTTCCACATCACCAGTCATTGGAGAGATGAGATGAAAACAACACTGAGATTCCACCTCACCCCACAAAGAATGGCTGCTATCAAGAAATCACACAATAACAAATGTTGGTAGGTTGTGGGGAGAAAGGCACTCTTCTCCATTGTTGGTGGGAGGGTAGACTGGTGCAACCACTATGGAAATCAATATGGAGATACCTTAAAGAACTAGGATTAGAGGTTCCATTTGACTGAGCCATCCCTCTGCTTGGTATATTTCCAAAAAAATTAAAAGAATCATATCACAGTGATTTATGTGCACCTATTTTTATAGCAGCACAATTTGTAGCTAAAACTTGGAAACAGCCCATTTGCCCATCAGTTAGAGACTGGATAAAGAAGATGTGGTTTTTCTGTAAAATGGAATACTACTCAACCATACAGAATGAGAAATTAGAGTCATTCATAGGAAAATGGATACATATTGAGGATATATACTCCTAAGTGAAATAAATAAGTCACACATGTATAAATACCAAATAGTTTCTCTGGTGTGAAAAACTATGATGGTACATAAGATCCTAATGATATAATTGACAATGTAAAATAGGAAGAAAAGGGCTAAAGGTGTAGGGAAAGTGGGAAAGGTAGGGGAAAGATAATAAGGGGAAAGAAAAAAATACATGAGAAAATGAAAAAATGGAAATAAAGTATTTTTAAATAGAGAAGGGAGGAGGGGGTGAAGGGAGGGCAGGGACAAGGGGAAAAAAATGAGAATCAAGACCTGTCATGTAAAGGTACAAGATCCCAATGATGAATATAACTGTACTGTATATCTAAAATGTACCGATAAACTCAATGAGAAAAAAAAAAAAAAACAAAACAAAGGTATTACATAGGGATACTGGATGAAGAGGATACCCTTTTTTCTATAAGATGGAGTACTACTCAGCCATAAAGTATGTGAAACTAGAGACATTTATAGCTAAATGTATACATATTGAGGTTATACTCTTAAGTGAAATAAATAGGACACACTTGAGTAAATACTGAATAGTTTTTCTGGTGTGAAAAACTAAAAGTGTAAATAAGTTTCAAATGGTATAATTGATAATGTGAAATAGGAAGAAAATGGATACAGAGGAAGTGGGAATGGGGGTAAGAAATGAGGGAAAAGAAAAATGTGGAAAAAATGAAAAAAATGGAAACAAGTACTTGTAAGTAGGGAGGGGAGAAGGAGGTGAAGGGAGGGCAGGAGTATGAGGAAGAATAAGAACTAAGATATATCATGTAAAGGTACAACATCCCAATGATGAACGTAACTGTATTGTTTGCTTAAATGTACCAATAAACTTAATGGAAAAAAAGGTCATTACATCCTTTTAAGGAGAAAAATCCAAAAGGAAGGGATAGCAATCATAAATATTTATGCACCAAATACCAGCACATTCAAATATATAAAACAAATATTTTTCCATTAAATTTGTTGGTACTTTTTAGGTACACAGTACAGTTACATGAATCCTTGGGATCTTGTACCTTTACATGATGTATCTTGGTCCTTAGTTTTTCCCCATTCCCCTGCCCTCTCTTCATCACCTCCACGCCTCCCTATTTACAAAGACTTTGTTTCCATTTTTTACTTTTCTCATATTTTTTCTTTTCCCTTCTTTCCTTTCCCCTAGTCTACCCACTTCTCCTACTCCTTTAGTGCTTTTCTTCCTATTTCACTTTATCAATTATACATTTGAACCTTATTTACACTTTTAGCTTTTTACATCAGAGAAATTATTCAGTATTTATCATGTGTCCTATTTATTTCACTTAAGAGTATGGCCTCAATAGGCATCCATTTAGCTATAAATATCTCTAGATTCTCATTTTTTATGGCTGAGTAATACTCTATTTTATAGAAAAAACACATCTTCTTTATCCAGTTTCCAGTTGATGGGCAATTAGGCTGTTTCCAAGTTTTCCCTATTACAAATTGTGCCACCATAAATATGGGTGTACATATATCTCTGTGGTATGATTCTTTTAGCTATTTTGGAAAGATACCCAGAAGAGGGATACCTGGGTCAAATGTGACCTCTAATCCTAGATATTTGAGGTATCTCTCTATTGATTTCCACATTGATTGCACCAATATGCGCTCCCACCAACAATGGAGAAGGATTCCTTCCTCTACACAACCACACTAGCATTTTTTACTAGTTAATTTCTTAATAGGAGCCATTCTTTCTGGGGTGAGCTGGAATCTCAGTGTTGCTTTTGTCTGCATCTTTCCAATGACCAGTGATGCTGAACATTTTTTCATATGAAAAAATTCTTTTACTTGTTTGTCTGAGAAATATCTGTTCATTTCAGATGCCCATTTTTTAATTGGGTCTTTATATTTGAGGGTCTGATTTTTTTGAGTTCTTTGTATATTCTAGATAGTAGACCTTTGTCTGAGGATCAGCTGTTAAACAGTTTTCCCACATTGTAGGTTGTCTCTTAGCTCTGTTGGTGGTTTTTCTTGCAGAGCAAAAGCTTTGTAATAAGATGAGATCCCAATTGTTGATTTACAGTATAGTTTCAAGTTCGAGATTGTGATAGCCCCTGCCATGTCTCTGTTGGCTAGAATGGCTTTTGCTATTCTAGGTATCTTCTGGTTCCAAATGAATTTTTGGATTGTTTTTTTCAAGTTCTGTGAATATACTGTTGGTATTTGAATCAGGGTTGCATTGAATCTGTATAGCAGTTTTGTAAGTATGGCCATTTTAGCTATGTTGGTTCTTCCTACACAGTTACAAGGGATGTCTTTCCATTTTCTTATATCCTCTTCAATCTCTTTTTTTTTAGAGTGCTGTAGTTTTCCATGTAGAGGTATTTTGCTTCTTTAATTAAACTGATTCATAGATATTTCTTTTTTATACTATTGTGAAAGGAATTGTTTCACTAATTTCTCTCTCAGTGAGTCTGTTATGTGTGTAGAAGGTTATTGATTTTTTAGTACTTACCTTATATCTAGCTACTCTACTGAATCTGTCAATTAAGTCTAGAATTCTTCTGGCAGAGTTTTTTGGGTCTTCTGTGTAAAGTATCACATCATAGCAAAAAATGACAGTTTAACTTCTCCCTTTCCTATCTTTATTGCTTTTATTTCTTTCTCTTGTCTAATTGCTGTGGCTAATTGTTTCCAGAATATTGAACAGTAGTGGTGATAGTGAACATCCTTGTCTTTTTTCTGATTTTAGTGTGAAGGTTTTCAGTTTTCAGTTTTTCATCATTTAGTATGAGGTCAGCTGTTGGGTTATCATAGATAGCCTTTATCAAGTTAAGATAAAGGCCATCTATACCAGTTTCCCTCTGCAGGGTGTTTCTCATGAATTGGTGTTGGATTTTGACAAATATTTTTTCTCCATCTATTGAGATGATCATATTTTTTGTCCATGACTGTTATTATAGTATATTACATTTATTGATTTACATATGTTGAACCATCCTTGCATCCTTGGAATAAATCTTACTTGGTCAGGGTGTGTGATCTTCTTCATGACCCTCTGTATACTATTTGTGCATATATTATTAAGGATTTTTTCATCTATGTTCATTAGGGGGATTATCCTGCAGTTCTTTTTTGGTTGTGTCTTTCTCTGCTTTTGGAATGAAAGTAACACTTGCTTCAGGAATGAATTTGGAAGTATTGCTTCCCTTTCAATTTATTGAGAAGTTTAAAGAGTAGTGGCAATAGTTCTTCTCTAAATATTTTGTAGAATTAAGCAGTGAACCCATCAAGACATGGGCTTTTCTTTGTTGGTAAATTTTTAATTACATTTTCAGTTACGCTGATTGTAATTGAGTTGTTTAGAATTTTTATTTCTTCTTTTACCAACTTGGATAATTCATATGTATCTAGAAATGTGTTTATTTCATCTATGTTCTGCATTTTATTAGAGTACAAGTTCTTGAAGTAGGTATTGTTGATCCTCTGAATATCTTCTGGATCTTTTGTGACTTCAACTTTTTTTTGCTAATTGCATGGATTTGTGTCTTTCTCTTTCTTTCTTTCTTTCTTTCAAGATTTGTTAAGGGTATACCAATTTTATTTATTCTTTTGAAAACCCCACTCTTTGGTTTATTGATTTTTTTGTATTTTTCTCTTAGTCTCCTACACATTGATTTCTCCTCTGATCTTTATAATTTTTGAACCCATCTTGTATGAGCTTTGTGTTTGTCTTGCTTTTCTTTTCCTAGGAGCTTAAGTTTCACCATTACGTTGTTTATTTGAACTCACTGTGTTTTCCTAGTGTGGGCATTCACTGCTATGAATTTTCCTCATAGAACTACTTTCATTGTGTCCCATAGATTTTTGTATATTTTATTGGCATTATCATTTAATTGTAGAAACTGTCGAATTTCTTCTTTACTTTCCTGTGTGACCCATTGGTTGTTCAGGACAGTGTTATTCAATTTCCATGTGTTTTTGAAGTTCTTACAGTTTCTTATTCTATTGATTTCCAGTTCAATTGCACTATGGTCTGATAATATACATGAGGTCACTTCAATTCCTTTGCATTTACTTAAACATTCCATAAGCTAGTATGTGGTCTATTATTTAGAATGACCCATGTACAGCTAAAAAGAATGTATATTGATTTTGTGGGGTGGAACACTCTGTAGACACCTATTAAGTCCTCTTGGTTCAGTTCTGTTATTTTGTTGTTGATAGATGATCTGTCTACTTGTGCCAGTGGGGTATTGAGGTCCCTACTACAATTGTATTAGTGCTTACTTGGATTTTCATGTCCCTTAAAATTTGTTTTGTATAGTTGGGGCATTAGCATTTGGTGCTTATATATTTATGATTGTCATCTCTTCTTCTTGGATTGTCCCCTTTACAAGGATGTAGTAACCTTTTTTATCTCTCATAATTACTTGTGGTTTGAAATTTACTTTGTCTCAAAATAAGATAGCTACCCCTGCTTTTTCCCAGTTTCTGTTGCATGGAGAACTGCTTTCCATCCTTTTACATCCAGTCTCTGCAAGTCTGTTTCTTTTGATTGGTGAATTGAGATCATTAACATTGATGTTTATAACTGATATGTATTGTGTTATCATTGTCATGTTATTGTCCTGTTGTTTGGTCTTTTTAATTTTTCCCCCCTCTCCCTTTAATTTCTTGCCCTGCTCAATGGATTTGCTTTGTTGAGACTCATGGAGCTGTGACCTTAATTGTATTTTTTAGGATATTGTTTAGAATTATTTGGAGTGCTGATTTGGTATTCATGAAGTTTCTCAGTGTTCTTTGTCATGAAAATACTTTATCTCCCCATAAATTGTGAAAGATAGTTTTGCAGGATACATCAGTCTATGTTGGAAGTTGTTTTCTCTTAGGGCTTGAAATACCTTACTCCAGGCTGTCCTTGAGAGTTTTTGTTGAATTCTTCTGCAATTCTGTTGGGCTTCCCTTGCACGTGATTTGTTTCTATTCTCTAACTGCTTGTAGTATTTTGTTCTTCTGTTGGATTTCTGGGATCTTCATTATTTTATGTCTAGGTGTATGTTTTTTGATTGTGGCTAGTTGGTGTCCTATATGCCTCACTTAACTGTATGTTAAATTCTTTTGCTCTGTTTGGGAAGTTATCTCTCGTTTGTTGTTTTTTATGTCATTTGTACTTTCTCTTGCTTTTTCAAGGACTCCTATCAGTTTTATATTATTCTCCTTTGTGTCATCTAGAATCTGTTGAATTGATTTCTCATGGTCCCTTACTATTTTTAAGACATCTCCCTTTTCATGCCACAGATTGCCATTCTGTCTTCTAGATCTGAGATTCCATCTTCTATATCTGATATTCTATCTTCAGATTGGCTCAGCCTGTTGTGTATACTTTGAAGAGATTTTTTTTTTTAATCTCCTGGATATGTTTGAATCTGTTTCATGGATTCCATTTCTTTCTTATGTTGGGCATTCATGGTTTCCATTTCTTTCCTAGGCTGGGTATTCATGGCTAATATCATGGTCCTGAACTCATCTATTTTTTACCTGTTTCTGCTTTAGTCTTTAATCATGTCTTTCATTGTGCTCACCATCTCTGTAGTTATCTGGAGAATTATTTCTGTTTTACATTTTTCTGTAACCTCATTCATTGTTTTGTTACTTCCCATGCTATCAGTTCAATGTGGCCAGGTGGTTGACTGTCAGAATTTTCCACCTCATTTCTGAAGAATTTGCCTTTGGTAAGCTGTGCATCTGTGTTTGCCCCTTGCTTAAATGCCTTGTCATTTTATTTTTGTTGTTGGTACAGTCCTTGGTTTAATTTTCTTTTTAATGCTTCTATCTTCCAGATTTAGCTGGACTTTAGGTTTTGAGTCTCTAATGACTTTGAGACACTCTAATTTTCATAATATCAAGAAGGACAACAGATTTGATCAATCACAATACCTTATTCCAAGTGATAGTCAGCAGCATAATAACATCAATCACAGCTTGGAAAGTGATAATTTGTGGTAGTTATTAATCTGTCACCTTTAACCATGTGAATTAAATAAAAATCAAGGACCAGTCCATAATATGTTTACAGTGAATAAACTCTTCAATATAGCAACTTTACCCTTCAGGATGGAGACTTAGCAGGAGTTGGGTGGAGAGGGAGAGATAGGTAGAAGGATAGGGAAAGGTTCAAACTAAGGCCAGAGGCCATAGGAAGATCACATAAACTCTAGGAAATCATTTAAGACAAGAGGAATAGACAGAATGAAAAAAGAGACAAAAATAGAACAACCTAACAGCAGTAGGGAAGCTAGAAACTATACTCACTTTCCTTCAAAACTAATGATAATTGAAAGAAGGAGAAAGAGGGAAGAAAAGAAGAAATCTGTATTAGGGCAGGAATAGGAACAAAAAGGGAGATGAATAACAACGTGGGGGAGTGAGTGAGAGAAAGAAAAGATGAAAAAGGGAAAAATAAAGAAAAAAATGAAGATTTTGAAAAGAGTGGGAAAAATCAAAATTAAAAATAAGAGGAAAAGAATATATAATTTTAAAAATAAAAAATAAAAATGAAGGACCTCCTTCAGGGTATTTCTCTGCTGTCACAATAGACAATATGGGCAGTAGTGTTCAGATCTAAGTCAATTAGTCTCAGCAGGCCAGGAGCAGAACCCTCAAATTCAGGCTGATATCTGGCCACAATGCCGCAGTTGAGCTCCTTGACCTCCTACAGGGGGGAACTCTGCAAGTTTCTACTGCAGGTTCCAGCTATCCTCCCCATGAGGATAGTCCAAGTTCTGAAGGGAGGCAGTGATTCCTCCAATTTTCCAATCATGGTGGTCTGGTGTGCCTTTATTGCAGAGATTCTCTTCACTTTCCCTGTGGGCTTTAGTTTTCATCAAGGAGCCTGAGAGAGGTCTTATTTCTATTATTCACTTCTGCTCTATCTTCTGGAGTTCAGGACATTGGCATTTATGACCCCCTGTGCCTCTGCAGTGTGGATCAGAGTACCAGCACAACCAGGAGGCCAGAGGCAGTGGGAGCTGCTGGGGTCATGCTACAGAGGTGACCACATGGCTTCACTCCTCACAGGTCTGTGCTGCTCATAGTCTTCACTAACATAGTTTAACTGCAGCATTTTTTCTGATTACCTGTAATGAACTGGGAAAAGCAGGACAGTGCAGAGGAACCGAGAGGGAGATGCAAGTGCATTCTTGGCCAGCTTTCCAGGTAGCTCATGGGCTGAGATAGTGTAATAAAACAACTATTAACATATACAAAAATTCAAATAAGTCTCAATAAAATTGTAATGGGAGACCTCAATATCCCACAGTAACAAATAGACAGATCAACTAGATGAGAGGTCAAAAAAAGATATTAGAACTAAATTGACCATTTGAAAAAATGGACTTAGTAGGTGTCTACAGAGTGTTCCAACATGTTGAGATCTCCTTCTAGAGGAGGTGACTTGGGGAGATGACCACAGGCACAATGAATGACCAAAAGCTGATGGCTAATGGCAAAGTTTATTTCTAATGCAAGGTGTTATATACTAGTTTCAAGGCCACACCACAGTGATTGGTAATAAATCTCAATTACAAGGAGGCATGGGTAAGATAAATAACCAGTCACAACAAGCGTCAAGCAGATATACACTGTTTAAGCTAAGAATATAACATCAAGATAAGACAGCATCTGTTTATGACCAGAAGGGAGTGTAAACTGGGAACAAGAGCAAACACAGAGTTCAGGGGATTGTTTGTAAGTCAAGGGATTTGGCTCCAGCATGTTGCCTTCAGGACTCCTGTGCCCAGGTGAGAACTAGCATTCCAGGGCTCGGGGTCAGCACTTCAGCCGCCCATCCTCTCATGCCCCAACACCAACCCACAACATCAGAATATACATTCTTCTCAGCTGCACGTAGGACATTCTCTGAAATAGACTACATATTAGCACAAAGAACATGCTTAAGTAAATGCAAAGGAATTGACATTATCTCATGCATTTTACCAGACCATAGTGCAATGAAATGACAAAAAAACCCACAAAAACTTCATAAACACATGGAATCTAGATTACACCCTCCTGAGCAACCAATGGGTTACAGATAAAATTAGAGAAGAAATTAGACAGTTTCTACAATTAAACAGTAGTGCCAATATAACATACTAGGACTTTTGGGACACAATGAAAGCAGGCCTATGAGGAAATTTTATAGCAATGAATTCCTATGTCAGAAAACAGAGCCACCATAAGTGGCTTAAATGTAAAATTTCTCTCCCTAAAATATGTCCTGGGCTTCTCAACTTTCAAATTCCTCAAATACCAAATGCAATCTTCAGAAAGATTCAAGATCATTTCTAAAACAATGTTTTTGTGTGTGCTCATGATGTCACAAGAAGGAAAACAAAAAGGAATGTTCTGCTTAAAAATATATTTATTAGATATTTCTACCTACATTAAGAATAAAACATGGTTTCAAACTGAAAAAAAAAAAAGAAACCAGAGGGAGCTCAAATAAACAACCAAATAGTGAACCCCAAGCTTCTAGAAAAATGAAGAGCCAGTCAAGTCTAAAGCTCATTGAAGGGAGGACATTATAAAGATCAGAGCAGGAGTTAATGCAATAGAGACTAAAAATATAATACAAAGAATTAATGACTCAAAGAGTTCATTCTTTGAAAGAGTAAATAAAATTGATAAAACCTGAGCAAACCTTATCAAAAAGAGGAAAGAGAAGACTCAAATTCATGTAATAGGACAGAAAAAGGTGAAATCATAACAGATCCTACAGAAATCCAGAAAATCAATAGTTAATTCAAGAACCTATATTCTAAAAAGAATATAGAGAAATATACAGATTCCTAGATACATATGAATTACCAAAGCTCAATAAAGATGATATAAAAATTTTAAATTAAACCATAGCAGCCAATGAAATTAAAGATGTAATTAAAATAAAATGATACCCCCCAAAAAAAAGATTAGATAGGCTGGGGATTTAGCTCAGTGGTTCCAGCACCTGCCTTGTAAGTGCAAGGACCCAAGTTCAATCCCTAGTACCAATAAATAAATAAATAATGAAAAGAAAAGCTTAGGTCCTAATGAATTCACTGCTGAATTTTGAAAGAAATTTAGAGAAGACATAGTGCTCCTACTGCTCAAACTGTTTCATGAAATTGAAAGGGAAGCAGTGTTCCCAAGTTAATTCATAGAAGCAAACATTACCCTGATACCAAAACCAGAGAAGAATCTAAACAAAAAGAAAAACTACAGGTCAATTTCCCTAATGAATATAGATGCAAAAATGTTCAATAATGTACCAGCAATCAGAATGAATCAAATCATCAAGAATATTATATATCATGGTTAAGTAGGACTCACTCCAGAGATGCACAGTGGTTCAACATATGCAAATCAATAAATATAATATGCCATATTAACAGAATCAATGACAAATAAAACATGTGATCATCTCAATTAGATGTAAAGCATTTGGCAAAGTCCAACACCCACTTATGATAAAAAATCTCTACAGAAAATTGGAATAGATGATCTTTATCTCAGTCTGATAAAAGCCATCTATGATAAGCCAAAGCCAACATCACACTAAATGTATAAAAATTGAAAGCTTTAACTCTAAATTCAGGTACACAACAAGGATGTCCTCTATCACCACTCTTATTCAATACATTGTGGAAACATTAGCTAAAATAATTAAATAAGAGGAAGAAATAAATAAGGATAAGGAAGAAGTGAAATTATCATTATTTCTGGATGACATGGTACACTGCATAGAAGACCCCAAAAATTCTACAAAAGACTTCTAGATTTAGTAACCAAATCCAATAGCATACCTAGATACAAAGTCAACACTCAAAAATCAATGGCATTCCTGTATATAAATAACAAACTCACTGACAGAGCAATTAGGGAAACAACAACTTTCACAATAGCATCCCCCAAAATGAAATACTTAGGAATCAATCTAATAAAGAAAGTAAAAGATTTTTACATTGAAAAACTACAGTATTATGAAAAGGGATATCAAAGAGGATATCAAGAAATGGAAACATAGACTTTGTTCTTAGGTAGGAAAAACCATATAGTGAAAATGGCCACACATTCAAAATTGTTATGCAGATTTAATGCAATTCTGATCAAAATTCCAACAGCATATCTCACTGAATTAGAGAAAATAATCCTAAAATTCATTTGAAATCAGAAAAGAACTTGAATAGCAAAGGTTAATTGTGGGCAAGAAAGGCAAGGCAGAGGGCATCACAATCCCCTTCTTAATATCTTCCTGAAGAATTAAAAGTATCATCCCATAGCTATATGTGCACACCCATGTTTACAGCAGCATAGTTTGTAATAGCTAAGTCCTGGAAATAGGCCAAATGTCCATCAACCAATAAATGGATAAAGATGCAGGGTTTTTATACAATGGAGTACTACCCTTCCACAAATAAGTATAAGCTTGAGACATTTCTAGCTAAATAGATGCACCATGGGATCATACTTTTAGGTGAAATAAATCAGATGCACATGTTTAAATACTTTGTTGTCTCTCTAATGAAAAACTAAAAGTGTATATAAGGATCAAAGTATAACAGATATTGAGAAATGGGAAGGAAATGTTCAAATGGGAAGGAGAACAAGGGAAAGGGGAGGGAAAATGGAAAGAAGGGGCAAGAAAAAAGAGAATAGAAAGTCAGGCATGGTGGTCTATGCCTGTAATCCCAGGACTCAGAAGCCTGAGGCAAGACGATCACTGTGAGTTTGAGACCACCCTGGGATACATAATGAGTTCTGGGACAGTCTCAACTACATAGTGAGACCCTGACTTAAAAAACCTAAAAAAATTTTTTAAATATAAATAAATAAATAAATAAAAGAGAGAGAACAGATGAAAAAAGCATAAAGAAGGAGAGGAAGAGAGGTTGGAGGAGAGAATAATCGGGAAAAAAGAATCAAGATATATCATGTGGAGATACAGATTCCCTGTGATGAATGTTGTAATTATATATGTGTAAAGTAAATACCAAAAAGTTTCTGTGGTGTGATAAACTAAAACTGTAAGAATCAAAATGTATAATTGATATTGTGTAATAGGAAAAAAGGTCTAAAGGTGTAGGGGAAGTGGGAGGGGTAGGGGGAAGGTACAGAGGGAAGAGAAAAAATAAGAGAAAAGAAAAAAATGGAAACAAAGTCTTTGTAAATAGGAAAGGGTGGAGGGGTTGAAGGGAGACCAGGGTAATTGGAAAAAATAAGAAGAAAGATATGTCATGTAAAGATTCAAGATCCCAGTGATGAATGTAACTGTATTGTATACCTAAAGTGTACCAATAAAGAAAAGAAAAAAAAACGAAGTGTAAATTGTACCAATAAAATTTTTAAAAATTGATTGAAAAAATATTGATGATACACTGCAAAATACTTAAGGGAAAAGATAGAATAAAGTTTGCTTATCTTAACATGAGGTATAGGGATTTTTTTGGACTAAGTGTGGCTGGTATAATCACAAGGGTTTTTAAAAGTGGAAGGACATAGAAAAGATAACTTGTGCAATGGCAATGTGGTGAGAACTTGGCCTGATATTATTGACTTTGAAAAGAGAAAACTACAAGCCAAAGAATGGAGGTAGCTTATAGGAAATTCAAAAGGCAAGGAAATTCATTTTTCCCTACAGTCTCCAGAAAGTAGTATTTTCCTCTTATATTCTGATTTTAGTTCACTGAGATCAATTTCAAATTTATGAACCCTAGAAGTGGCTTTCTAGGGTTACACAAAGTAATTTTACAGAATGTTACTAGGGATGAAAAATTATAACTCAGTCTTTTCAACCAGTAGAAATAACAATCATAGAAGTATTTGTACCATGTCACAGAATTCCAAAACATGTGAAACAAAAACTGATAGAACTTCAAAAATAGACATATTCTTAATTATTGTTTTCAATGTTCCCTCACAGTTAATAAACCAAGTAAACAAAAAAATGTTATAACAGACTTGTATAACACTATCTTTTTTTTTTTTTTTTTTTTTTTTTTTTTTTGGTACCAGGGATTGAACTTGGGTCCTTGTGCTTGCAAGGCAGGACAACAAACCACTGAGATAAATCCCCAGCCAACACTACCATTTAATTTTACCTAGTTGAGGAGAATAAAGTACTCTACATAACAGAAGACATGTTAATTTTAGGTGAACAAGAAATATTTAAAAAAATAGGCCGTATTTTAGGGCATGGAAAATTCTCTAAATATTACAAAATATTCAAATATTATATTCTTCTCTAATTACAATGCAATTTAATTTAAAACCAGCCAGTAGGGGACAGATTTTTGAAAATGCATCCAAATATTTAAAAACTACATACCACATTTCCAAACAACATGAGGCAAAAAATTGAAAGGTAAATTAACAATTATTTTGAACTTAATGAAAATGAAAATGTATAAAATGCCACACTTTTATAGCATCAGCATCAATATTAGAAGAGAAAAAACAGCTAAAATTAATGACATCTATTTCCACATTAGGCAACTAGAGAAATCAGCACAAATTAAATTCAAAGAATGCAGTAAAAAGAAAATAAGGGCCAGGTGTAGTGGCACACTCCTGTAATCCCAGCACTCAGGAGGCTGAGGCAGGAGGATTGCTGTGAGTTCAAGACCAACCTGGGCTACACAGTGAGTTCCAGGGCAGTCTGAACTACATAGTGAGACCCTGTCTCAAAACACCAAAAAAAAAAAAAAAAAAAAAAAAAAAAAAGAAAACAATAAATGTCAAAAAAGAAATCAGTGAAATAGGAAACATGAAAATGGATTAAAAAAATTAAAACTGACTTTTTTCAGGGAAGTGATAAGTGAGCAAGAAAAGAAGAGAGAAATGCAGACAACTAGTATCAGGAATCAGATAAATGATATCATTACAGATTTTAGAGATATTAAAAGGCTAACAAGAAAACATTACAAATAAATTTATGCCAATAAAATTGACAACTTGGATAAGGCTTCTCACCAAAAAAAAAAACCAAAGTGCAGATGGTTTCCCTAGTTAATTACACTAAATATTTAGAAAAATTACCAAAAAATTTTTACATAATCTTCCAGGGATTAAAAAGGAGGGACAATTTTCCAAGTCACTGCAACAGGTCAGCATTGAAAAGATACAAGAACAGATAAAAATTAAGAGTTAATAATAAATATCCTTCATAAAGATAGTTAAAAGTTCTAAAAATTTTAATAAATTATATTCAACTATATAAAATGATAATATATCATAGCCAGATGGATTTTTTAGGAATGCAAGTTAAATATACAAAATTCAATCAAAACAGGGGTATTCTGGTAAAATGACAGAGTTAGAACCACCAGAAATCTTTCTCCTCTCCTAGGCAATTATTGCACTGGCAGAAAGAATCTGCCTGGTGTGATTATCTTGGAACTCTGGATTCTATTTAAGGATTGAAACTTCTAGAGTAAGGATAGGATGGCAAAGCACAATTAATTTCAACTCTTGGTGCAGTGGCAGCCAAGGTGGGCAAGTGGGTGTGCTCCAATCTCTGATTGCTATTTTTAATCTGAAACATGCTGACAAAGAGGTAGCAGTCAATGCTGCTACACCTTCCAACATTGTTGAAAGATCTTCTTTGGCTGAACTGATTTTCAGGGTATTTAATGGGCCAATCGTTTTGTCTTCTTTCATCATTTTTTTCTTCTTTCCTTATTAGGAGACAGACATGGAAGATGAGAGCATTTAAAAGTAGGCACATATATGGAGAAAATTAGAAACTCACCATGACATGAAATTTGAAATAGAAGGATGCTATAAAATAATAAAGAATGAAGAGGGCTAGGGATTTAGCTCAGCTGCCTGCCTCACAAGTGGAAGGACCGAGTTTTATCCTCAGTAACACACACACACACACACACACACACACACACAGAATAAAGAAATAGGGTCAGGGATTTGGCTCAACGGTTCTGCCACCTGCCTCGCAAGCACAAGGACCCAAGTTTGACCCCCACTACAAAACAAACAAACAAACAAACAGAAAACCCAACAATGAAGAAATAATCCTCTCCGTAAATGTAAAAACATGAGTAATTGTAAAAGCTAGTACTATTGCAAACATGGCCTGAAATTCTACTTTTTGTTTTCTACATGCTTTAGAAGGCTAATATATCAAAATATTATATTTTTTATGAGACTAACACATTTTTAAATTAATTTATATTTTAGACACATTATACAAATATAATTTTGTAGCATCAACAACTGAATGAGGTGAAAATAGAACTGTTAAAAGGGAAGTTTCATATGAAATTGAAGCTAAGCATAGAATTTTAAAATAAAATGTTACCAGTTCAGTATGTTCAATGTAAAACTCTGGTAATGAAAAGAAAATAATACACAAAAAGCAAATGAGAAAAGGATTCAGGTATTTCACTACAAAAAAAAATCATATAACCACAAAAGAAGGCAGTAAATGAGGGACAAAAACTGCTTTAAGATGTACAAAAATGGGGGTAAATTTACAGAAGACCCTCCTTATCAGTTATTGCTTTAAATATAAATGGGTTAAATTGTACAATAAAAAGACAAAGATTGGCAGAATAGATTTTTAAAAATAATACAACTATTTACTATTCACAAGTACATACATATTGAAAATGGAAGGCTGAAAAATGAAATACCATCAAAATAGTAACCAGAGCAGAGTGAGGGGGCATACAAATAAACAAAATAGACTTTAAGTAAAAAGTATATGAAACACAAAGAAAATCATTAAAAATTAATGAAAGATGAATGCAGCAAAAAGATAAAATAATTATAAACTTAATAATTATGTATCTAATATACAAATCTGAGAAGCAAAATTTTGTAGAATTAAAGGGAGAAATAGTTCTACAATAATGAGTGGATATATTAATACTCCATTTAAAAATAGAATAGAAGATAAGTAAGGTGATAGTGAACTTTAATAACACCAGAAACCAATCAACTTTAGTATACAATACACAAAACTCCACCCAACAACAATAGTGTATATATCTTTCTCAAGTATTTGTGAAGTATTTTCCAGGACAGATTATGTTAAGGCACAAATTAAGTCTCAAAAGATATGAAAAGATTAATATATTACAAAGTGTCTTTACAGTAACAACTACATGAAGCTAGGAATCAGTAACACAAGGAAAATTCACTAATTTTTGGAAATTAACACACCTCAGGCAACTAATGAATCAAAGAATAATTCACAAGTCAAGTTAGAAAACTTGTAAAGATGAATGAAAATGAAACATACTCAGTTTATGGGTTGCAGAAAAAAATCTATGCTGAGAGATTTTATCCAAAAAAGCAAGAAAAACATGAAAGCTTGACTCAACATCCTAACTTTAAAAATCTAATGAAGTAGATAAAGGGCCAACTGGACACAAAGATAACAGATAGAAGCAATAATAAAAGATTACAGCAGATTCAAACAAAATAAAATACAGTAGATAAAATTAACAAAATTAAAAATGAATTCTTTAAAAAAGAGTCACAAAATTTAAAAAATCTAGTCAGATGGATTAACAAAAAGATAGAAAAGACTCAGATTACTAAAATTGAAAATGAATGTGAGGATATTTCTGATTCTATGGAAATAAAACATCTTGAGAGCACTATGAGCAACTGTACACCAGCAAACTTACCAAAAGAGATTCATTCATAGAAACATGAAACCTACACAAATTGAACTATGAAGAAACAAACTCTGAAGGCTTACAATTATAAGGAGATTGAGTCAGTAACCCAAAATCTTATAACAATAACAACAAAAATCTCAGATGTTATGACCTCATTGGTAAACATACCAAATATTTAAAGAAAAATTAGCAAAAACCCTTCCTAATTTAAAAAAGGAAGAGGAAATAATATTCCTTAATTCATTATGTGAGGCAGAATTATTCTGAGACTAAAGGTAAAAGCCTATGAGAAAACTACCTAACAACATTCTTATGATTATTGATATAAAACCCTTCAACAAAATTCTAAAAAATGTAATTCTAAAGCACATTAAAGGTGTATGTACTAAGATTATGTAAGTTTTATTTTTAGAATGTTAAGGCTGGGTCAACATATAGACCCCGATCGATTTAATGTGCCATATTGACAGATTGAGAAAACCACATAATAATCTCAATTAATGTAGAAAAGCCATTTGATGAAATAGAACAGAGGCTCATGCTGAAAACTCTCAAGCTAATCTAAGGAAATCACCCAAACATCATCATCTTCATCATCATCAAAAAACTAAGTATGTATGAAAACCCCAGTGAACATCATTGTTAATGATAAAAGATTGAACTTTTTTTTCCATAAGCTGAAGATAAAAGCAAAGATGCTTGATTTTACCATGTCTATTAGGCTCAGTTCTGGAAGTGTTAGCCAGAGCAAATAGACAAGGAAAAGAAATAAAAGGCATCCAAATCAGAAAGGAAGAAGTAAAAATGTATATGCTGACAAATGATATGATCTTATATAAAAATATCTAAAATTTTTATCAAAAATTGCAATTAAGTTTAGCAAAATAGCAAGAAACAAAATCAAAAGATAAATTCTGTAATATTCATGTACATTAACAATGAATACAGAAAGTAGAGAAAATAAAATGACTCAATTTATAGTAACACCCAAAAGAAAAAAATGCTTGGGAATTAAGATGAAAAACTTATATAATGAAAATGACAAAATATTTCTGAAAAATACAAATAAAATTCAAATTATACTTCATTTCATATCCATTAAAATGGCTATTATCAAAGAAAAAATATTGGTGAGTATGTGTAAAAATGAAAATCGATATGTTTTGCTGATGGAAATGTAAAATGGTAGATCCACTATGGAAAATAAAACCATCATATGTTCCAGAAATTTCACTTTTGACTATATATCCAAAATAATCAAAAGGAGGATTGTGAAAATATATTTTTATATCATGTTAAGAGCAGCATTATTTATAACACTAAAAATTATAAGACACCCAAAAATTCATTAATAGACATGTAGAAAGCAATGGATCATTATCTAGCCTTAGTAAGAGAATGTTAAAAAAGAAGAAAATGTGATATATACTACAACATAGGTAAATCATGAGCATATTATTGTAAGCAAAACAATCCAATAACAAAAAGAAAAAAAATGTCTGCAATGATTCCATCTATATGAGGTATTCAGAGAAAGCAGACTCATAGAAGCAGAGAGTGGAATGGTAGTTGGCAGGTGGTAGGAGGTGGGGCAATAGGAAATAATTATTTAATTCAAATGCAAGTCTCTTTTGCAAGATGAAAAGAGTTCTGAAATAGAAATTGTTATGGTGACAACAATATCAATACATTTAATGCCATTGACCTGTGTACGTAAAATAGGTATTGGAATTGTATATTTTTTCACAATAGAAATAGAGAGAAATAAATGTTATTATTCGCATTAGTAAACAATAAAATAAAACATGTAATCATCTCAGTTTGCACAGAAAAAAAACATGAAAAAAATCCTATACCCATTCCTGAGAAAATCTGTCATAAAATTTAAAACATTCAGGCACTTACTGTATAAAAAGTACACGTATGAAAAAGATCTATAGCAAACATCTTTTAGGGATTACCTTATGAAGATCAATATTCATATATTACTTATTAGAATTGATCTTGTTAGAAATTTATATTTATCCACAGATTAATTTTATTTAAGTGCAATTTTTTGTCATTTGTACTATTGTAACATATTTTAGTTTCATGTATGAGAAAGTTCACAAAGCAATAATCTGTCATAATCATGATTTTAAATATGTTTACATTTATGCTCTTCTATTTTAATATAATTTTATTATTCCAATCAAACCATTTTTCTTCAGCTTGAGTAATTTTCTCTAGTGTTTCTTCAGTGTTGATTTACTTGCAATAAAATCTGTTTTTGTCTGTTTGTTTGTTTTTTTACAATGTACTATGTGGTAAAAATTCACCTAAAATTTACTATTAACTTTTCTAAAAACTTTATTGGTACATTTTAGGTATGCATATGATCATGTGCATAATTGGAAATTTGTACCTGTATTGATATAGCTTTGTTTTTGTTTTTTCCTATTTCTCCTTCCACCACTCCCTACTTGCAAAAGCTTTGTTTCATTTTTTTCTTCTTTTCTCATATTTTTTCTTTCCCTTCTTTCCTTTCCCCCACCACCCTACTTCCCTTTCCCCTTTGAAACTTTGCTTCCTATTTCACATTATTTATGTTCCTTTAGCCCTAAATGGTTACAAGTGTATTTCCTTAAAAGCACAGTCACATTCTCTTACATAGTTGTCATGGTGTGTGTTTACATGAACCCCCAAAATCTCATGCAGTCATACATGGGAGCTTTTTCAGAGGTGGATGAATCTAGAGTTTGAGGTTGATTCATGGTACAGTGCTAGGCTCAGGGACACTTGGATTAAATGTGTGAGTGCTACTTCCCCAAAGTAGTCTGGATAAAATAAATGGGTGAGGAAGACACTGTTAAGGCCTCTTATTGCTTTTGCTACCTTCTTCCCACTATGAACTGGTCTCCTCGGCAAAGCTACCTTTTCGTTTAATCTTTTTAAAATTCATTGGTACGTAATAGGCACACAACACTGTTGCATTCATCACTGGGATCTTGTACATATACATGACTTCAAGTTCTTATTTTTCCCCATTTCTAAGCCCTCCCCTCAGCGCCTCCAACCTTCCCTATTTTCTTTTTTTAATTGAGTTTTTTGGTACATTTTAGGTATACAGTACAGTTACATTCATCATTGGGATCTTGTACCTTTACATGACAGGTCTTGGTTCTTATTTATTCCCCTTGTTCCTGCCCTCCCTTCATCCCCTCCTCCCCTCCCCATTAACAAACACTTTATTTCCATTTTTTCATTTTCCCCTATTTTTTTCCTTTCCCTTACCTTTCCCCTACCCTTCTCACTTTCTGTACACATTTAACCCTTTTATTCCCATTTCGCAATGTCAGTTATCTCATTAGGATCTTATGTACTATTACAGTTTATTCTCACCAGAGAAACTATTCAGTATTTACACATGTGTGACTTATTTATTTCACTTAGGAGTATATCCTCAATATGTATCCATTTTCCTATCACAGAATCTCATTTACCATTCTTTATGTCTGAGTAGTATTCCATTTTACAGAAAAACGACATCTTCTTTATCCAATCTCCAACTGATGGGCAAAAGGACCATTTCTGAGTTTTAGCTATTACAACCTGTGCCACTCTAAACTTGGGTGTGCATATATCACTCTGGTATGATTCTTTTAATTCTTGGAAAGATACCCAGCAGAGAGACAGCTGGGTCAAATGGAACCTCTAGTCCCAGCTCTTTGAGGTATCTCCATATTGAGTTCCATAGTGGTTGCACCAGTCTACCCTCCCACCAACAATTGAGAAGTGTTCCTTTTTCTCCACAACCCCGCCAACATTTGTTATTGGGTGATTTCTTGATAGCAGCCATTCTTTGCAGGGTGAGATGGAATCTCAGTGTTGTTTTCATCTGCATCTCTCAAATGACCAGTGATGTGGAACATTTTTTCATATATTTACTTGTTGCTGTTACTTCTTTGTCTGAGAAATGTCTGTTCATTTTGGATGCCCATTTTGAATTGGGTCTTTATATTTGGGGGGACTGATTATTTTGAGTTCTTTATATATTCTAGATAATAGTCCTTAACTGAGAAATATCTGTTCATTTCAGATTCCCATTTCTGAATCAGGTCTTTATATTTGGAGGGACTGATTGTTTTGAGTTCTTCACATATTCTAGGTAATAGTCCTTTATCTGAGGATCAGCTGGTACAATTTTTTTTCCCACGTTGTAGGTTGTCTCTTAGTTCTGTTCATGGTTTCTTTTGCACTGCAGAAGCTTTTTAATAAGGTGAGATCCCAGTTGTTGATTCTTTCTGCTAGTTCCCATGCTACAGAGGATTTGTTCATAAAGTCTTTTCCTGTGCCAATGTCTTCCAGAGTTCTGCCTAACTTATCTTCCAACAAGTTTAGTGTTTTTGTTTTTATATTTAGATCTTTAATCCACTTGGATTTTAATTTAGTGTATGGTGAAAGATAAGGTCTAGTTTTAATCTTTTGCAGGTTGAGATCCAGTTTTTCCAACACCATTTATTATAGAGGCCATCCTTCCTCCAGTGGGGATGGTCAGCTCCTTTGTCAAAGATGAGGTAGCTGAACATCTGCAGTTGTTCTTGTGTCTTCCAATCTGTTCCATTGATCCGCAGGTCTGTTTCTTTTCCAGTACCATACTGTTTTTATCACAGTGGCTTTGTAGTACAGTTTCAAATTGCAAATTGTTATACCTACTGCCATGTGTCTATTTCCTAGAATGGCTTTTGCTATTCTAGGTCTCTTATGATTTCAAATTAATTTTTGGATCCTTTTTTTCTAGTTCTGTGAATTATAGTGTTGGAATTTCAATTAGCATTTCATAGAATCTATATAGCAGTTTTGGTTGCATGGCCATTTTCACTATATTCATTCTTCCTACCCAGGAGCACCAGATATCTTTCCATTTTCTTATATCCTCTTTGATCTCTTTTTCCAGAGTGCTGTAGTTTTCAGTGTAGAGGTCTTTTGCTTCTTTTGTTAAATTGATTCCTAGATACTTCATTTTTTGGGTTGCTATTGTGAAAAAAATTGCTTCCCTACTTTCTCTCTCAGTGAGTCTGTTATTTGTATACAAGAAAGCTATTGATATTTGGGTGTTGACCTTGTATCCAGCTACTCTGCTGAAAGTGGCAATTAAGTCTAGAAGTCTTTTGGTAGAGTTTTTTGGGTCTTCAATGTAGAGTATTATATCATCACCAAATAGTGACAGTTTAACTTCTTTCTTTCCTATCTTTATTGATTTAATTTCTTTCTCTTGTCTAATTGCTGTGGCTAATGTTTCCAGAGCTATATCAAAGAGGAGTGGTGATAGTGGGCATACTTGTCTTTTTCCTGATTTTAACATGAAGGTTTTCAGTTTTTGGCCTTTTAATATAATGTTGGCTGTTGATTTTTCATAGTTAGCCTTTATTAAGTTGAGATATAGACCATCTTATCAAATTTCTTGCAGGAATTTATCATGAATGGGGGTTGGATTTTGTGAAATGCTTTTTATTCATCTACGAGGATATTTTTGTCCTTTACTCTGTTAATATAGTGTATTAAATTTATTGACTTACGTATGTTGAACCATCCTTGCATCTCTGGAATAAATCCAACTTGGTCAGGATGTATGATCTTCCTGATGATCCTCTGTATTCTGTTTGCTAGTATCTTATTAAGGATTTTTGCATCTATATTCATTGAGGAGATTGGCCTATAGTACTCTTTTTTAGTTGCATCTTTCCCTGGTTTGGCAATCAAAGTGATACTTGCTTCCAGGAATGAGTTTCGAAGTATTGCTTCCCTTTCAATTTCATTGAAAAGTTTGAAGAGTATTGGCAGCAGTTCTTCTCTAAATGTCTTGTAAAATTCAGCAATGAATCAGTCAGGACTGGGCTTACATTTTCAATTTCACTGATTGTAATTGGGGTGTTTAAAATGTTTTTATCCTCTTTGTTCAACTTGGGATATTCATAAGTATCTAGAAATCTGTCCATTTCTTCTGTGTATTCCATTTTGTAAGAGTACAGGTTCTCAAAGTGGGTACTGACTATCCTCTGAATTTCTGTTGGATCTGTTGTGACTTCATCTTTTTCATTCCTAATTGCATGGATCTGAGCCTTTGCTTTCCTTTTTTTTTAAATAAGGTTTGCTAAGAGTTTATCAATTTTATTTATTCCTTCAAAAAAACGAACTTTTCAATTCATTTATTTTTTGTATCATTTTCTTAGTTTCCATTGCATTGATTTCTGCTCTAATCTTTATAATTTCCTCTCTTGTTCGAGCTTTGGGTTTTTCTTGCTCTTGTTTTTCTAGGAGTCTAAGATTCATCATTAGGTTGTTTATTTGAGCTTGCTCTGTTTTCCTAGTGTGGGCATTCGGTGCTATGAATTTTCCACAAAGAACAGCTTTCATTGTGTCACATAGATTTCTGTATGTTGCAATGGCATTTTCATTTATTTGTAAAAACTGTCTGATTTTTTCTTTAATATTCTCTGTGATCCATTGATTTTTCAGGAGAGTGTTGTTCAATTTCTGTGTGTTTGTAAAGTTCCTACAGTTTGTTGTGCTATTGATCTCCCTCTGGATTGCACTATGATTTGATAATATACAGGGAATAACTTTAATTCTTTTTCATTTATTCAAACCTGTTCTGTGAGCTAGTATGTGATCTATCTTGGAGAATGATATGTGTGCAACTGAAAAGAATGTATGTTCTGATTTTGTGGGTGGAACACTCTATAGACATCTATTAAGTCCATGCATTCAAAAGCTTGGCTCAATTCTAGTATTTTGTTGTTGATTTTTTGCCTAGATGGTCTGTCTATTTGTGAAAGTGGGTTATTTAGATCCCCCACTACCATTTTATTAGTTCTTATTTGGTTTTTCATGTTTCTCAATATTTCTTTTATGTAGTTGGGGGCATTAATATTTGGTGCATATATGTTTATGATTGTCACCTCTTCCTCTTGACTTGCTCCCTTTATGAGAATGTAGTGGCCTTCTTTGTCTTTTTTAATCAGTTTGATTTGAAATTTACTTTGTCTGCAAATAAAATTGCTACCCCTGCTTTTTTCTGGGCTTCTGTTGCATGGAGAGTTGTTTTCCATCCTTTCACTTTCAGTCTATGGGCTTCTTTTTGCACTACATCTGTTTCTTGTATACAACATATTGTTGTATTTTGCTTCTTAATCTATTCTGCCAGTCTATTTCTCTTGATTGGTGAGTTGAGGCCATTGACATTGATGATTATGACTGATATGCACTGACTTATTGTTGTCATGTTATTGACCTTTTGTTGACTCTTTTTACATTTTCACCTTCTCCTTTTAATTCCTTGCCTTGCCTATTTGATTTGGTCTATTGAGTTTCATTGTGTTGTTACCTTCACTGTCTTTTTCTAGGATATTGTTTAGAAATCCTTGTAGTGCTGGTTTGGTATTCATGAAGTTTCTCAGGTATTGTTTGTCGTGGAAGTATCTTATTTCCCCATCCATTTTGATAGAGAGTTTTTTAGGATACATCAGTCTAGGTTTTAGGTTGTTTTCTTTCAGTACTTCAAATACCTACTCCAGGCTCTCCTTGACCTAAGGGTTTGTGCTGAAAAGTCTGCTGTGATTCTGATGGACTTTCCTTTGCATGTGATTTGTTTCTTTTCTCTTACTGCTTGTAGGATGCTGTTCTTCTGTTGGATTTCTGGGATCTTGAATATTATATGTCTAGGTGTAGATTTTTTTTTTTTATCTTGACTGGTTGGCGTCCCATATTCCTCACTTATCTGTATATCAAATTCTTCCCTCTGTTTGGGAAGTTTTCTGTCATTAATTCTGTGAACAGCTTTTTAAAGTTATTTGCATTTTCCCCTGCTACTTCATGGATTCCTATCATTCTTATGTTATTCTTCTTTGCATCATCTAGGAGTTGTTGGATTGATTTCTCATGATCTCCTACTATTTTTAAGAGTCCTGTCTTTTCATGGTCACTGACTACAATCTTATCTTCCATATCTGAGTCTATCTTCACATTCTTTTATTCTGTTGCAAAAACTTTCAATAGAGTTGTTAACCTCCTGGATATTTGTTTGAATCTGTTTTATGGATTCCATTTCTTTCCTATGTTGGGCATTTATTGTTTCCATTTCCTTCTTATACTGGGCATTCATGGCTTCTATCATGGTCCTGAGCTCACCTATTTTTTTTGTCAGTTTCTATTATAGAGTCTCTAATCATGAATTTCATTTTGCTCACCATCTCTATGGTTATCTGGGAAATTATTTGTTTTAAATTTTTCTGGAGCCTGATTGATCTGTTTTGTTACTTCCTGTGTTTTGAGTTAAAGATGTCCTGGTGGTTCACTATCAGCCTTTTCATCCTCATTTGCCCTACTGTTTGCCATTGGTAAACTGGAAGTCTGTCTTTGTGTCTTACTTAAGTGTTTTCTCATTTTTTATTTTTGTTGTTGGGTTGTCCTTGGTTTAATTTTTGGGCCATTACTATAATCTTCCTGATATAGTTGCGCCTTAGCTTTTGGGTCTCTAATGACTCACAGACATTCTCATTTTCATAATATCAGAGAAAATAGCTTATTGAATCAATCACAATCCTTTATCCCAATTGATACAACCAGCACCACAATATGATCAAGCACAACTTGCAAATTGACCACTTGCAGCAGTCATTTGTCTATCACCTTCAAACCATGCAAATAAAATTAAAATCATGAAGCAGTCCAAAATACGTTTGCAGTGAATGAACTTTTCAATATAGGATATTATTTACCATTTAGGATGGGGACTTAGACAGAGTTAGGATGAGAGGAGTAGATAAGTAAAAGAGTTGGAGAAGGTTTCAAGTGAAGCCAGAGCACATAGAATGACCACACAATCTTTAGGAAACTGTTAAATTCAAAAGGGATAAACAGAGTATAAGTATAAGGGCATGAATATATAACCTTAATTGTAATAGGGGCTCACTTTCCCTTGAAACTTTTGACTCTTGAGTGAGGTAGAATGACAGGAGAAAAGAAGATAAAGAAAAGAGAAAAAATGATAAAAGAAGAAATCTGAGTTAGGGCAAGAGCAGAAACAGAAAGGGAGATGAGGGATAATATGATGGAGTAAGAAATTGAGTTGGAGAAAGAGGACACAAAAAAGAAAGAATTTGCAAAGTGTAATGAGGAAAAGAAACAAAAAAATAAATTTGAAGGCCTCTTTTCAGACTATATCTCTGCTGTCATAATATACAACATGCACTGCCACGTGCAGAACCACGTCCCCTGATTTCAGCTAGCTGATGGCAGAACCACATGACACAGGCTGACCTCAGGCCACAAGGCCCTGATTGAGTTCCCCAACCTCTTGAAAGGTTGAACTCCACATAGTTCTATTGCAGGTTTCCCCTGCCCCTTCTTTAAAGATGTTCAAAGTTGGGAGCTCAGAAAAATACTCTTTATGCTCACCTCTGCCTCTGCAGAATGGGTCCAAGGACTGGCACAATTAGGAGGTCTGAGAGTGCGGGGGGAGGGAAGGAGGGTTGGGGGTGTTCAGGTGCGTTCATGCAGCTACTTTCCTGGTGCTGGAGTGATGGTGGTGGCGCCAGCAGGGGAGGGCACAGCTAAGCAGGCCTTCCTGGCCCTCCAACCTTCCCTGTTTAAAAAGACATTGTTTTCATGTTTTTCCTTTTTAAAATTGTTTCTTTTCCCTTTTTACCTTCCCTCTACCCTCCCACTTCCTCTACTCTTTTAGACTTTTCTTCCTAAATTATACAATATCAATTATACATTTTAATCCTCATTTACAATTTTATTTTTTCACACCAGAGAAACCATTCAGTATTTACATATGTGTAACTTATTAATTTCACTTAAGTGTATGGCCTCAATGTGCACCCACTTAGCTATAAATGTCTCTACTTTTTCATTCTTTATGTCAGAGTAGTATTCCTTTTTATAAAAAAAAAAACACATCTTCTTTATCCAGTCTCCAGTTGATGGGAAGTTAGACTGTTTCCAAGCTTTACCTAGTACAAACTGTGCCACTATAAACATGGGTGAGCATATATCACTCTGAGGTGATTCTTTTAGGAATATACCCAGCAGAGGAATAGCTGGGTCCAAAGGGATCTCTAATTCTAGTTGTTTGAGGTATCTCCATATTGATTTCCACAGTGATTGCACAAGTCTGCAGTCCCACCAGCAATGAAGAAGGGTTCCTATCTCTCCACAACCCTGCCAGCATGAGTTATTGGCTGATTTCTTGATAACAGCCATTCTTACTGGGGTGAGAGATGCAATCTCAGTGTTGTTTTCATTTGCATCTCTTGAATGACCAGTGATGTTGAACATTTTTTTTCGTATGATTATTTGCTACTTTACTTTGTTCATTTCAGATGCCCATTTTTGAATTGAGCCTTTATTTGAGGGGTCTGATTTTTTTAGTTCTTTATGTATTCTAGATAGTAGACCTTTGTCTGAGGAACATCTGGTAAACAGTTTCCCTGCATTGTGTGTTGTCTCTAGGCTCTGATTATGACATTATGATTTATCTGGCAGTGCAAAAGCTTTTTAAAAAGATGAGATCCCAATTGTTGACTCTTTGTGCTAGTTCCTGTATTACATACATACATACATAAAGTCTTTTCATATGCCAATGTCTTCAAGAGTTCTACCTAAGTTATCTTCCAGAAAATTTTGTGTTTGTTTTAATATTTATATCTTTAATTCACTTGGATTTTAGTTCAGTGCATGGTGAGAGATACAGGTCTAGTTTTAACCTTTGACAAGTTGAAATGAAATTTTTCTAACATCCTTTATTAAAGAGGCTGTGTTGCCCCCAGAGAGGGTGTTTAGTTCCTTTGTCAAAGATGAGATAATTGAGTATGTCAGGAGGTGTTTCTGCATCTTCTAATTGATGCCACGGATCCTTGGGTTTGTTTCTTTGCTAGTACCATGCTGTTTTTATCACAGAGGCTTTGTAGTATATTTTCAAATTGGGGATTGTGATACCCCCTGCCATGTCTCTGTTGCCTAGAATTGCTTTTGCTATTCGAGGTATTTTCTGGTTCCAAATGAATTTGTGGGCTGTTTTCTCTAGTTCTATGAAATAAATTGTTGGGATTTCAACAGGAATTGAATGGATATTGTAGAGCAGTTTTGGAAGTATGGCCATTTTCACTTTATTGGTTCTTCCTACCTAGGAATGAGGGGTGTTTTTACATTTTCTTATATCCTCTTCAATCTCCTCTTTTTGGAGTGCTGTAGTTTTCAGCTTAGATTTCTTTTGTTTCCTTCATTAGATTGATTCCTAGATATTTCATGCTTTTTGGGATACTATTGTGAAAGGAATTTTCTCCCTAATTTGACTTTCAGTATTATTTATATAGAATAAGGGTATTGAATTTTGAGTATTTACTTTGTAGCCAGCTACTCTACTGAATCTGTCAATTAAGTCTAGAAGTCTTTTGGCAGAGTTCTTTGGGTCTTCTATGGAGAGTATCATGTCATCAGTAAATAATGACAGCTTCATTTCTTCCTTTCCTATCTTTATTCCTTTTATTTTTTTCTCTTGTCTAATTGCTGTGACTAATGTTTCCAAAACTATATTGAACATGAGTGGTGATAGTGGACATCCTTGTCTTGTTCCTGATTTTAGTGTGAAGATTTTCAGTTTTTGACCATTTTGGCTGTTGGTTTTTCATAGATAGCCTTTCTAAAGTTGAGATAAAGACCATCTACACCAATTTTTTGTAGGGTTTTTATCATGAATGGGTGTTGAATTTTGTTGAATGCTTTTTCTGCATCAATTGAGAGGATAATATGGTTTTTGTCCTTGACTTTATTAATATAGTGTATTACATTTTTTTCTTTTTAATTGAGTTTATTGGTACATTTTAGGGATACAGTACAGTTACATTCATTGTTAGGATCTTATACCTCTACATGACAGGTCTTGGTTCTCATTTTTCCCCAAAATCTCAGATAATCCATGCTTTTTTTTTGTACCGGGGATTGAACTTGGGTCCTTGCCCTTGCAAGGCAGGCCACCAAACCGCTGAGCTAAATCCCTGGCTACATTTATTGACTTATGTATGTTGAACTATCCTTGCATTCCTGGAATAAATCCAACTTGGTTTGGGTGTATGAGCTTCTTGATGACCCACTGTATTCTTTTTGCCAGTATCTTATTGAGGATTTTTGCATCTATGTACGTTAGGGAATTTGGTTTGCATTTCTCTTTTTGGGATGGGTCTTTCCCTGGATTTAGAATCAAAGTAATACTTGCTTCTAGGAATGAATTTGGTGGTATTGCTTCTCTTTCAATTTCTTTGAAAAGTTTAAAGAGTAGTGGCAATAGTTCTTTAAATGTCTTAGAATTCAGCAGTGAAGCCATCAGGACATGGGCTTTTCTTTGTTAGAAAACTTTTAATTACATTTTCAATTTCACTGATTGTAATTAGGATGCTTAGAATTTTTATATCTTCATATAATTTTGGTAATGTGTCCATTTCTTCTTTCTGTGTTTTATTAGAGTACAGGTTCTAAGAGTAAGTATTAATGATCCTCTGGATTTCTGCTGAATCTATTGTGACTTCACCGTAATGGCATGAATTTGAGACTTTTCTTTCCTTTTTTGATAAGGTTGGCTAAGCATTTATTTTTTGAAAAACCAACTCTTCAATTAATTGTTTTGTTTTTGTTTTGTTTGTTTGTTTGTTTTGTATCATTCTCTGAGCCAGATGATTATGGACTGGCAGGCAAACTGTTAAAAGTAAACCTTTCCTCCATTAACTTGGGTGTCAGGTATTTTGACTCAGAAATGAGAGAAAAGTAACTATGGCAATAGTCATTGCAAAATAGTCAAAACCAAGAATTGGCAGTGATACAATATTACTCTCTAACCTGTATATCTTATTTACTTTTAGGTAGCTGTCCTAACTATATTTTTTAATTTTTATTGAGTTTATTGGTATCTTTAGATATACCTTATGATCCCATTCTTCACTGAGAATTTGTACCTGTATGTGATATATCTTGATTCTCCTGCTATCCTGTTCTCCTGCCCTCCCTTCACCCTCTCCACCCTCCATATACATAAGCTTTGTCACTATTTTTTCTTCTTATTTTCAATTTTTTCTTTCCCTTCTTTCCTTTCCCTTGCCCTCCCAGTTCTGCTTTTCTTTTGAACATTTTCTTCCTATTCACAATATCTATTATATGTTTTGATCCTCCTTTATATCTTCAGTTTCTCACACCAGAGAAATGATTCAGTATTTACACATGTTTACTTCACTTATGAGTATGGCCTTAAGGTGCATCTATTTAGCTATAAATGTCTAAAATTTATCTTTCTTTATGGCTGAATAGTACTTCATTTTACTAAAAAATCACGTCTTTATCCACTCAGGAGTTGATGGGCTGTTTCCAAGATTTGGCTATTACAAACTGTGCTACTATAAAAATTGGTGTGCATATGTCGCTGTAATATGCTTTTAATTCTTTTGTGAACATACCAGAAGGGGAATAGCAGGGTCAAATTGGACCTCTAATTCTGAGTTTTTGAGGAATCTCCATACTGATTTCCACAGTGGTTGCAGCAGTCTACACTCCCACCAACAGTGGAGAAGTATTCCTTCCTTTCTACAGCCCCACCAACATTTGTTATTGGTTCATTGTAGCCATTCTTTTTGTAATGATATGGAATCTCAGTGTTGTTTTCATCTACATCTCTTGAATGACCAGTGATGTTTGACATTTTTGCATATGTTTATTTGCTGCTTGTACTTCTACATCTGAGAAATGTCTTTACCTTTCATATGCTCCCCCTTTTTTTTTTGCACCAGGGATTGAACTCAGGACTTTGCAATTGTGAGGCAGGCACAGTGCCACTGAGTTAAATCCCTGGCCCTCAGATGCTCATTTTTGAATTGGGTCCTCATCTTTGACAAAGGGGCCAAACACCCTCACTTGTGGAAAGACAGCCTCTTTAATAAATGGTGATGGAAAAACTGGATTTAAATCTACCAAAAATTATAAATAACCCCCTACCTTTCACTATGCAATTAATTAAATTAGAATGGATCAAAGATCTAAATATTAAAACAGAAACACTAAACCTGCTGGAAGATAGGTTAGGTGAAACTCTTGAAGACATTAATACAGCGAAAGACTTTATGAATGAAAAATATCAACAGCACAGGAACTAGCACAAAGAATCAACAACTGGGAACACATCTTATTAAAAAGCTTTTGTACTGAAGAGAAACCACCAACAGAGCTAAGAGACAGCCTACAATGTGGGAAAAATGTTTATCAGCTATTCCTCAGACAAAAGACTATTATCTAGAGTATATAAAGAATTTTAAAAAATCAGACCCCCCCAACTATAATCTTATAGAAGCATTTCTTTGTATTTTATTTTTCATTGTCACTCAGACAAATGAGTTTTTAAAGACATGTTTTCTAATCTCTTCTCACAAAATTTCAATTCTACAAATACAATTTGAGCACAGTGTATATATATGTGGTCTTAACTTACTGTGTACCCCTGGAGGATAACTACAATTTCTAAGTCATTTTTGCTCTTCCCCTATGAACCATTTCTAGACCCCTAGTGGGAGATATGGTCCACACTGTAAATGCATGCTGTATAGCAAAAGGAAATCTTTGATTATGCATCACATTGAGAAACCACATCTTTATATATAATGTGGAGTAGTTCATCAAATTTTGTTTTATGATATTGATAATTTTGAAATTTATAGCCCTACTATGGAGTGTTTCTGAGTTTGAATTTATGTGATGTTTTCCCTTGGTTGAATTCTGATATATATGGCATAAATTTGTCCTGTTATTGGTAATGTTAACTTTGATTTCTTTAATAACATAGTATCTGCCAGATTTCCACATGGTCAATTACTACTTTTAACTTTATAGATAAGAAATATCTGTGAACAAATACTTCATAAGATTGTAAATGTCTTATCATTTCTTTAGATTTTAACCACTTTTACCATCCACTGATGATTCTTACTTAAGGAATTGTGATGGTTCTCAAATGATAATTTTGTAATTATGTAATTTCTTCTATATTTATTGATTTTATAGCATTCAAGGGAGCTTCCTATTCTCACTTATTTATTAATAACAGTATAAATATTTTTATGTGATCTTTATATTTTAGATTATTTTTTTAGGAGTAGAATTATACAGGTACAGTAGACTCTTGAATTGTCAACTCAATTCATTCACTCAAGCTTATTGTACCTCAAGTTGGTTAGGCTTCTCTATGCACCCTTCAAAGTCTCTCTCCTGTATAATTTTACACCACACTTTATTCCAGGCAGATCTCAGTGTCCTTAAAAAGACATTGGCCTAAAATCTCTCAATTAACCTCACACAGGAAATGATGTTGTAATGTTCTTTTCAGAACTCTGCAAGGGTTAAATCTGTATCTGAGACCATCTGGAAGCACAAGCGGCCAGCATTCAGGTTGCAATTTGACTTTGGTCTAACTTTAAAACTAACTTATGGTAATAGCCCAAGTTATTCACATCAGGCCAGTCATAACTCAAGGGTCCACTATTCATTGATAGCTTTTAAAAATGTCACTCTATTGTCTATGACTTCAATAGTTTCAGTTGAAGAGTCAGCCATTTGTCTCGATAATTGGAAGTGATGTCTCCTGCTCCCCATGTACTGTCTCTTTCTAGCTATATTTAATGTTACTATCTGTTTATAGTTTTTGAAAGATTGATTATGTATACATTTTTTTGTTTTGTTAGTATTTATCTTCTTTGGGATATGCTGAATGTTTTGATCCATGAAGTCTAGTACTTTTGAATATTTCTCATCCATTTCTTCTTCTGTTATCACTTGTGCCCTAAATTTTTCTCTCTTCTCTACCTCTAGAACGTTCACACAATGCAAAATTTAAAAAAAAAAAGTGTTCCAAACCATGTTCTGTGTTTCTCTCCTCCTCTGTCTCTTTCTTCTCCCCTTCCTTCTTAAAAAAAAAAAAAAAATCTGCTTCTTTAATTGCTCTGCTTCAATTTCAATTTAAGTATTATCTCTTGATCTTAATTTCACTAATTTTGTCTTTTGTCTAGTTGCTACTGGAATTATCCTATGACAATTTAATTTCAACTTTTTTTTGGCATTTTTTAGTTATAAATTACCTACCTGATACTTTAGATGGATTCCAATCCTTTGATGAAATGTTGCATGTTTTGTTGATTTGTTTTTTTACCTCTGTGCTGTTGAGCCTAAATCATTGCTATTTTAAAGTTTGTTTATGTTAACATGAATATTTGGATCATTTGTGGATCTTCTTTTACATATTATTTTTTCTTCTTCTCCTTCTCCCTTTTATAGGCCATATGTCACAGTTTCTTCTATGTTTGAATTTTTTGTTTTGGTCTGGCTTTTGCTTTGATATAGTTTCACTACAAAGTCTAGGCTGACCAGACCCTGCTATGTAGTCCAGGCTGGCCTTGAATTTGTGATGTTTCTGCCTCATTCTTCCAAAAACTGGAATTACAAATGTATATCACCACATCCAGCTACAATTTGAGTAATTTTGACTCCAAATAGAATAATGTTTGTAAATGGATTATACAGGTATTAGATGGTAAATTCTATCTACATTTGTTCTATTTTTCTCTGTAAGTACATAAAGTACAGTTAATAACCTCACTTTTGTCAGAATTTTAGCTAGATATTGCCAGTTGAAGTTTTAGAATGACTCCATTTAATTGTTGCTTGCTCTTAAAATAAAGAATTAGACCTTCCAGGCTCTTGATAGTCTAGAGAGAATATACATCAAATCTAAAAGATTGTGAGAACTTCTTCTATTCTTGCTCTATTCCACTTCAGAATCTGAAAATGAGAGAACTGTGTTCATGATAGTCATTTTTCTGTTGTAAGACTTTGGCTCTTGAGTGCCATAAAAATGAAAGGTTTTTTCCCCCCACTTTTCCTATAAGCTTTCTGCACTCAGTTTTCTACCCAAGAAAACATCTGGTAGAAAAAATTGGCTTGAGGGCTTTCTTTTTTTCCAGCTCAGCCCTTTTGATTACAAACATTCTCTTCATTTAATTTTTTTCCTGGTAACTGATTGCTAATTGGGATAATATTGATACTTATCCCTTTTCTTGTTTTGGAAAATTCCCCCAAGAAAGAAAGTGCTTGATTAATATCAACTCATATAGGAGGAAGAGGTATTCTTTTCTCCAGAATTTTGGTGTATCCACTCATTATTGCTTACATATTTCTCTGATATCTTACATTTCTAATTTTTACAATTTTTCCATTATATTTAGGTGGCAGACGTATAATTTCCAATTCCATACTGAATACTGAGGTGCTAATTTGCTACCAATTTACATGCTTATATTGATTTTTATTTAAATAAAATAAAATTAACAACATTATTTTTAAAAATTGAGGTGCCTAAATGTCCACTACTCCAATGAAACTTTATTTGAATGTTTCTAAAATTAAAGGGAGTGTTTTACAGGGGATTTTAACCAATGTAAAGGTAAATAAAAGCTCCAACATTTAAAAAAGATTTTTCAAAATCATAGGAATATGGAGAAAGAAATATGACATGAATGTTTTGCCTTGCTCATATTCATATTGTAATTATCTTGTTGTACATTTACAACTCAACAGGACCCAATAACTTCTATGTCCTGCTGAAAGGATGTATAATCTAAATTTAATCATAAGAAATTGACATGTAAATTAAGGGACACTGTAAAATAATTGAACAGTACTCTTCAAAATGTTAAGAACACAGAAAAAAAGATTAACAAACTGTTCTAGGTTAAAGGAGACTTAAAGAGACAAGTCTACTAAATGCAATATGTGACCTTAGATTAGATCTTCAACCAACAAAACATGACTTGGGATGATTGGCAAAATTTGCACAAAGTCTATTGAACACTTAAGAAAATTATAATGATGTTAATTATTTTACTTTGATAATATTGCCATACTGACAGGTTGAACTGTATATTCACAAAATTTGCTGTGTACCTCAAAATGTGGCTATTTAAAAGAAGTAATACAAGTAAAATAAGATCATATAAGTGGGACCTAATTCAATATGACTCCTCATAAATGGATGAGATTAAGACACAGATAACCCAGACTGATGGAGGACATGTGAGGACACAGTGAGAAGATGGTCATCTGCAAACCAAGGAGGCAGACCTCAGAAGAATCTAAATTAGCCAACATGCTGATCTTGAGCATCAAATCTCCGGAACTGTGAGAAAATAAATTTTTGTTGCTTAAGCCTCCTCATTTGTGGTATTTTGTAAAGGCAATTCTGAAAAATTGATTTCCTCAAAAAAGAAAGAAATTCTGTTGACATTGTACAACCTTTAGGTTATTATGCTAAATGAAGTAAAGCAACCACAAAAGAAAAGACTATATTATTCCACTTATATGAGATACCTAAAATAGACAAATTCATAGAGACAATGAGCAGAATGGTGGCTTCCTGGGATGGGGGAGGAGAGAATGGGGAGTTATTTTTAATCAGTACAGAGTTTCAGTTCTGCAAGATGAAAATGTTGGAGAAGTATGGTGGTGTTGGTTATACAACAGTATAAATATACTTAGTTCCATTGCACTGTATACTTAAAAGTGGTTGAAATGGTAAATTTTATTCTATGCATATTTTAACACAATTAAAACTAAAACATTTTTAAAAGAAAAAAATTTGAATATATAGACAATAGACACATAGGGAGAATGTCATCTTTCTAACAGAAGAAATGATTTAGAGCCCTGTAGCTGCAAGTCACTGTATAAGAAGGATTACCAGCAACTACCAGAAGCTAGGTAAAGAAGAATTTTCTGGAGCCTTCAGAAGGAGCTTGGCCCTCTGACACCTTGATTTCAGATTTCTACTCTTCAGAGCTATGAGGGAATAAATTTTTGTGGTTTTTAAGCCAAAAGGGGAGGGGGGAGAAAAAGAAAATTATATGCCTTAGAGGCCCTGCTTGACGTTTCTGTGATACATTATACCAAGCAATATACTTTGCCAGTTTGGAGTGGATTCAGGAGAGCAAACAATCATTATTTCATGTGGATTAAGTACTTGAAATGTGCAGGTCTGAAGTCTTTGTAAATGTACCTGCTCAAACAACAGCCAAGTCTCATTCTTTTCCCTAGTGGAATATACCAATCATTTTAAATGGCTGCCCCAATGAAACGTTACCAGGAGTAAAGAGTAAGGCAGTTAAACTTTGTGCCTTGTGATCCTAATCTTAGTTTCCCTACTCTTGCATTTCACCAGAGCAGCAACAATGAAAATAAAAATTGCAAAGGAGCTATAAGGTGTGGTTTTACTTGTTTTCTGTGTTCATTTATTCATACTTGACAATTATCGAGTACCTTGTATATTTCAAGAGATACTTTGCTTAGTGAACACATTTCTAGCAAGTGTCTTCCACATGTTAGATACTAAGACATATGGCAGTAAACAAGAACCCATCTATTGGGCCACAAAGAAGATGCCCCTATGAGATCTCCTACTTTCGTGAATGTAATTCACAGCCCCAGGTGCTGTGCTTTGAGATCTTTCATAATAGTATTTATGGCCAGGTCACATCTCCCAAAGACTGTCCCAGCCAATGATTGAACATGATAGAAGTAGGAAAGCAGGTCTTAGGAGATGTGGGATTCCTTAATGAATGACTTCAGCTTAGAGATTCCTTATTTTCCTGAAACAAACAAACAACAACAAAAACAAAACAGAACAACAACAACAAAACTACATTCCATTCCATGCTGTTCCTTTCCTCTTTCTTCTTTTCCTTTCCTTTCTGTCTCCCTATCTCACTTTTTTCCCTTCCTTCCATCTTTCTTTCACTCTTCTCTCACACAAGGGTCAGAACTATATCATGGTTTAACTTTTCTTCCAGATTTCTCTGGTTTCTTTCCCATACTGTCTTACTGGTGTTTCCTTAAACAAATTTCTTATGTCTAATCTTTTCTTGGTGTCTACTTCTTAAAGGACCCTAACAGTCCCCCCAAATCCTCACAGAAGGTGATATAAGAAGTGGCTGAGAGCTAGGGTTCTGGAGTCAAAAATCAAACTTCATCACTCACTCACAAGTTATTTCTTCTCCATTGTCTCAGTTTCCGTAGAGACCACCCTAGTCTCCTCACTTGTAAGGGTAGTAATAGTAAACTAATCTCATATGGTTAAAATTAAACACATTATTATATGGACAGTGTTTAGAAAGGGGAAAGGGCAGGTCTGTATGAATGTAATTTTAGAGCTCGTACTTCAGTGAAGAAGAGTGAAAACAAATACATTATACTAGTAGGTGATGGCAACACTAAGATGAAAAAAAAAAGGAAGATGATGTGATTAAACAGCCATTTAAAATTAAAGATCCAGGAAAGTAAAGAGGAAAGATCCCACCACTTGAGATCTAGGGAATGATTTGCCAAAGGAAACTGCTTGTGCAACTTGCAGGCCAGAATGAGTAGATCACTATTCAGACAGCACAAGTAAGTTGAGGAAGCCAGAGGACGGAGAATGAGGAAAGCAGGTGAGGAGACAAGGGGATGGGATGGCAGGTGACAGAATCTTTTCCTTTTTTCCTTCATTAATTCAATGTAGAATAACCCAGAGAACAACCAAGAACCATAATAATTCTGGCTCTAGACTTTCTCAACATATAATTAGAAGTCACTTGAGGTTGTCAAGCCTCAGGCAAAAGATGTACAAGAGACAAAATCACCTTCTAATGGCCTTTCCTCCTTTGTGTTTTTATGTACCTTGACTCAAATTTTCTGTCCTGTAGACATTCCTTTGCACTTGTAGATGTGTTTGTGATGAACATAGCCTTTTGTAAATTAGATTTTACCTCATAGCTATATCATTTTTCTTGATTATATACACTTCTTAATATATATATATAAAATAACTAGATTCACATTAGTTATCTAACTCTTGTGGTTTGAAAGCAACAATAAAGCAACTTCTCTTATCTGCTAAACTTAGTGACGCTCCAACAGCTCTAACCACCAGTCAGAGTTGCTCATACAGGGGGGCAGAGTTCTGTAAGTACTTTAATAGTCTTACAGGGTAGTGCATGAAATGCTTAGTTAGAGGTGTTTTTATTTTAGCTTTTGTGATAGTATAATATAAAGCCAGAGACTCCAGCTTTCATCTTCAAGGTTCTAGGCACTTGTTTCTGTGTAATATACAGCTATCTCTGAACAAGGCTCTAAGCATATAATTCAACAGGGTCTCAGTCTCCTCATCCATAAAAAGAAGTCTAATATACCTTTTATACTTGATTTAGGAGCCTGAAGGAGTGAATCTTCTCCAGCAGATTCCCCTGAATTTGGAGCTAAGAAACAATAAAGAGATTCTGACATTGTTTGTGGTATTCTCTTTACCTACAAGGTAAAAAAGCCAAACAAACAAACAAACAAAAACTGAAATCAGAGTTCAGATGGAGAATTGACAGCTTCAGTAGTGAGCTAGACAGACAAACTGTCGTGTTTTCATCTTACATTAGAGCTCTGAGGATAAACATAGCTTTTGCAGCAGGGCTTGCCTGGGCAAAATTACAAGGGCCATCAATTTGCAGGTCACAAGGTGCAGTTTGGCTATATTATTCCTCAAGGACTGGGTTTCTTCCTCTGTTACAATCAGTGGAATCCCTAGGGAAACCAGACATTTTTCCCTGTATATCTGACTCTAGTTAGGGTTAGGGCCTCAATAGTTGAGTCTGAAAAATGTAGTAACATTTATTGTAATCAATAACTATCTTCCTCAAAGAGTTAAGATGAACTTTAACAGTAACTCCCTAGAAAGGAGGGAGGGAGGGATGGAGAAAGAGAAGGGGAAAGTGAACATTACAGGAGGTGTTTCCTGAAATTTTAACACTAAAGGGAAATTATATAAAATTGAATATCCACAAAGAGCCATAAGATCAAGAAGGAAAATATATGTAATTCTGGATTATCAAGGAAGAAAAAGAGGACTTTGTTACACTGTACAGCTTGTTTGACCATGTTTTGTTTGTTTTTTGTTTTTTGAGACAGGGTCTCACTATGTAGTTGAGACTGACCTGGAACTCACTATGTAGCCCAGGCTGGTCTCAAACTCACAGCAATTCTCCTGCCTCAGCCTCCCAAGTGTTGGGATTACAGGAGTGTGCCACCATGCCCAGCTTTGATTATGAACAATAATATCATTTTGTTGAGGAGGTTCTTCAGCCTAGATAAGGGGCTATCAAGCTTGGTTGCTCCTCAGAGTTATCTGCTCAATCCTTTACTTACTGTGGGAGGATATGGCTTCTGACTAAGATGAAGCAACAGGGACCATGTTTATTCTCCCACTTAAAATAACTAACAGTGGACAGAATATATGAAACACAGATTTACAAGACACTGGACACAAAAGAGTAAAGGACTGACCTTTGTAACATGAAAAAGAGGAGAGGTAAACATTATGATTATTCCACCTCACTGACTGAAAAATTTCTCAGGTTCTCATGCTGGGAGGAGCCCAGTGGTCTTCCTGAGCAGAAACAAGAAAGCTGAGAGCCTGATGAGATTAAATTGGTAAAATTCACAAGACAGAGTACCAGAGACAGAAAGCACCAGAGGGGTGGGGGTGGTAAAAATATAAGCAAGTTTTGCGTATTTGTAGAGAAACTCTGAATATTTGTAGCTGAGCATCAATCAATGTATATAAGACTACCTAAGACAAGGGAGAAGGGGAACTATCTGAAATGATTAGGGGTAATAGTGTCCAGCAATCACACAGGGCTAAGAATAGTGCCTATTCTCAACACCCAAAATAAGAAACCTCAAGATTCAGGAATCAATGGGTAGTTTAGATAGATTTTTGCTTCAGTGGAGGGGAATAATTATCCCTATACTGATAGCTGTTCCAATCTTGCCTAAAACGTCTTGAAAGCAAGCAGGAAGAATTAAACTGTTTCCAAGTAACTTAACTACATTCCAGAATTAAACCCAAGAGTATTTATAGGAGTACAAAAATATCCAACTCACAACAAGGTAAAATTCAAAATGTTTGGCATCCAAAAGAGAAAGAAAAAAAGTAATTACTGGGCATTAAAAGAAGGAAGAAAATACAGCCCACAATGAGGAGATAAGTCAAATAATTGAAAATGATCCAGAACCGACACAGCTACGGATGCTAGAATTAGTAGACAAAGGCATTGGACCAATTATTATAGCTATATTCTACATAATTTAACAGTGACTAGAGACAAAGAAGATAAGAATTAGACCAATAACAAATTTCTAGAGATGAAAATGCCAATATCTGATGTTTTAAAAAAATCACTGATTGGAAATAATAGCAGGTTAGGTATGATAAAATAAAATATTAGAAAACTATAAAGACATAGAAATCATTTAAAATGAACTACAAAGAAAAGAGACTATAAAAAGAATGGACAAAAGACAAGTTAGTTGTGAGATACCTTCAAACAGTCTAATATGTTTAACTGGAGTAACCAATGTGTATATGTTTGGGGGTGTCTGAAAAAAATATTAGAAGAGTTACTGACTGAAATGTTCCCATGTTTCTAGAATGTTAAATATTCAAAATTTTAAAAAATGCTTTATAAGAAATATGAAGAAAACTACACCAAGGCACAACATAATAAAACTGTTAAAAACCAAAGATAGAGCCTGGTGTGGTCATGCATGCCTGTATTCCTAGCACTTGGGAGGCTGAGGCAGGAGGATTGCTGTGAGTTTGAGACCCTCCTGGGATACATAGTGAGTTACAGGTCAATCTCAACTACCTAGTCAGACCCTGTCTCAAAAAACAAAAAACAACAGCAACAACAACAACAACAAAAACCAAAGATAAATAGCAAATCTTAAGAGCTGTCAGAGGATTTAAAAATATCTTTTTCAGAAGAATGAAGATAAAGAAGAAGGCATTTATTTCCTTGGAAACAATACAAGAGAGAAAACAGTGGAGTCATAAAGTACTTAATACAACTGTCAGTCTAAAATTTTATACCTAGTGAAAATACCTTTCAAATTAAAAATGCCGGCAAAATACTTCTTCCCATTTAAAGAATGGAAGTACATTTTTGACAGCACTGTAATAGATGTTATTTATTATACACAAAGAAATGTTATTTATTTATTTATTTTTGTTTTTATTTTGTTTTTGGTACCAGGGATTGATCTCAGGACCTTTGAGCTAAATTCCTGGCCCAAAAAATGTTAATTAACAAAGCAACAAGTATACAGCTACATATTAAAGTGAGTTCCATGAGTGAACACTGGAAATCAATAGGAGAAAAATGGAAGCCTTGTAAGATCTAAAGATCTGGAACATAGTAGAAGAAACAAAATGCCCCAATATCTGTTATCCTAGCTCCACAGATAGGGGAAGAGGATCCTCCTCCTTTCAAGGGTAAATATAAAAGAAAGACTTGCTGAAGTTTCTATCAGCATTTGTACTGACAATCCTGGCTATTGGGAAGTTTCACAACCCTCATAGGCTTGCATCCTAACTGGATAAGTAAACTGAAATCTGCACAGAAGTCCAGCTCTGGAAAATGAAAATGAATTGACATCATATCCTTAGGGTACTGTAGCCAAGAGCCATCTTGAGAAGGGACTTGGGACCTGAATTTGGACAACACTAGGAGTTAGAAACCCCTGCATATTCCCATTGCTGGGATACCATGGGTAAGCCACAGGTAACTCATGAGCCAAACTTAGTTCAGCAGAATGAATCTGACACATACCCACTGAGAGTGTAGCACTATGAGTAACAGATATTGTGATAGGAGGGAGGTGTTTTCCTTCAAAAACCGGGATCCGGAAGCCTAGAATTGTGGCCAACTGTGTGATTTTGCATTGTTCCTAAGACTGAAGGCAGGTTTCTGCCAATCCTCCCTGAAGCATCGTACATGGGCACCTGCCACTAAATAGCAAGGAAAGAGCTCCCCACTCCCAGTGGTAGGCTGGTACAGTCTTGAACAATGCTGTGGTTTCAGTTGCCCTTCTATCCCTGGGGCACAGAACCTAAGACGGTCTGGAGAGAAACTTTGGCTGATGCTAGCTGCATTTTGTTATGACACATTGCTCTAGTCACTAGAGCTGAGAAAAAAATTTGCCTTGCTCCAGCTGCAGCATACTCCTGCTTGATTTGTGATGGGTACTACAGATGAAAGAATCAGGAAAAAAATCTCCCAGCCATTTCTCCATTCCAAGATCTGCAGGATTGGGAAGGGGTTTGATGTCCTATTCAGAGCCAGGCACTCTCAGAGTATTAGCAGAAAAGAATACTGCAACATATGCTGCCACTACACCTACAAGGGTAACTACAGCCTGTCACCCACCAAATCAGGCCTGTACCACTATCAAGCCAGAAGACAAGTGTTTCAACTCCTCACTGCTATTAATGTGATCAGTGCCCAAGACCTTTACAAGTAAAAGCCAACATTAGCATGCCTGAGGAAACTCAATAGAGGCCACTATTCCTGTGACACATATTGCAACACATGGTGCACTCTATGCAAGCTGCTAACTACACTTTACCAGCCTGAAATGCTAAAGTATCCCCATTCTTGCATGACCTACAAAAGTAGCAGGTTTCTCTAGTGCTATAGGTGTGAACTATGCCTAGACTCACTAATCACAGATAAAGAAGCTATGGGGAGATTACTTTATGGTGTTCCAAAAGAAAGTAAATGCATAATAGAAAATACATTGCATAATGTACCAATATCCAAAGACATATCTTCACGAAAAAGCTGTTTGCTAAGAAACTCAACCAATAAAAGTGGTAGAGATATTTATTTAATCACTGTGCAAATCTTAATATAAGAACACAAGAAACATAAAAAATAAAATATGACACCCCAAATCATAATTTTCTGGTAAAAGATTCCAAAGAAATTAAAATGGATGTAAAGCCTGTCAAATATTTCAAAAGAATAAATTTTCTAAAGCTCAATAACATCCAAAAGAATGAAGAAACAGTTTCATGAAAATAGGAAGACAAGAAGGATATGAATAAGATAGCCAGAAAAGAGAGAGATTTTGAAAACAAACCAAACAGAAAGCTTGAGAATAAAGAGCTAAATAAGTCAGACAACAATTCAGTAGATAGGCTCAACAATAGACTAGCTCAACTGTGACTGGTCTTTCAAAATACTTTGTCAGAAATAGACTCAAAGAAGATAAATAAAAAATAAGAAAGAGAATTCAGTATCTTGTAGGACATCAACCTAATCAAACATCCACATCAATGGAAAATCCAAATGAGAGGAAATAAAGGTTAAGTGCATGGGAAATCTATTCAATGAAATAATAGCAGAAAACTTTTCTAATCTTGGAAAATACATAGATATCCATGTTTAAAAGACTAATAGTGGTCCAAATACCAATGACAATAAAAGATCTTCATGATACATTATAGACAAATTATCAAAAGTACAGGAAAAAGAAAGAATTTAAAAATATACCAGAGAAAAGGATCAAGTCACATTTTAAAGGCAGCCTTTTCTCAGTAGATATCCTATAGGTGATGTGAATGGAAAATATACCACAGATCAAAAGGACTTAGCATACATTTATAGAACATTCCACACAACAGCCGAAGAATGCACATTCTTTTAATCAGTATGTGGAACTTTCTCTAGAATAGACCACATGTTAGACCACAAAAGAAACTTTAAGTTTAGAGAAAATGAAATTACATATCCTCTATGTTTTCTGATCACAATAGAATGAAACTAGAAGTCAATAGAAAGAGATGATTTAGAAATTATATAAATATATGGAGACTGAATCACACACTTTTGAATGAATTATCATTAATAATGTCAAGAGAATTAAAAATTTCTTGAAACAAATGAAAATGGGAATAAAACATAACAGAACTCATGGAATGCAGCAAGAACAGTACCAATAGGAAAGTTATGGCAATGAGTGCTAAATCAAAACAGAAAGATTTTTGATGCATCACAAGGACTTAGAAAATCAGTAACAAACCAAACACAAAATTTATTGGGAGGAAAGAAATAAACAAAACAGAGCCTAAAACAACAATGCACAGATGAACCACACAAAGCATAGGTTCTTTAAAAAGATAAACCAAACTAACAAACCTTTAGTTAGACTAGCAGGAGAGACAGAGGGGTGAGGGAGAGGAAGAGAGAGAGATGGAGAGAGAGATGGTGGGGTGGAGAAGACTCAAATAAAAATATTAGAATTGAAAAAGGAGACCTTAAACCAATAAACCAATACAATAGAAATACAAAGGATCATTAGGAATTATTTTGAAAAACTACATGCTAACTAAACAGAAAATCTTTTTAAAATGTACAGATTTCTGGAAACATGACCAAAGCTGTACCAACCAAGAAGATTGTTTTTAAACTTTGATATAAATTTTAACCAACAATTAGCAGTGAGATCTAATCAGTAACAAAAATTGCTTCCCCAGGCTGGGCGTGGTGGCACATGCCTATAATCCCAGCACTTGGGAGGTTGAGGCAGGAGGATCTCTGCAAGTTTGAGACCAGCCTGGGCTACCCAGTGAACTCCAGGTCATTCTCAACTACATAGTGAGACTCTGTCTCAAAAAAAAAAAAAATTGCCTCCCCAAAAGCAACAAACAAACAAAAAAAATGAAGACTGGATGACTTCACTGCTGAATTTTATTAAAGAACTACTAACAACAATGCTTCAAACTATTCCATAAAATTCAAAGGAAGAGTCCCTTTTAAACTCAATCTATAAAGTTAGCATTACCCTGCTTCCCTGCTCCCAAAGCCTGACAAGAGTACAACAGAAAAAGAAAACCATACACCAATATCCTTGATAAGCATTGATGCAAAAATTCTTAACTAACACACTCAAAGAGATCATATACCCACAGTCATTTTGGTTTATTGTCCAGAGATTTAAGGATGGATCAACATGCTCAAATCAAGAAGTATAACATGCTGCATCAATATAATGAATGATTTTTAAAATCACATGTTTATCTCAATAGATTCAAACAATTCAACATATTTTTTTTTCCTCATTGAGTTCATTGGTACATTTTAGATATACAGTACAGTTACATTCATTACTGGGATCTTGTACCTTTACATGACAAGTCTTGGTTCTCATTTTTTCCCCTTGTCCCTGCCCTCCCTTCACCCCATTTACAAATATTTTATTTCCATTTTTTCATTTTCTTCTTATTTTTTCCTTTCCCTTATTACCTTTCCCCTACCCTTCCCATTTTCCCTACACCTTTAGCCCTTTTCTTCCTATTTCACATTGTCAATTATCTCATCAGGATCATATGTACTATTATAGTTTATTCACACCAGAGACACTATTTGGTATTTACACATGTGTGACATATATTTCACTTAGGAGTATATCCTCAATATGTATCCATTTTCCTATGAATGAATCTAATTTCTCATTCTTTATGGCTGAGCAGTATTCCATTTTATAGAAAAACCACATCATCTTTATTCAGTTTCCAATGGATAGGCAAATGGGCTGTTTCCAAGTTTTAGCTATTATAAACTGTGCCTCTATAAACACAGGTGTGCATATATCATTGTCAACATCTCTTCATGATAAAAGCCTTACACAAATTAGTTACAGAAAGATCATACCCCAGCATCATAAAGGCCATATATAACAGATCTATAGTCAAGATCATCCGGAATAAATAAAAATTGAAAGCATTTCCTCTAAGATCAAGAAGACAAGACCAGTGTCTGCTCTCATTTTTCTGAACAAATATAGTACTAGAAATTTTAGGCATAGCAATCAGGCCAGAGACAGAAGTAAATGGCATACAAATGGTAAGGAAGGAAGTTGAACAATTCCTTTTTGAAGATATTATTCTACACAGTGATGAACCTAAAGACTCCACCAAGACTATGAAAACTGATAAATGAATTTAGTAAAGTAGCAGGTTAGAAAAATAATATTAAAAATCTATTGATTTTTCTGTACATCAGTAATGAATGTGTTGAGAAAGAAATCATGAAACCAATCCCATTCACAATAGTTTCAGAAAAATAAAATAGGCACAAATATAACTAAAACAGTAAAATATCTCTGCTACGAAAATCCAAAACACTGATAAGAGAAATTGAAGAAGACAAAAATATGAAAGTCCCACCATGTTCACAGGTTGGAAGAATTAATTTTGGTATCATGTTATTAAGCAAACTGATCTATAAATTCAATATTGTCCCCTCAAAATACTAATGACATTATTTTCAGAACTAGAAAGTACAATCCTAAAATTTACATGGAAGCACAAAAGACCCCCCAAATAGGAAAAATGATCTCGGAAAAAAAGGAATAAAGTTGGAGCAATCATAACATCTGATTTCAAGACATGTTGCAGAGTCGTAATAACCAAAATGGTGTGATACTGGTATAAAAACAGACATAGAACAATAGAACACAATAGAATTACTGGAAATAAACTGAATCTACAGCCAACTGTTGCTTCACAAAGGCCCAAGATACATGCTGGATAAATGACATCATCAACAAATGCGGAAAAATTTGATGTCTATACATAAAAGATTGAAACTAGATCACTGTCTCTCACCTTGTACATAAATCAATTCAAGGGTGGGGGATTTAGCTCAGTGGTTCCGACTCCTGCTCTACAAGCACAGGGTCCTGAGTTTGCTCCCCGGAACAACAACAACAAAAAAATTCAAAAATGGATCAAACACCTGGATATAGGATCTGAAACTTTGAAACTGCTTGAAGAAAATATAAGGAAAGTACTTGAAGCCATACACACAAGCAAAGACTTCTTGAATAGACTTCGATATCATGGTAAGTACTAGCAAGAATTAACAGATAAGACTACATGAAACTAGAAAGTGTGTGCAGAAAGGATAGCAACCAACAGAGTGAAGAGTCAACCTACAGAATGTTAAAAAAAAATATTTGCCAGCTAACCTTTCTGACTCAGGGTTAATATCTAGAATATATGAAGAACTTAAAATATTTAATCACCAAAAATCAAAAAGCCCAGTCAATAAATGGGATAAGGAATTGAACACTTATCAAAAGAAGTATAAATGGCCAATAAATACAAGAAAAAATTTCAAAATCTTTAGCCATCGAAGAAATATAAATCAAAACTACATTGAGATTCCATCTCACCTCAGGCAGAAAGGCTATTAAGAATACAAACAAACAAGAAACATTAAATACTGGTAAGGATGCAGGGTAAAGGACCCTTCTGTACTGCTGGTGGGAATGTAATTTAGTTCAGCCACTATGGAAATCATTAGAAAGATTCCTCAAAAAACTAAAAATAGAACTACCATATGACACAGCTATACCAATTCCCCGGTATATACATGCAGGAATTAAAGCTGGTAATACCCATTCAACTACTCCTGTACTTTCCATCTTCTTTACTAGGTCCTCTCCATACCCACTAGGCTACTCTGCTTCAGAACACTGTAGTCTCTCATCTGGAATACCGCAATAGCCTAACGAGTCCCTCTGCCCTGGACATTATCATTCCAGCCCAGTTTTTACTTTGCAGACAAAGTAACATTTTGGAGTGAAAGTTTCATGCCATGTTTTTCTTTATAGTAATTGGTAGCCCCCTGTTTCTCTCGGGATGAAATTTAAGCTCCAATCTAGAGCATATCTCTATATTTCTTTGTTGCCCACTCTTCTCTGCAGCCCCACATACTGACCTGATACAATGCCTTAGAATGCCCATCCAGCTTCTCTTTGGGGAGATCAATCTTTCTCTTTTTATAGGATGAATATCTACAAGACCACCACTACTAGTTAACACAGTTCCTTCCTTTAAGCCTTTTGTGTTTCCCTAAACTTAGGGTAGCGAATCCTCCATATTGCCCTGTACTTCCTGTTAGAACACTTATTCCACTTCCTTATATCTGTTGGACTAATTCTTTCATATTGAACTGTAAGATTCATGGGCCCAAAGACCGTGTCTACTGAATTTATCAGATTATTCCCAGAAGATGATAGTGGAGCAGGATTCTCACACCGAGAGACAGGACACTGAGGTTATTCTCCAGGAAGCAACTTTATCCGTACTGTCACATGCTCAGTGGACTAAAACCCAAAAGGCTGAGCCCAGAACATGACAGAGTTTTGCCTTTTATACAATTTTTATGTCTTTATCTCCCATAAATGGACACATTAACATGCTACAGCCTGGTTGGACACTATCCATGCTACAGAGCAATGCTAGAACTACACATAGAATCATGTTAATTTTTTTGTTGTTCTTAGAAGGCTCCCTCCCTCCACTGCATTCCTTTGGAGGGCAGTGGCCACACTCCTCTGGGGAGGCTCCTACCACAATAGCAAGAGGTTATAAAAATTGTTCAAATGAACAAGTTAATAAAGAGATCACACCTAGAAATGCTTATTAATGTGTCAGTGTTGGTTCTTTGTTTCAAAAAAAGCAAGCAAAAGTGGAGGAGAAGGAGCTAAGCAACAGCATATGTGACACAGACTTTGGGAATTGTATGACAAGAAGCTGAGGATGACTCAGTACTCTGAGTTGTGGCACCCACCAAAGAATTAATTCACCCTTGGTAATACTGACATGAGCTATGATATTTGAAAGAAGGAAGTAGTGGCTTTTCTCTGTTCTGGGTTGGTTATAACACACCTAGTACACTGTGGTCGCTACCTGATACATGGCTTGGGTATAATAAAGACAAGTTGGGGTCAGAAAAGTGTGACTAGAAAGATACTGGAACTTGAAGCCCTTTGAAGGCAATCAATACATTCTACCCAAAATATGCCATTTTGCTACAGTGATTACTTTGAGCTGAAGGCAGCTGACAAACAGCAGATGCAGAACAGGCTTTTGGCCTTCCCCATTTTTACCTTAAAAGCTGAGCATAAGTTTCCGGGGAGAATGGTACCCTACCTGTGCCAAGAGGAGGAAATCAGACTTACCACTGGAGACAGGAAGTCAATGTGAAATGGATCTATACAAATAAACCTCACAAAAACCACCCTAATCTTCCAGTAATTTCTCCCATATATTTCCTAGTCACTTTCCAACAATTTACTGTCTTTAGCCCAAACTTATTTTTCCTGGGTCTTGTCATGACTTTCACACATAATTACTGTTTTAAAAATGATATACATGTTGCCTAGATATGGGATTTTATTTTGGATTTTCAATTCTGTGAAGTACACCCCTCTCCCAGCCATACAACACAATAATGCTAACATAAAATAAAAAGTGTGTGCTTTTTCTGTTAATCTTTCCTTTGTCAGTTCAATTCACTGACTCCAGGCATAGAACCTAACGGGGCAGAAGAGAATTCTTCCTTCTGCTATACCTGTGAAATGAAGAGCAATGAAGAGCTCAGCATAAAAGTGAGCACTGTCTTTAAAAATAATTCCTTTCACTCAAATGCAGAGTATGTAAGAGAGTGATAGAAAGCAACAGGCCTCAGATATATTTGTTGATTGATCAGATACTAGAACAATTGATGAATAATACTTTCTTAGAAGGCTGAGTGGTTTTTTTATCCCTATTAATATAATATGCTTTGGATATAATTAAGTAGTGATTTCTTAATTTTTCTCAATTCCTTGGAATCCTATGGAGGAACACTAAGGACCATTCTCCACACTGAGTAAATTGGTTACTCTACTTTCCCTTGGAAAAGTGCAAGGGTGCTTAATTAACTTCTAGGCTTTCTAAATAGGTATAAGATTCCAGGCTTTATGATCCTTGATAGCTAGCTGTAACTATCTTATGTAAAGCTGCTCAAAGTAGGTCCTATGGACTATTTCTTCCCTCTTTTCTTTCTGAAGTTTTCCAAATGCCTCTAAAATGCAACATTTACATGCACAATGAGAAGACTCAATCCTGTAGCTGTGCTAACTGTGAAACAGTCCAACCAAGGCATGATCTCTGCTCTTAGGGTAAATTAAACGGGAGATGAGATGCGGTGCCACTAAGTGGCCATTTATAGATGAACGTTAATGAAAAAGAACTAACATGCCTTTATATTGCATTACTAAATGTTGGTTACTTTTAAAGAAGTATAGACATTGCTAATACAGATAGTGGAAAAAACAAAACAAAACAAAACAAGTACCTGCTGTCATTCTTCATTCTGGGCACTCTCTCTTTCCCCAACTCAGGTGAGTTTTGGTGTTTCCTGTAAAAAGATTTTTTAAAAATAGGTACAGTGACAGTGTTAGAAAAGCTCGTGGATACATTCATGAGGTATTTTGAGGCAACCAATCCATCATATATAATAAATTTGCTTCTTGTGAAGATTTGTTCCATGAAATAAGAACACAGAGTTAGATTGTGCAACTTTGTGGACCTCTGATTGACAGATTGATTATTCTGAAAAGAGCCTTTCTTCTGAAGGGTTCAAGTATCTGTCATATAACTTAGAACAAAATGACGGCCACTTGATAAGAAAATTTAGCATTGGTATTGAAACAATTTTAATGTAGCTCATTCTTTACAAGTTAACAATGGCAAAATCCACAGAATTTGTAATCATGTACAAAGTTTCTGTTATAGTTATACCCAAAATGATATAGCTTGTGACATTTCCACAACCAACAAAAACAGCTGATATTTACTGAGTGCTCACTACGTGCCAGGCATGGTGCTAAGTGTAATTGGTTGTTTAATTTATTATTGCACCCAGGTGGGATTAAAAAACCTGAATAATCTCCATATAAATAATGAAAACATTGAATATTCACTGAACATAGGTAGTATTGTAAAGGTATTCTGAGAATTACCTCATTTAATCTTTTAAGTAAAATTATCTAAAACTTGCAAATAAGGCAAAAATATTATACCATGACCTTTCAAAGATTTAGAGAACAATATTTGATAAATCTGTGAAGGGGACATAGGATTCTCCAGGGAGATAACTGATTTATCATGTACTAGTATTGATCAGATAATGTAATGTAGTTTTTTGTAATGTTTTTACCTTTTTGAAAGTTGATAAGTCATTTATAATTTTTTGCCAGTTATTTTTGCTTCATAGAAAAAAATAAGCCTACATATAGTAGTTTTTATAGGAACTCAACTGGCTTTATATCAAAAGTTACTATTTTATTCCAACATTTCTTTCTGCCTTCCAAATTTCTTGCATCCTCCAGTACATCTGATTTGTTGCCCTCCCAGTGCCATCATGAGTGAGTTAAATCTTTGCTACAATATTTACCATGTATTTGCAGAAGAACTATGTATGTAACTTTTTGAAAATTATAGTTTTGTAAGACAATGATCCTCTGAGACAGTTATTATAGTCATTATTAGCATATGAACATTGAGAAAACTGATTCAGAGTAGTTACTTACCCAAGAGCATTCAACAAGTAATACACCCAGGCAGTTTGATACCAGAGTTTACATGTTTTAACTCTGGCTGAGACATTACAGTCAAAATTGTCAAGAAGGCTTTCATGAATAAGACTATGTTCTAGTAAGTGTAAGGGTTTGGTTATTCTGGCTCTTAAGCATACCATCTGTTTTGCAAAATATCATGTGTAAGAATGGTGCAAGGTCAAAGGAAATATTTCGTGAAGGGGAAGAAGGGGATTAAAATGAATCTTAACTTTTATCTCTTTTGCCAACTCTACCAGTGTTACATCACATGAAACCAAAACCAAAATAAAACAATGAAATAAAAGCACAGTCCCAAACTATTAAAGTGACCAAGTGATTTTCTTTTCTACATCAGCAATTTTTCCTTTACCAGGTCAACAAATGAGTTTCACTAATTAATTGCCCAAACTCTTGGTTTTGCAATCAGTCTGATTTGCATTTTAATGCCATTAGAGAAGATTCCTGGAAAGGAATTTAGGGGATGAGTATACTGCTGGTACACTTGCCAGTGAGAAAACCAACTGTACTATTTACCAAGTGAACCAGTGTGTGAAGTGACAGACTAGCACTTACCAAACACAGATTTCTGGGTAATCAGGAAAGCATATGCCTTTTAACACTTCTGCCAGACAGACCCCAAATTTGGGATTTCCTTAGGAAAACCAAACGATAGAGTCCTCACTAAGTGACTTTGAGAGATACAATGCATTGGCAAGCAGAAGTTGCTCTTCCGGGGTGTCATTAGATAAGGGAATCAGTTGGGACTGTGGCTCACTCTGACCAAAGGTGGCAGTCAGTCCTTTGTCCTTCATTCAGCTTATTGTTATCACAAGCTCATATTTCACCTACTTTCACCACATCATCCCTTTAAACAACAAAAACCAAACCCAAAGTTTTATGTAAGAATGCCTGCCTTTAAATGTTGGCAATTATTTTAATTTTTTAAAAATATCCAAAGTCCAAATTTTGTCCAGAGGCTACTTGCCTGAAACTTCTACTTTAAAAGGATCTATTATGGGAAAACTCTAGATTTATTCAGAAGTTAAAATGAGGCATAATTAGTGTTTATAGAGACTGCTTTAGGGGGCAAATTCTTCTCTGCATTTAAAATATTACTATGTTCAGAGAAACTTAATTTTAGACTCATTTGGAGAAATAAATCAAATCATGTAAAATATCAGTTTGCAGGGACTACTGAATTTTGCTTGGGTTTCTTCAAGTTCAGAAAATTTCTAATTTAATTTGACATTTTATATATTTAACACATAAGATGGCAACAAGATGATTAAGTTTACAAGCTACTAAAAATACCAACATACATGAGATTTGGTTGAGGAGAGCCCTGTTCACAGGTGGGTGATATGTAAAGTGGCAAAAACATAGATAAGTTTTGAATCGATAGTCTTGATTTGAGTCCTGATTCTCATTGTTATTGCCTCTACTACTGGTCCAGGCTGTATTGCTCATTGTTAATTTTAGATATGTCTATTAAATATGAAAAATAATACCACCATACTTAGAAGACAGTCTCTGGTTTATGACGGTTTGACTGATAGTTTTTCAAGTTTTCAATGGTTCAAATGGTCAGTAGGAAGTCTTTTATGAATTCTGAATTTGGATCTTTTCCTGAGCTATGGTTTATGTGCTATGAACCTTTCTTGCGATGTTGGGCAGTAGCAGTGAGCTGCAGCTCATAGTTAGCAATGCAATCATGAGGGAAAACAACCCAAGCTCTACTGTAAGCTGCATTGCAAGTATTTGGGGTATATTATGTTTTCACATCCCATAATGTAGATAAAATGCCCATCTGTCTGTGTGAATTAGATACTCAATACTCATTATCAAAAAATCTTGGTCCTAGACGGTTTCACCCATCTGTGGGCTAACATAGTAAAGTACTCTGAGCATGTTTAAGATAGGCTAGTCTGAGTTACGTATTAAATAGGTTAGGTTTATTCAATGCATTTTCAATGTACTTTTTTTTTTTCAATTTAAGATGGATTCATCACAACAATACCAATAGGCAAATAATGAACTTTCAATAGTTAACTAAATAGGCTTTTCTTGCAAAATTTCCCCTCTGGTTTTATTAAATAAAAATTTTTTTTTGCAAGTAATATGAACCCAACTCACAGATGTTGGACACGAAGGTGTCTTTTTTAAATAATAAAAATATAAATGGTATAATCAAAAGAAGAGTTGAACAACTGAACCACAGGAGGGGTAGGGTGTCCAATACGATGGAGCACCTGCACCACTATCAGGAATCTTTCTTATTCTCCACTCTGTATTTCCCTTTTTCTGCAGCTCACCTTCCTCTATTACAGTCAGATACTACAAGTAGTGTCCAATCCTCATATTTCTTAGCTTTTGCCTTCAGAGAAAGACTACATCTATTATTTTAATGCTAGTTTAAAGAGTACTACAGAAGGATTTCATTACATTTGGCTTTGGCAAGCATCCTCTTTTAAAACCAATCCCAGGAGACAGTGGCAGTAGGTCATGAACATTGGGAAAGTCCCTAGAATGATGTAAGCATACAAAGAAGAAACAGTTCCAAGAAAAAGGGGAGATGCTGGTCCCTGAGAAGAAATGACTACTGGACAGACACAGTGGCCAACATCTCAGCCATTCAGGATTAGGTGCAGGACAGAGAAAATTGATTTCTCTTTCCCAAGATTATTTGCTATCTGGGAAATAGTGCTCTTAAAAGAAACATATGTTACTTTTAGAGATAGAGTATGGCCTCTGAGCAATCAAGAAATAACAAGTATTTACCACTTATGTAACCTCAAGTTACTATGATGCATATTGGATAAGTAGGACCCAGGTTTTCTGATCTCAGCTAGTATAATTCTCCAGCTAATTTCCTGACAAAACCCTTTTCTCCTTCCATGTTCTCATCTTCCTCTAAGAGGTTCTAACTTATAAGCCCATTAAATGTTAGCCATATAGACTTCACCTTCTGTTATTTTTTCTTTTTTGCAATAACACCTAACATTAGAAAAATGAAAAACTTTCTAACACTTACCCAATTAATTTGATGCTTATAGCAATTCCACCAGGGGAAAGATAATTATTATCATCCTATTTTACAAATCATGAAGTAACTTCAAATCAGAACACAAAATTGCATCAAGAGCTAAGTCTATGTGACTTGATTTTTGTTTTGAATCATTATATATGCTTGCTTTTTTCACCAGATTGATAAATTCCTATTAGGAAGCAAACTTTTTTCTCTACCCTATACTCAGTGATAATGGGAGACTGCAATATTGATTATGTCCCAATGCAGGCTATAAAAAGTTAACCCCACAATTGGCTTGTTTTGAGAAGTTTCTGGGTGAATCTTAAGTGCTGAGGTCAGAGTAACTTACACCCAAATTCCATTCCCACAATTAAAACTTCCTTACTAGAAGAGTGATGTTCTAATTACAACCATATATTTTGTCTATTCTGTTCCTAATTTAAGAATACTTTGTCTTGTCCTTTAGTTTCCACAGAAACCACATTACTGCACATCCTCTCATGTATTCCTGCCTTTGCACGTAGCTTACCTTTACCCTAATTGATCTCTAATAAAAACGAGTGGATTGGTCTGGCCAGGGGCCTTTGTTGGTTGCACTAGCATTAGTCATCCTGGCACCCTGCTTTCTCTCTCTTAGTTCTGTCTTTTAGCTTTTTTCTTCAGGCCTACATCATATACTGGGCAGGATAGTAGAAGCTAACTGCATGTGTCTTCAGTACAGTGACAGGGACCTGCAAATTAGACTAACAAAAGACATGTTAGTAGGAGATCTGCCCCAATACCATTGGTAAGTGTGCACAGATCCCAATATTGAGAGGGGGCACAGCTGCAGGAAATTCTAGCTAGGGCAGTCTCACCCTGCCCCCAGACACTTGGGCCCACAAGCCCCAGCCAAAGATCTTCTGGGAAAAGAGATCCAAAGCTGCACAAGCAACATCCACAGGCCCATCCTGAAACCATCAGCAAGTGCACACAGATCCCAGTGAGAAGCCAGTGTGGACCAGATTGGAGCAGCTGCAGGCACTTCCAGCCAGGACCCTGCCTCAACCCTGGCTTCTTGGGTTAGATTATGCAGATTCCAGTGAGAAATAGGTGTGGACCAGAGCAGCAGAGCTGCAGTAACTTCCAGCAGGGCCCTGCCCCAACTCCAGCCTCCTGGGTCCACATGCCCCAGCCAAAGATCTGCAGGGGGAGGAAGGGAGCTGTATAGGCACACAAGTAGCAGCCAGAGGCCCTCCCCAATACCATTTTTAAGTGCACATAGAATTTATCCAGAAGCCTGCCCAGGCATCAGCAACTGGAATGCTCAGCCCCCAGCCAAAAGCCCTCTCAAACAACAGCTACATGGGAGGGCAGGCCCTAGTCAGAGGCATGCCTTGATACCATCCCAAGTGTGCACAGGCCCCAGCCAGAAACACTGCCTGGAAAATAGGTCAATGCAGGGATCCAGAAGGTCACCACTCTGAATCCAGGAATCAGTGCACTGGTGAGCAGCAGAGAAAAGGCCACTCCTTGGCTTGGTGAGAATTGAAGACCACTGGATGAGTAAAAAGTTGCCTTGACAAAGGCACAGCAGGCCACATCTGTTGAAATGAGAAGACACATAAACAAGTCTGGACACCAGACTTCCAGATCACCTAAGGCAACCACAAAGGTCAATGAGGTTGAACAATCTGATACTCAACCACCTGGACTCCTTGAACTGACAATAAAAGAAGTTCTGGAAAAAATGAAATCAGAAATAATTTCTCAGATAACAACAGAGATTGTGCCTATAGTGCAAGACATGATAAATAAATCTAAAGCAGGCACAGAAAAAACAAAACAAAACAAACAAACAAACAAAAAACAGAAGACCCGAGGAACATGATAGAATCGCAACATAGAAAACAAATGGAATCCATAAAACAGATACAAACAGATTTCCAAGACATTAAAAACTACACTGAAAATTTATGCAGCAGAATGAGCCAGTGTGAGGACAGAACATCAAATATAAAAGACAGGACTGCAATTAGTTAATAGGAAAAGAAAGATTTCTTAAAAATAGTAAGGGACCATGAAAAATCAATCAGGCAACTGCCAGATGATGCAATGAACAGTAACATAAGACTGATAGAAGTTAATGAAGAAGCAGGAGAGTGTGCAAATGACATTAAAAAAAGAAAATTATTCACAGAAGTAATGACAGGAAACTTCCCAAGCAGGGGGAAAGAACTTGACATACAAATAAATGAGACACATAGGACTCCAACTAGCCATGATCAAAAAATATCTATGCATATACATATAATACTTAAGATTGCAGAAACGCAACAGAACAAAATTCTGCAAACAGTTAGAGAATAGAAACAAATCACAAAGGAAAGCCTATCAGAATCACAGAAGACTTTTCAACACAAATGCTCAAGTCAAGGACAGCCTGGAGCAAGGTATTTCAAACCCTAAAAGAAAACAACCTCCAATTTAGACTGATGTATCCTGCAAAACTGTCTTTCAAAATTGATGGAGAAATAAATTACTTCCATAACAAAGAATACCTGAGAAACTTCATGAACAAAAAACCAGCACTCCAAATAATTCTAAATAATATCTTAGAAAAGGACAATGAAGGCCATAACTCCACGAAGCACAATAGAGCAAATCCATTAGGCAAGGCAAGAAATTAAAGGGAGAGGGGGAAAAATTAAAAAGACCAAACAGCAGAACAATAACATGACAATGATAAGTCAATATATATCAGTTATAACCATCAATGTTAAAGATCTCAATTCACCAATCAAAAGAAATAGACTGGCAGAATGGATTAAGAAGCAAAATCCAACAATATGCTGTATGCAAGAAATGTACCTAGTTCAAAAAAAATTCATAGACTAAAAGTAAAAGGATGGAAAACAGTTCTCCATGTGACAGGAACCCAGGAAAAATCAGGGGTAGCTATCTTATTTTGAGACAAAGTAAATTTCAAACCAAAACTAATTATGAGAGACAAAGATGGTCAATATATCCTTATAAAAGGAACAATTCAAGAGGAAGAGATGACAATCATAAATATGTATACAACAAATAGTAATGCCCCCAACTATACAAAACAAATATTAAAGGACATAAAATAAAACCAAATAAACACTAATACAATTGTAGTGGGGGACCTTAATACCCCACTGGCACAAATAGATCATCTAGACAAAAAAAAATCAATAAAATAACAGAACTGAACCAAGCTTTTGAACAAATGGAATTAATAGATGGGTACAGATTGTTCCACACCAAAAAATCAGAATATACATTCTTTCCAGTGGCAAATGGGTCATTCTCCAGAATAGAACACGTACTAGCTTATAGAACATGCTTAAGTAAATGCAAATGAATTGATGTAATTCCATGTATATTATCAGACTATAGTGCAATCCAACTGGAGATCAATAGCATAGGAAACTGCAAGAAATTCACAAACACATGGAAATTGAATAACACTCTAATGAGCAACCAATAGGTCACAGAACAAATTAAAGAAGAAATTAGACAATTTCTACAATTAAATGACAATGCCAGTACAACATACAAGATTCTATAGGACTCAATGAAAGCAGTTCTATGAGGGAAATTCATAGCAGTGAATGCTCACACTAAGAAAATAGAATGAGCTCAAATAAACAACCTAATGCTGAATCATAAGCTCCTAGAAAAAGAAGAGCAAGACAAAAAGCTTGTACAAGGGAGGAAATTATAAAGATTAGAGCAGAAATCAATGCATTGAAGACTAAGAGAATGATACAAAAATCAAGTATTGAATGGGCTGGGCATTTAGCTCAGTGGTTCCACTGCCTGCCTCACAAGCACAAGGAGCCAAGTTCAGTCCTCAGTACAAAAAAAAAAAAGAAAGAAAAATCAAGTCTTAAAGAGTTGAAGAGTTGGTTTTACAAAAGAATAAATAAAACCAATAAACTCTTATCTAACCTTAAAAAAAAAGGAAAGAAAAGACCAAATTCATGCAATTAGGAATGAAGACAGTGAAATTAAAATGGACCTAGCAGAAACCTAGAGGATCATCAATACCTATTTTGAGAATATGTATGCCAATGAGATTAAAAACACAGAAGAAATGGACAGATTCCTAGTTATGTATAAATTACCAAAGTTAGATGAAGAAGACCTAAAAATTCTATACAACCCAGCGAACTTGAAAACATAATTAAAAATGTACCAAGAAAAGTCCAGGTCTTGGTGGCTTCACTGCTGAATTCTACAAGGCATTTAGAGAAGAACTATTGCTACTACTCTTTAAACTTTTCAGTGAAATTGAAAGGGAAGCAAGATCCCTGAATTCATTTCTGGAAGCAAGCATCACCTTGATCCCCAAAGCAAAGAAAGACCCAATGGAAAAAAGAACTACAGCCAATCTCACTAAGGAACATAGATGCAAACGCCTTAATAAGATACTGGCAGTGAGGATCATCAAGAAGATCATATACCCTGTCCAAGTGTGATTCATCCCAGGTATGCATGGATGGTGCAACATACACAAATCAATAAATGTAATACACTGTATTCATACAGCCAAGGACAGAAATCATATCTCAATAGATGCAGAAAAAGCGCTCCACAAAATTCAACACTTATTCATGATAAAAACCCTACAAAGTTACTGTGATTAAAAAAAAAAACAAAACAGCATGGTATTGGCAAAGAAACAGATTTGAGGACCAGTGGAACAGATTAGAAGATGCAGAAACAACTCCAGACACACTCACCCACTTCATCTTCGACAGAGGATCCAAACACCCTCATTGAAGGAGAGATAGCCTCTTTAATATATGGGGGTAGAAAAACTGGGTTTCAACTTGACAAAGATTAAAATTAGAACTATATCTCTCACCATGCACTAAATTAAAACTGAAATGGATTAAATTTTTTTTCTCATTGAGTTTATTGCTGCATTTTAGGTATACAGCACAGTTACATTCATCATTGGGATCTTGTACCTTTACATGACAGGTCTTGGTTCTCATTTTCTCCCCTTACCCCTGCCCTCCCTTCACCCCCCCTTCCCCACTTACAAACACTTTGTTTCCAATTTTTTCATTTTCTCATGTTTTCCCCCTTATTTCCTTTCCCCTACCCTTCCCACTTCCCCTACACCTTTATCTCCTTTCTTCCTATTTCATATTGTCAATTATACCATTATAAAAATCTTAATATTAAAACAGAAACACTAAACTGGTTGGAGAAGTTAGGTAGAACTCTTGCAGATATTGGCATAGAAAAAGATTTCATGAACAAAACCTCAGTTGCCTGTGAAATAGCACAAAGAATCAACAAGTGGGATCTCTTATTAAAAAGCTTTTGCACTGCAAGAGAAACTAGCAATAGTGTAAAGAGACAACCCACAGTGTGGGAGAAAATTTTCACCAGCTGCTCCTCAGAAAAACATTATTATCTAGAATATTTAAGGAACTTTAAAAAATCAGACCTCCCAAATTTAAAGACCCAATCCAAAAATGAACATCTGCAATGAAACATTTTTCAGAAGAAGAAGCAGAAATAGCAAATAAATATATGAAAAAATGTTCAAATCACTGGTCATTCAAGAGATACAGGTGAAAATAACACTGAGATTCAACCACATCCCAGAAAGAATGGCTGCTAATCATGAAATCAACCAATAACAAATGCTGGCAGGGATGTGGGGAAAAGGACTCTTCTTCACTGGTTCAAGCATTGGGGAAATCAGTACAGAAATACTTCAAAGAACTAGGATTAGACATCCTATTTGACCCAGCAATTCCCCTGCTGGATATCTTTCCAAAAGAATTAAAAGAATTGTACCACAGCGATATATGTGCACCCATGTTCATAGCAGCACAGTTTGTAACAGCTAAAAGATGGAAACAGCCCAATTGTCCATCAACTGGAGACTGATAAAGAAGATGTAGTTTTTTGTGTAAAAAAGGAGTACTACTCATCCATAACAATGAGAAATTGGAGACATTTATAGCTAAGCAGATGCACAGTTATATATACCCCAGTTGTGGAAGGCTTCTCACAGGAAATGATCCTGAATTGTGTTCTGACAGGTAAAAGAATTGGCCACAATAACAGGAAGATAAATAACTTTCCAGAGTCCTGAACTTCCATATCTCAGAATGAATTTTTCAGTTCAGCTCTTGTACGACTGTGAAATCTCTGTCCTTCTCCATTAGATAGTAGGGTGTCAGATTTGGAGATTTCTGAGCTCCCAGAATCTGGCTGATGTTGAAAGAGTGTTAATGGCTTTCATCAGACATCAAGAGTGTGTGCTCCAACCTCAACTAAATCCATAGCCTCTGAGTCCTTTGGCACAGATCCCAAGCATTGCTAAAACTAAGCCCAAGAATCCTGATCACTTCACCTTTTACTATAGTGCAAGAACAGTTTACCTCTCACATAATCCATTAAGTTACTTTGTAGCATCTTAGCATTGTGGCTTTTTTAGTGATTAATGAGAATTTATATTTATTGAGACCTACTAAGTACCAGGCACTGGTCTTAATCTTTACTTATGTAAACTCATTCAAGAGCCAATATATTTAGGTAATTAAATATATTTCCCATTTAATATATGATGGGAACAAAGCATTGAGAAACCATATTGGCATGGTATGGACCTAATTCATACTTTGCACCAATTTGTAAAGTTAGCAGACACTCTAGAAATGCACTTTTCGGGTATTAAATCTACTAGGACATCATTTGAGTCAGAGCTATGAACCACATTCAGAGACTTTCATTTTCCAAATTTTATGTGTAAGGGACTCTTATAATTGCAGATACTGGTAGTTAGTTACCCAAAGACACAGTGAGGAAAAAATAGAGAAGGATTTCCACATGACTCTAGTGCAGAGATATCATACTATTATAGAAAGCTAAGTTAGACAGAAGTTAATATGCAGTCAGCGAAGGATGGAGGAAGTCAGAACAAGACATCATAATTGTGGCTGGAGGCAAATCTGAAGAGAACCAGACCTCAGAATGAAGAATCAATAGCCAGGCCTGCAAGATAAACAGCAACTTGAGCTTATACTGTAATTAGCACCACCTGGTCCAGTGTGCCCAGGTAGGCATCAAATTCATAGATGAGTGACTAGACTATCTGGACCCATACTTCCCTCCCTTTCCAAGAATTTCTTTGATCTTTCCTATACTCTATTGGATCAATATTAGCTAAGTAACTTCGCTTGTAATCCTATAGGTTGATTGTAGTTTGACCCACACTGTACCCACATTGTGATTTCACCCCTGCAAGTTTTGGTGGCTACTCACTTGGGATCCTTCCTGGAAATCCAGGAGCAATTTTTCTTCTCCCTATTTCTAATAAAATTCTTCTGATTTCCTCCTTTGGTTGACAACTTCATTACTCAAAATTGTGAAAGCATGAACTCAGCACATTTGACATCTAACAGGTTGGGAATTATATTTTTTCCTATCAATATCGAACTTGCACTTGAGACACCTTTAATCACTCTCAACACTCAAGAGAATTTCAAAAGATTCCTGGTAGTATAACATCGCTCTCCTTCCACTATACTTGCTAGCTGAGTATTAGTCTTTTAGAGAACATTTATTCCTGTTTTACACCTCCAAGAGTTCCTTGAAAGAAAAATTAGATTTCATCAAGAGCAATTTGCCGCAAGTGCCGTAGTTACTCTGTGGAGAACATTGCTATCCTTGGTATTTTGTGTTCATGTGAGTCTTGTCCAGGGCTCATTCCCTTTAGTATAATTCAAGCACATTTATTGCTGATTCCTTGACATGTGAGGTTACAAAACTAATTCTCTGTCTTCTACCTAGAAGGAAGCAAACAAGCCTTCTGGAAAAATGTGAAACATTCTGTTAAATAAATGTCCATATGTCAGATTCTGACTATTGGAATCCTTTCCATACTTTAAAAATCATGTACCTTCCAAGGCAATTCTCAACCCATTTCCTGTCTCACAGACAACTGTTTGAGTTCCTTTCTAGTTGCCTTTGGTTTGACTTTGGTTATCTCCTTTCTCTAGACTCAGGAAATTATTTTAGAATATAGGTTTTACTGTTACTCAGGTATGTCAAGGACAGCAGATCAGGAGATAACTACTACTGAAAAGAGAACCTTTGGTGGTAGCAGATCCCAAAAGGAGAGGCTACAGGGAGAAGTGTTTGGTTAGTCCATACGCAGAGGAGGTGAAGAGTAATGTGGACAAGAGGCTTTTTATACTTTTTTGTGGGACTGAATGGGTGAGGTTGAGTAAGCAGACTTAGGATGAGCTCATTTGAATAATTTCAGTGGGCTCCAGGAATGTTCCGAATGTCTGATGTCTGGCTTTCGGGGATTAGGGTAGAGGAGCGGTGGCCATAGCTATCAGAACTTCATAAGGTGGGAGTAAGGGCTTTGGTTTGATGCATTTCCTTATGAAAAATATGCTTGTAGACAAGCCTCTTACTGTAGCTAAGAACTAGTTGACTCGGAGTGGCAGTCTTACAGGGTCAGCAAGGCCCAAAACGTCAGAGCATCCAATACAGAAGCTGAAAGCTTGGTTATGGTAGAAGAGAGCTGCTTGAGTCTTCTCTGCTGAGGAAGTGTGCTTCTCTCCAAGGTTCCCCCTTAAGCATCTTTTAACAAACTGAGATTCTCTGATTCATCCTGGGAACACTCCATTTTCTCTTATTTGTATCTAAAAATTAAAATATCCAAATTCAGCAGTGGATTTGGAATTCACACATCTTTGTATATGAGGCTGGTTTCCCTGGATCAGAGAAAATTTTCTCTTTCGAAGAAGGAATTTTATGTCTCTCTAAAGTGCTCCAAATGGGGTTATAGATTGCTAGGTCATTGGGCTGGAATTTAGCTCAGTGGTGCTGCCGCCTTCCTCACAAGCACAAGGTTCCAAGTTCAATCCCTGGTGCAAAAAAAAAAAAAAAAAAAAAAAGATTTCTAGGTCACATATGAATAGCCAGTCTGTTCTACCAAATGTGGGTCAAATGCTGAGAAATCAACCAAAACCTTCAGAAGCCAGATCAAGCCAGTCATTTAATAGTTACAGCAATAGTTAGGCCAAGACTAAGGAGCTTTTGAAAAAATACCAGTTTCTGGGCCTTGTAGCAGAGCAATTGAATCAGAATTTTTTTCATTAGTGTGTGCTTATAGTACATAATAAGGACAGCTATCACGGGGAATTGGTACATAGTCATGTACACAGTACATCTTAATCCTTTCTTTCTTTTTTTGTTTTTTTTCATTCCCAACACCTCCCATCCCTCCCTGCTCCTTTGAACTCTTGGTCCCTTTCCAAATTGCAAAAACCATATTATTATCATTTTTCCCTTTTTTGCTTTTTTTCATTCTCTTTCTCTCCTGAAATCCCCCCTCCCTTCATCTCCTATTCTTTCATTCATTTGAAAAAGATCTATTTATCTACCTTCTATTTTGTGCACCTCTCTCTCTCTCTCTCTCTCTCTCTCTCTGTCTCTCTCTCTGTTATATATGAAAGGGTTTCTCATATAAGAAAAATCATGGGAACTAAAAATAGAAATTCCATTTACCTAGGTATTCCCCTTCTAGGTACCTTCCTGAAAGAGTTAAGACATCATATTTCAGACATACTAATGCTTGTTGCAATGTGATTTATAACAGTTAAATCTTGGAGAATAGCCTACATGTCCATCAATAGATGAATGGATAAAAAAATGTGGTATGTATACAAAGTGGACTACTACCCTGCCATAAAGAAAGTCTGTCTTCACTTTCATTTGTCATTCTGGCATGAGATGGGAAACAGACCCTCCAGCCGTGAGACATTTCAGCTCCTGTTGGATCTTGAGTGCCATTCCAGGAGGGATTGAGGTGTTTGACTCAGGTAAAGGAACCTGTTCTTTGTGAGTCTTCCATATCCCTGGCCCAGCTCCTGGAAGTCCAATCACTGAGAAAAGAAGCAGCAGAACACTCCCTCAAGCCAGCAGTAGCTGGCTTGTTTCCATAAGTACAAAGAAGATGAACTGATTTTTCTCAGGAATCCTAAACCTCCATGTAGGACCTCCTGCCTCAGAAATTTCATGGCTTAAAATGGTGTGAAACTTTTTTTGGGGGGTGTCTGGACTTTTGGAGACTAACTACGGCATACCCTTCCTGCCTATTCCAGCTTTTTCCTGCCCTCCTTAAGCATCTAAAATGGTAAATTTATTGGGGAAGAAGAAATATCCAGGAACTAATTAAATGGGTTTTGTCAAGATCACTGAGAGGCCTTCTTCAGATTTTTATATGCAAGATGTCCTATGGACCTGTCAGTCATGGTAATCATATTGGTGCTGAGAATCTGCTAAATTAAAATGGTAATAGCAGTTGTGATTCCACCACATATTATGATTTATAAAGCATTTCCCACAGAACTGTGATAGATAAAATTTAACAGTGCTTTCACTGTGCTAAAAATTGAATTTTATACCTTTAAGTTTTATAAAACCCTATGGAAAGGTTTTTTATCTCTAATTTATCCTCCCAAAAGTGGGGGTAGATTGAAGGGAAGTTAATAATTTGCTGAAGTTTTCACCCTGAAAACTGATGGAGCTAGATTTGGGGATGTCTGTCTTCAGAGTTAGTGCTCTGCCTACAGAGGCCATGAAACATTATAAAGTGGGAGACCAAGTATAAAATAACTCTTATTTTACTGGAGCCTGTGTTCTTCCAGGTCTCTAAGTATAAACAAGCCTCCTATCCTTAGGTCCCTTCTCTCCCCACTCATATTTCTTAGATCGTGTCATCCATTCCCACTCTATATCACAGACTCCTAAACTTGAATTCCAATCACCGGCCTCTCCCATTCACCGAGACTCACATGTTGTGTGTATTATTCCTTTACACATCTTGAAAACCAACTCTTTAGTTCTTCCCCTGGAGGCTAATCTGCTCTACATCGCTCTTTCCTATCTCGATAAGTAGCCCCACCATTCACACCTGTGCTTATGCCAAAACCCTTGCTGCCATCTTTGTTGCCTCTCTTGCTCCCACCTCCATAACCAAACCAATCCCCAGGTGAATATCAACTACTTCACCTTCAAAGATTATCAGAGAGCTAACTGTGCAGCTTTTAATGCAATAGTTCAAACCATTGTAGGGTCAGAAGGGACCCTGGAAAAGGTTAAAAGGCTTGGGCCCTTTTTAGAGGATAAAAAATGTAGGTTCTATGCAGCTATGAGCAACCAGCAGTTTTCAAGCAGCTTTGTGGTTTAAAACTGACAGTCTGTGGTTTTGACACCTGCCTCTGTGTAGAAAACACCATCCCTCCTAGTGCAGATTACTATGCTTACCCAAATTCCCCTATTAGTCCAAAAGACCAAACCGTTAGCCATAAGCCCAATATCCAATCAACTATGTGTCAACCCTCAGGGGGGTAAAAGACAACACCCCTACTTATTCCCCATCCTATGACAGTAAGGTGATCGAGTGTGTGTGTATGGTGGTGGGAAATGTAGAGACAGTGAGAAGGGGAGATGGGTGGAAATGTAGGCATGGCTAATGTGGCATTGCTGACAGCTATAAAAATGGCCACCTGGCTACTGGAAATTGCCCTTTGTGAAAACTTTATAGGTGTGGAACAGTGATTCTTAGAGACCCACCTTTGTACACTGGACACCTCCTAAAACTCCATAAATCTTAGCCCACCCTAGCAATAAGCTCACCCCAACAATGAAGGCTAAGACCCTGATTGGCTTAAAACCCCTATAAAAATGGGCACAGCATGGACACCTTCCCGAGGAGCTCACTTTTGAGGTCTCCCTGCTTGTTGTTTGATAGCTCTGTCCCCACCTTTGCAATATTATAAGTAATCCTCTGCTTCATACTGCTTTTGTTTTCTGAGTTCCTCATTCTGCACCAGAGGACCTGGGGGATCTTGGGCTTTGAGTCAGCCTTGCTCCACCCTTGCGTTCCTTGCCAAGGTGAAAGCAAGAACCGTTCCTGCCTTTGTAAACAAAGCACAGGAGGGTCAAGTCATGGGAAATCCCTGCCTCCAGACCCCTCCTGTGACATTATGCCATCATCATCTTTGAGTGTAACCACATATTTCCTTTTAACCTCTTTCCTTGTATCTTCACCTGTAGGCTCTTTTGTTCCCAGACCAATTCATGCTAAGGGCAAACAATACTTGGATAAAGACATTGTCAGCACATGAAAGAACTGACCACTTAAGCATTGTCATGCCTACCTATAGCCTCCATCTGGTGCTGCCAAGAAGCTGTGCTTCCATCGGATGCCATGGCTGCCATTCTGGCCATAACAACTGGGCTTCTGCATTGCATTCCAAATCACTGATCTGACAACCATAACCTAAAATCAGTGCTTACCAAAGAGCTGCTGGGCTGTTTCTTCTTTACTAGTCACCCAAGATGTCCCCTTCAAATTATGGGCCTTCTGTCAATCACCCCTGCAGTTTATGCTGCGCTGTCTTCAGCCTCCATCCTGTATGCCACAGCTTGGGTTGATGGGCTCATGTGTCAGCCCCACCTCGTGTTCCTGTTCCAGGAAGCTGTCTTTCTGCTGACTGAGCCTCCTATGGGCACTGAGCCCTGCCTTACCCTCAGAAACCTGTTCTTGGAAATTAAAACCAGCTCTGGAGTCCACATAGAAGAGTTAAAATTCCATGTCTGAGAAGCAGATGCCTCAGCTGAAATGCTTGGTAAACAAAAACCCAAAGATGTTCTTATGCATGCTTAGGTTTGAGGAATACTAGAAGCAAACTGATCTATCCTGTGGTAGAGCAATGGCTCTGGGAAATCTTTTCAGCAATAGTGTTTCACATTGAACTAGCTGGGAATCCTTAGGTTTTCTCCAGATAAAAGACCCTTTTCCCTTCAGAGGATGAATAGCCAGGAGGTTCTCTCGGGACTGCTGGGGGTGGAATCATCTTGACAGAACTACACTGAATAGGGTTGCCTTGCACATGGGTCTTTCCAGACTGCTGTACAAAGCCAGGTCTGGACAGGTACTGAGGCAGGCTTCTGCTGGGGCTAATGTAACAACCATGCTGATTCACAGAATGCCTGTGTCTTTCTGAGCCTGGGGTGATACGTATAATAATTAAGACTCAATCAGCCCTGTGTTTGGAGGCAGCTGGTCCCTTCAACTCAGATTCAAGTGCTTAGAGGAGCACAGCTGAGCAGCCAGGGGGCAGATATATGACATAGGCTGAATAAATTTAACCAGGAAACACCCTCAAGAAGTTGCCAAATAGATTAAAGCCTATAGACCTCTGCCTTCATGACACCTGTGGTCTTTAAAGGAATTTTAAAGCACTTTGAAGAGGAAGGGAGTGATTTCTCAAGGCAGCACCAGAGGCTGAGCTTCTCCCATGACCCAAGTGGAGTGTGCAGAGGAAGGGGCATCTAACACCAAAGACAGGTCTTGCAGATCCCAGGAAGAAGAAGCCAGTTTGTTGGTCAGTGCTGGCCTTGAATCTAAACTCCTACACCCTCTACAGCCAAATACCCCTCCATATACAAGACCTCATCTGACCTTCCCAAGATCCCAGGGGCCAGGTAGTACTGTGTATTAATTTCCTGTGACTGCCATAACAAATTACCAGAAATGTGATGGCTTAAAACAGAAATTTATGAGCTGCCTGCCTGCCTGCCTGTCTGCGATCACCCGGTGGCGTGCCCGCGAGCTCCCGGCCTGCACGACAACAGACCCAGGAAGGAAGGTAGCCGCGTGGGCGCCCTTGAATATACAAGACCATCTGACCTTCCCAAGATCCCAGGGGCCAGGTAGTACTGTGTATTAATTTCCTGTGACTGCCATAACAAATTACCAGAAATGTGATGGCTTAAAACAGAAATTTATGAGCTGCCTGCCTGCCTGCCTGTGTCTGCG
>NW_022900923.1:24300489-24308247 GCF_012274545.1 Fukomys damarensis
AATATTCTGCAACAATGCATAAGATTCTAATAAGATTACTGACATTTAGAAATGGGAGGAAAGGAGCTAAAGGTGTAGGGAAGGTGTGATACGTAGGGGAAGAACAAAAAGGGAAAAGAAAAAAATGTGAGAGAATGAAAAGATGAAAATAAAGTGTTTGTAGATGGGGAGGGGAGGAGGGGGTGAAGGGAGGGCAGAGGTAAGGGGAAAAAAATGAGAATCAAGACTTGCCATGTAAAGGTACATGATCCCAACAATGAATGTAACTGTACTGTATCCCTAAATGTACCAATAAACTCAATTAAAAAAAAAAAACAGAAATTTATTTCCTTACAGTTATGGAGAGAAATCTAAAATCAAGATACTGGCACAGTTGGTTCTTCTGGAGAATCCATTCTAGACCCTCTTCCCAGCTTCTGGTGGCCACTGTTTTAAATAAGCACCATTCCAATTTCTGCCTTTCTCCTCCTCTGTGCCCATGTCTCCATTTCTTTTACAGAAGATCTCTCACTGGATCTAGAAGTCACCCTATGTCTCCTGTGTCTGAGAGCCTTACTTTATGCCTGTAAAGATCCTTATCCAAATAAGGTCACACTCTGAGGTTCCAAGTAGACATGCATTTTGGAAGCCACTGTTCAATTCACTATAGTGACATTATTCCTCTTCCACTGATAAGGAAACAGAAGATTCAAGTTATTAATAATGAAAGGGCCAGAACTAGAATCCAGGCTGCAGGGCACACCGCATTTCTGGGGGTGCCTGAAGGGTTAGGGCTTTCAGCACCTTGTTTTAGTAATAAATGGGCTTCTCAAGTTGTTTGCCATTCATTGTGGATAAAGGAAATATCTTGGCCTGAAAAATTAAGGGACACTTGTCAGGATCAAATTGTCTTAATATACTTTTAGTTGCCTAGTTGTTTTCAACAGAAATTTTCTTCTCAATTTGTAGATAATTTTCTTTAGACCCATAGTTTCTGAGAACACACTTCTTCTCAGATTACTTACTTACATTTTATGTGACAAACACCAAGTGCCTAATATTGCCAGACACTCTTCTGGCAACACAGATAAGAAGACAGACTTTGTCTACAAGTTGCCCATTATCACACAACAAAAAATGTGTCCAATATGCCATTGCAGTCCAAATCAAAAACAGGAGGGTAATAGTAGATACATTAAATACCAAGAAAAATCCAAGAATGAAGGCAGTAATTTTGGCTGGGGACCAGAGAGACAGTGATTCCTCAAGAACAGAAGTAGGGAAAAGATTCTAGGTCAAGAAAAGGACATATGAAGAGGTACTTAAGAGCAAATAGAGATTTGTGTGCATGTTTGGAGAAGAGTTAGTATTTATTAAAAGGTTAAAAAGGAAGCAGGAACCATATCACTTCTACTTTGTTTACTAGTCCTGTTCTAATCATTTCACAATGTATACACATATATCAAAATAATACAGCATGCTGGATACCTTAAATATGCATAATTTGTGTGCATGTTGGGAGAAGAGTTAGTGTTTCAGCTTTTATTCTATTCTACTGATGAGCTTTAAGCAGGATAAAGTGTATGTAGATGGATTTCTATTTTAACTTTTTTTTTAAATTTTATTGAGTTTATTGGTACATTTTAGGGATACAGTATAGTTACATTCATTGTTGGGATCATGTACCTTTACATGGCAAGTCTTGATTCTCATTTTTTCCCCTTACCTCTGCCCTCCCTTCACCCCCTCCTCCCCTCCCCATCTACAAACACTTTATTTTCATCTTTTCATTCTCTCACATTTTTTTCTTTTCCCTTTTTGTTCTTCCCCTACGTATCACACCTTCCCTACAGCAGTGTGGAGAATGTGTAGGTCGCAAAGGCTGGGCTTGGAGACAAGAACTTTAAGAGGCTTTTGTATCCGATGCTTAGACCCACATGGGACACATGCTATTGGAGATGGAAAGGAGGGACAAACCAGAAAACCAATTGTTGGTTCCCACCCTGGATGCTGAGTGAATGACCCTTTGCTCCCACAACACTCGTACCATAGCATACTGTTCTCATATTACATATTTTCAGCTTATGACTGTGCTCCCATGATTAATCAGACTGCTTTATTCACCTTGTTTTGCAGAACCTGACAGAGATGTTCAATAAATACATATTGATTGTATTTTTAATGAGGCAGAACCAACAAGAATTGGTGATCAATTAGATGTGGGATGTGAGGAGGGAAGGAGGAGTCTTAAGTGACTGTTGAAGGCCTTGTTCATGTGGCCAGGGAGAAGCAGTACCTTTGCTTGTATAGTAAATTCTAAGAAGTTCTGTCTGCTCTGGTTTTATTGTTGCTATCATCAGACCCAGCTTAGTACTGTCATAAGTACTTTACACATTTTCTTAGGTTGGATTGCCTGATGGAGGAAAGTTTACCATGTAATGGCCCGACATCACCAAAGTTAGATACTGGAGAGCTGAACTCTACTCTTGTCCTGCTCTGCTACTAACTCTGACCTCAGAAAATAGATCCAGCCTCTCTGAGGAGCTGTGCTGGCAAGCCCAAATCCCAATATCACCTCCTTCTGGACGCCATCCCTTGGAACCTCCCAGTATTTTTTCCAGCTTTATCGAGATATTGGCAAATTTAAAATTATGCATATTTAGGGTATGCAGCATGCTGTGATACTTTGATAAATGTATATATTGTGAAATGATTGGCACAAACAAGCAAATTAATATATCCATCACCTCATAGTTAATGTTCTTTCTGTGTGATAAGAATGCTTAAAGTCTACTTTCTTAGAAAATTTCAAGTGTAAATTATTAACAACAATAATCACCACGGTGTACATTAGGCCTTCAAAATTTATATATCTTACAACCAAGGCTTTATATCCTTTGAGCAATTAAATCAAAGCCATTCCTTCTGATTAATTACCTGTCCAGTCACCTCCTGGTTCCAACCCATATCTCATACTTTCACCACTGACTACCTTGTACATAAGTCAGGATGAGTGTGTTCTGTCATTTGCCATAGGTTAAAACTATTAAGTGGAGTTTATGGCAGACTCACCAAGGGTGGGGAGTATACTATACTGCTACATAGTCAATGATTCTGCTGAATGACTAAGTGGGATAAACTTATTAAAAGGTGGGAAGATTGATCCTAGATTTTATGCTTGTTTGACGCTAATTGTCTGGTTTGTGGGATAACTTTTCAGGAGTAGGGATGGATTAGGGGAATAAGCTGCTTTCTGGTGGGAAAGGACCTAACCATTCTTGCAAGCCAGACTTCCTGTGAAAATATGGCAGCCATTCTCTGCATAGCACACCTTCAGCTCAGTGAATAACAGGGCAAAAATCTAGGCTATTGAGTCTGGAGAAAAAATTGAAAAAGACATTTTGGATGGACAGGTTGTTGGTCCCATTAACGACTCTGAGAAGATTCTCATCAGCTCTAGTCAAGGAGAATGCTTCCAATTTTATAGTCTGTACAAATCTCCAGTTTATCCTGGTTGCTTATTTCAACACCCAATTATCAGAACATACTCTAGTAAGGATTTCCCCAGAGATGAGAGTCCCATGCCCTCTACTGACACCTGCAGAGTCTGGGCTGGAGCCTGCAGGTAGATGCAAAGACATCATCCAGGAACAGTAGGGAACTATTCCCTGCAGGGCTGGTTGACAGTGGAACAGCTTTTCCTTGCTGTGAGGGCTCCTATTTGTAATAGATTAAAATATTCAAGGCTCTGGTGACTCACGCCACCTGACATTTGCCTAATTAATTCTGGATCTTAAATTTTTGCTCTCCAGTCAGTAAAATGGTGGCCTGGGGCATTTGGGGAGTGAGATGCACCAGGAACTCCAGGTGATGGTTTATTGCAGTTAGTAAGAATGTAGAAAAGAATACATCAGGCAGTGGGAACTCTTTAGCTACTCAGGGAAATTGTTGTGGAGGTGGCAACAAGGCAGAAGGCCAGAGGCTCCTGCAGGGAGGGTACCAGGCAAGGGAGTTACCCCTATGGGACTGGTTAGATATAGACATTACCACACTCCTGGAAGAGAGCTAGGCCCTGCCCTGAATCTTAGGCTGAGGTCTGAGAGTGGGCATGGCAATTGAGGAGGATTACCGGAGTTTCCAGAATTATCCTAGATGGCCAGCAACTGTGCTATTTAGGAGAATTTTGATGAAATTAGAGATAAATCAAGATGCCAACCAGGGATTTTAGGCTTCAGAAAGCATCTTCCAGGAACCTCCAGGAAGGTTGTAAAAAAGTAAGCCTATAAGCTCTGCCCATCAGAGACTCCTTACTGATGTTTCAGATGATTCTGAAGCAAGTCGTCCTCAGACCATCTCCAACACCCCTGGAGGGAGAGCTGGAGCAATGGGCCATTCTGCCATCGGAGGCATCCCTTCCAGAAACACTGGTGGCCTCCTTTCACATGCTAAGGATCTCACTTTTCTCTCCTAACCCATGGGTCAAAACCTCAACATCACATTGATCCAAATCCCCACCTTTTCCAACCCAGTTCCTGAGACACTGAGTTTCATTGGATAAACACACACTTGGGCAGGTGGGTGGCCCTTAAAAGCAGGACCTCTAACATAGCAGAGCCTAGGGCTGAGCATGGTTCTGTGGTCCTGATTGTAAGACTTGAATAAGCTAAAGTGACTCCATGCTAATAGGCCAGACTGTGCTTCTTCATATGCTAATTGCTACCTTGGTTAACAGCCCTCCCAGGGACAAATGGTTTGACAAAAGCTGACCCTAGAACATTTCCTGCATAAGATAAGCAATGTGTTTGCAGTCTTGTTCTGTGAATTCCCTGACTCTTTTTGTGGAAAAACCTTATAAAAAGCACCTCAGCCCCTGAGCAGTTGCCTCTCTGAGCCACCTGGCTCCGGGAGTGCCGTCTGGCCAGACTAATAAAGGTCTCTTTACCATCTAGCCTGGTGTGTTCCTTCCTGGGTTTCTCGTTCTCCGTCGAGCTCCCGGAGCCTCGCTGGGTGTTGGGCCCAGCATTGCGGAGGCCTTTTTGGCTGTTCACGCTCCATGGAGTGGAAGTGAGACTTCAGGTCTTACACTGATCACTTCATCTACTTCAAAGAACACTTTTCATAGTTTTTCCCCTATCCACAGGTCACATAGATAACCTTTCTACCCCAGTCTTTGCCAACAGCTCTAACTTCCACTTCACAGTAAAAAAAAGATCCTCAGGTTGGAAATCCATTGTTTCTAATTACCTAGAACAGCGTTCATGAGCATCCACCCTTCTGTTTGGTCTCAGGAAGACACCTCAGTCCTTTGTCATCTCTTCTCTCCATCACCCTTCCTATGGTGGTGGTTTCCCCCCTATCATACACACATTTCCAAGTCTTTACTTAAATATTCCCCCTTATGCCTTTCCTAAAAATACTCTAGTACTTTTCTCCTCTTCAATTTTTTGAATGAGCAGTTTTATCTCAACTATATCTCCACTTTTCATCTTCTATTGAGGCCTTTACTTCTTAGGTTTCAAACCTGTCCCCCGTTCCCAGAGTGTCCTTATCAAGATAGAAAATTATCTCCAGTTGGTCCATAAAGTTCCCACTCTGTGATGGATCTCACACAAAACACAATGAAGAGACTGGAGACAATGTGGGACCTCTGATCATCAAGGACAGAGAAACTTAAATGGGCACTTCTGATGATACAAATCAACTCATCATGATATTACCTGATTATTCAATTAGAATGGCTACCACTTCTGTCTAATTCACCTCTCCTGGATTCTAGACGTTGTACATTGCAAACTTCAGCTTTTGTGTTTATGGCATTTGCCTTACTTGTTGAAACATTGTGGTGCACATTTGTTTAAGCACACACAAAAAAAAGCAAAAGCAAAAGGAAAAACCAACTTCATGGCTTGTGGATTATTTTAGTCTTATAAGAATCTGTTTCTTTACATTTAAAATAATGGTATTAGAATATGGTTGTATCCTGAAATTAGCATATTAGATTATTCTAAAAATCATGTATGTGCAGATCATATGTGTAAATTTCAAAGAAAAATGATTCCCTTTAGTTAATCACTTAAGTTAATCTAGAAAATAAATAGGCATGATTTACCTACATTAATTTCTTGATACAATCCAGGAAAAGCCTGTTATGACCTTGATTTTCTTCTTGGCAGTGGTAATGACACTACAAAACTGTGGTTTCTGTGTTTTCAGAGTTTTCAGTCAAAATGAACTGTGAATGTATTCTACCTAATTATAAATCATCCAGGTCAGTAATAAAGAGGCAGCAACCTCCTTTGGGTTCAACTTCATGGATATTCACTATTGATCCATTAAGGAACCAGTAGTAGAAATTTAGATCACAGTGATCATAGATACAAAATGATCATGAAAAGTGTCTTTAAATGTAATATTCCAGAACGTTGTCCCAAGGAGTGACCAGGACTCCAAACTGAGGACATGGAAAGAGTTAGAGCACCCATGTTCAGTCCCTTGATTGCAAAGCCACAACATCTGTGACAGAAATAGTAGTTATGAGGTTTTTTTCAAAGGCATGAGAAAATGTTTTATTTCCCACTCTGGATAATCAACCACATGACTTGTACTAGTAAAGAAACTATTTTGGAAATTTTAAAAAAATACCTTTTCTTTTATTAGATATAATCCATTTTCTGAAAAGTTAAAATTTAAAGATAAATGATTATATAATATTCTTCAAACACTCAGCAGAAGCTATATATTCATTACTGATTCCAAAAAAGGAAAATAATACTAAAAATAATTAGATGTAATAAAAGGATTAGGACAGGAAAGGTTAATATTTTAGTTACAGTTTAAATTTTCTAGATGAGAAGGAAAAATCATGACAAAATAGATAATTTGGGCAAACATAATTTGTTATTTTTTAAGTTGAGTTTATTGGTACAATCTAGGTATGCAATACAGTTACATTCATCAATGGGATTCTGTACCTTTACATAATAGTTCTTGATTCTCATTTTTTCCCCTTGTCCCTGCCCTCCCTTCACCTCCTCCTCCCCTCCCCATTTACAAACACTTTATTTCCATTTTTTCAGTTTCTCATATTTTTTTCTTCTCCCTTATCACCTTTCCCCCACCCTTCCCACTTTCCCTAACCTTTAGCCCCCTACTTCCTATTTCACATCATTAATCATCTCATTAGGATCCTGTGCACTATTATAGTTCCTCACACCAAAGAAACTATTCGATATTTCAGTCAAAGAAATCTCCGTATGAACATGAAAAATAGGGAATCCCAAAATAAAACTAAAAAGGAAAGTAAAAGAGAAAAGGCAATGATGTAACATTAAAACAATCCTTAATTCTGGAGATGAAAATGGACCCCAAACATATTTAAATTGCTTCTTGCTCTTATAGTCTTATCTTATTCTTTTTTTCATTATTTAGAGAATACTTTATTAGTTTCTGTAATCAAACCCACGTAGATATGACCTTACATGTTTAGTATGATGTGTTACCCCTATACACATGGAAAAAAAATAAAAATAAAAATGAATTAACATTTCTAGACCAATATGGCTGTCCATTTCTGTACAATGCCAACTCAACACAGTAAATTGGAATGATTTTTTCCAAAGTTGGCAGCACCTTTAAAGTTTCCCAAAATCCAATTTATATATATGTATATATATATATATATTTATATTTATATAAAAAGACTAATAATAGCAGTATGTAATGCATCGATAGCAGCAAGAGCTTTTCCAGGTTCTGCAGTCATCTGAACAAAATTAAAAG
>NW_022900923.1:24308950-24320409 GCF_012274545.1 Fukomys damarensis
GGATACATCAGTCTAGGTTGGAGGTTGTTCTCTTTTAGTACTTGAAATATCTCATTCCAGGCTCTCCTTGCCCCAAGGGTTTGTGTTGAAAAGTCTGCTTTGATTCTGATGGGTTTTCCTTTGTATGTGCTTTGTTTCTTTTCTCTTACTGCTTGTAGTATTTTATTTTTCTGTTGGGTTTCTGGGATCTTGATTATTATATGTCTAGGTGTAGATTTTATTTGATTGTAGCTAGTTGGGGTCCTATATGCCTCAGTTACTTGAATGTGAAATTCTTCCCCTCTGTTTGGGAAGTTTTCTGTCATTAATTCTGTGAACAGCTTTTTAAAGTCATTTGTATTTTCTCCTGCTACTTCATGGATTCCTATCAGTCTTATGTTATTCTTCTTTGCATCATCTAGGAGTTGTTGGATCGATTTCTCATGATCTCTTACTGTTTTTAAAAGACCTCTCTTTTCATGATCACTGACTGCAATCTTATCTTCTATATCTAAGAGTCTATCTTCGCATTCTTTTATTCTTTTGCTTACACTTTCAATAGAGTGTTTAATCTCCTGGATATCTGTTTGAATCTGTTTTATGGATTCCATTTCTTTCCTATGTTGGGCGTTTATTGTTTCCATTTCTTTCTTATGCTGGGCCTTCATGGCTTCTATCATGGTCCTGAGCTCATCTATTTTTTTGTCAGTTTCTGCTCTAGAGTCTCGAATCGTGACTTCCATTTTGCTCACTATCTCTATGGTTATCTTGGAAATTATTTCTGTTTTGAATTTTTCTAGAGCCTGATTGATCTGTTTTGTTACTTCCTGTGCTTTGAGTTCAGGGTGTCCTGGTGGTTCACTATCAGCCTTTTCATCCTCATTTCCCCTACTGCTTGCCATTGGTAAACTGGAAGTCTGTCCTTGTGTCTTGTTTAAGTGTTTTCTCATTTTAATTTTTGTTGTCAAACTGTCCTTGGTTTAATCTCTGGATTATCACCCAAATCTTCCTGATATAGTTGTGTCCTAGCTTCTGTGTCTCTAACGACCCACAGACATTCTCATCTTCATAACATCAGAGAAAACAGCTCATCAAATCAACTGCAATGCTTTACCCCAACTGATATAATCAGCAACACATTAAGATGAAGCATAAATTTGACACTGACCACCGGTGATAGTCACTAGTCTATCACCCTTAAATCATTTGAATTAAATTGAAATCAAGAAGCAGTCCAGAACATGTCTGCAGTGAACAAAATTTCAATACAGTGTTTTTACCATTTAATGGCTCAGACAGAGCGAGGACGCAAGACCCCTGAGCTCAGTTAGCTGATGGCTGAACCCCATGACTCTGACTGACCTAGGGCTGCAAGGCCCAGATTGAGTTCCCCAACCTTCTGAATGGTTGAACTCCACAACATTCTATTACAGGTTTCCCACGCCCTTTCTTTAAAAATGTTCAAAGTTGGAAACTCAGAAAAATACCCTTGATGACCACCTCTGTCTCTACAGAGTGGGTCCAAAGGCTGACACAGTCAGGAGGGCTGAGAGTGCGGGGATAGGGGGTATAGAGGTTCAGGGGCTCCGGTGCCGCTACCTTCCCAGCCCTTGAGTGATGCTGGCTGTGTCGGGAGCGGGCATGGCTCTCCTTCCCGCTGTGGATCGGGGCCCAGGCTACTTCCCGGGGCTTGAGCGATGCCGGCTGGTTTGGGAGCTGGCGTGGTTCTGGGCAAACATAATTTGAAATTGATGTAACAGGTAAAAATTTCTTTCAGTGCACTTGAATTCTCACTAGTAGTTACTCACAAGATTCCATCTGCTAAAATCCAGTTACCGTGAGTGTCACAAGAATCCTACTGGAGAGCAGTATCCATAAACTATGTCTGGTTACTGATTGCTTCATGTTCTGTTTTGTTTGTTCATGTAGTTCTGGGGGTTGACTCCAGAGCCTCTTACGTGTTAGGCAAGCTCTTTACCACTGACCTACACCCCAGACCCCAATTACAGATACTTTTTAAAATACATAATTTAATGTGTTAAATAGGTAAATGTTAACACTAAAATTATGTACTGTAGTTTTAAGTAGCCTGCGAAACTGGCCTAGACATGTCTTTAAAGCATGTCTTCACACAAAATCCAAAATCCTACAATCTTGGTTCTTTACTTAAATTAGAATTTTTTCATGCTAAACCCCTCTTTTTTAAATAATTATGAATGGTCAGCAAAAAAGAACATAGTTTTATTTGCTGTGTAGAAAAATCTATATACCCCCAGAGATTCTAATAAAGGGACATCATTTTATAGCATACAATAGATGTTTTAATTTGAAATTATTTTAAACTATTTTATAGTTAGTAGGAGGGCAACACTGTATATCTGTTCTCAGAACTATTATCAGGCTATGAATCAGAGCATGTGATGGGATTACTACTGGAAATGATCACTACAGATTTTGATAGTTCAAAATGATTAGGTAATTGTAGTTTCAGAGTCATATTAATTTTATTACATGCTTTTGAACCAATTTCCTTTATAATATTAAAACATTTTTATATTACCAAAAAATTAAATGAATATGGTTAACATGATTAATCCCCCAGTGCTTTGGAAGGTTGAAACAGAACAGCAAGTTTGAGCACAGCTTGGGCAACCTTGGGAGACCCTGTCTCAAAATAACTCTAGTAGACTTGTGCAACCACTGTGGAAATCAGTAGGGAGATGCCTCAAAAAAACTAGGATTAGAAGTCCCGTTTGACCCAGCTATACCTCTGCTGTGTATCTTCCCAAAAGAATTGAAGGAATCATCGCAGAAATATATGTGCACCCCTGTTTATAGTGGCACAGTGTATTATAGCCAAAACTTGAAAAGAGCCCAATTGCCCATCAACTGAAGATGGGCTAAAGGTGTGCTTTTTATTTATGTAAAATGGAGTACTACTCAGCCATGCAGAGTAAGAAACTAGAGACATTTATAGCTAAATGGATATATATTGAGAACATACTCAAGTGAAATAAATAGGACATGTGTAAATACCAAATAGTTTCTAGTGTAAGGACCAAAATGTATAACAGATAATGTGAAACAGGAAGAAAAGGTCCAAAGGGGAGGGGGAAGTTGGAGGAGTAGGGGGAAGGAAAGACGGGAAAGGAATAAATATGAGGAAAGGCAAAAAATGTAAACAAAGTCTGTGTTAATAAGGAGAGGTGGAGGGGTTGAAGGGAGAGCCCGGAAATGGGAAAAAAATAAGAATCAAGATATATCATGTAAAGGTACAATTCCCCATGATGAATGTCATCATATTGTATACCTAAAATGTACCAATAAACTTAATGGAAAAAATTCTAAAAGAAAGAAAACTGTCTCTAATTATTAAATACCACAAACACTTTATCTCCCCATCTCACTTGGACCCTTAGCACCTCGTGAATCTACTTACACCTTACTTGACATTGTCTCTTGCGCTGGCAACACCACCCACCACTTCTCTTCCTGCCTCCGTCTGCTGCTTCTCACTTCCTTCACCAAGGTCCTTCCTTCATCTGCCTCAAAAGGGGATTCTTCCCCTGGGATCCATTCTCAGCTCCTATTCCCTAATCTCATGGTTTCAACCACTGTCCATATCTCGATAGCCCCTAAATATATTCTGAGCCCAGCTCTGTTTTATGATCTCTTAAGTGATATACATTCAATGGCTTATTGGGTATTTCTGCTCAGATGTCTAACAGAGTTTAAATTCATGTCAAAAACCAAACTCATTGTTTTTATCCCTGCTATTTTAATATTATATTCTTGAATTCTATATTTTATAACTCAAAGTCCTTCACTTATTTTTACATTCCAGTTAAATTATCGCCTTTCAGTTCTTCAACTATCTTATCTAAAATGGCAAGGCTATCCCATTTTCCATCAATCTCCATCTCCTTTCTTCTGTTTTCTTCATAGGATGTATCACAGTTTAAACATAATTTCTTTGGTTTATTTTCTGTCTTTTCCACTTAAGGATCTACAGTGGCAGTGATTTTTGTCTCTTATACCACTGTATTTCTAGTAGATAGAATGTGCTAGCATTTTTCTAGCATATGCCTGGTACATGGTAAATATTTGCTAAATGAAAGAATGGTCTCATAATTATGCAACAGACTCCATGGGGCTATTTTTTAAGTGCACACTCAAAGACCAAGATCTACACTTTAAAATCAATTTCTAGGGATGGAGCCCAGGATGTAGCACTTTCCACAAAGCTCTGAGAGTTAGTTTTTAAAAGAACTGTTTGCTAAAAAAATCAATGTCATTGACGCTACCTGCACATTCTCCCTAACTGCCTTTGAAATTAGGCTCCAAGTCATCATCGTATTGTAGTTAATAAATACATATCTCCAGAGTCATCCTTCCTGAATTAGTTTCACTGAAGCCGATGTTTGCATTAATCCAAGCTTACCATCTCCCGTCATATTTTCACACATTTATAACTGTTGTTCCATCTGCCTGGAATGACCCCCCCCACACACAGCTTTTATCCTTAGTCAACATCTACTAGTCATACCTTCCCAGTCAGGTCTAGGCCCTCTCAGAACTAAGGGCCCTCCTCCTCAGTCACAGGAGTGGACTGGAATGGCTTCACTACTAAATTGTAGGTCTTAAATCTATGCCTCTCAACTCTGTATTCCCAGTGCCCATAAGCAGGAGTATATTGAAGCCAGCTTGCTCTAGCTTGGGAGAGTTTACTGGCTGTGTCTCTTCCCGGTGCTGTACTTGCACTGGTAGCTTGTAATCAGCCACTGAAGGAGAACTTATATTACAGAGGGTGGCAAATGTTTTAAATTGTGACAACCTACCCCCAGCTGGCTGTTAAACATTTATCATTGTACCAATACCCACTGAGCACCATGTCTAACACCAAGTATGTAGTCATTTCAAGCAGGGTTAGGTGTGTGAATGAATATATAAGCAAATAAAAGCTTTTGAGAATCAAAATTTTTATGAAGCCTCCAATGTCATACTATTTCCAAATATGACATATTATCTATTCCCTCTTTTATAAAATAATCATTAAAGGAATAACTGTTATTTTCTCCTTACTTTCCTGCTTCTTACAATAACATTCTCAGTTCCTTCAATTATTCCTCAAGAAAGTCACCACACTGGCCACATCCCTAGAGAGGCTCTGGTGTATCTGTGTTCCTTTTTAGAAACCATGGCTCTCAGATGAGACGCAGTGTTCTGAGGATGGTCTGACCTGTGTTGAGCATAACAGATCCATGAATTCCAGTTACTGATGTTCTTGCTGAAGCCTGAGGTGTGATCCATGTTCACACACACCCACACTCACAAATCCATCATTTACTTGAGCACAAACTGGGTACCGAAACAAAATACCAGTTTACGTGCATAGCCTTATAACAGTTCGTCTCACATTTTTTCAGCCTCGGTGTTCTAAGCTGTTAGGGTATTATTTAATCTTGAGTCTGTCATCTCTAAGTGTTTTTGTCTGCTCTGACATGGGGATTTTGAATTATGCCTCAGGGATTTGTGAGTAAGCAATAAAAGAAGAGCCACGGGAAAGAAAGAAGCCGATATCTATCACAAATGCCTTTTATGCACAAACTGTTGGGTTAGATATTTTCACATATTTTCCTTCCTTTAATCCTAGTAGCAGTCTGCCAGGAAAGCATGGATTGTAGCATTTTAAGAGATGGAGACTTTGCAGTCACTCACAGAGTTAAAGAACTTGTCTGGAGTGAAGTTGTTTACAGGCAGAGGTGGAGTTGGAACTCTTGTTTGTCTCAGCCTGTCATGTGTTTGCTTCTGTATGACTTCTCAGAAAATATTACCGATCACTAACATTAACATTTATGAAATATTTTCATGGCTATTTCTCCTTTGGATGTTCATGATGCTGTGATGGAATTTCTATTCCCTCGCTCTCTTTGGAAGAATCATTTCATGGCTAAATTCAAAAAATCTCCTCCGAGTGATGAAGGGATGGCCCTGCTGCCAGACATGGAGTAACGTGTCACAACAGGGAGCCACTGCTCCCTGCCTGGAGAGTCATGATGAAATCAACATTGTCTTCATAGCATGTGCTTGGTACTTAGGAGCCAAGCTTTGTGTGATTCTCACCATTCGCGTGTTCTTGATGATATTCAGAACCAGCTCACAAGGTAAATGTTTCTATTTTTCCTATTTCGTAAGTTGGGAAACTGAGGCCTTGGGAATTTAATTTTTTGGCCAGGGTCACAGCTAAGAGAAGGAAGAGTGAGGTGTTATTGACTTCTGGGTCTCTTTTCTTCTCTATGATCTCAAAGGTGAAGAAACATGTGAAGGAGGAGAAGAGCTTAGATTGTCTCACAGCCCTCCTGGAAATTTTCTGGCCTTGTTTGACCTTTTTCTCCAAGATTCTCTGGTTCCCTAAGGGCAACACATGTATTTACAATTCAGCAACATCCAGATCCATGTCCCAATTTCATTTATGTTTAAACCTATTATAAGAAGAAGAAAAATAAGCAAGGATTAGAAGGAGGTGGATTTGTGCTTGTCCATTCCAGAACTCCAATTTTTCTCCCTGATGCCGCTGTTCTGGCCGTGGGAGTCTAGCTCCTTCCAGCATGTGCATATCAGATGATGTCAAAACAGTCAATCATCCAGGCTCACGGGCTGCCTGGCTTCTGTGTCTGAATTCAACATCACATCAATGACCCAAGCAGGTGAACGGATTCCTGACATGTTTATTTCCCCAGACAGACGCATAACCCTACCTGCTCCTAACAAATGGCAACTTTCTTCCTTCACTTATTTTCCTTTACATTCTTTCTCCCACCTTGGACAGGTCCTGACTAAACATTGTTACCATAATGAACGGTGAGCTGTCATTGAAGTGTCCTACTGCAGGGGGCATTAGCTACAAATGCGAGACTGAGATCTTATGAAACAACATTTAAGATGCCTGGATAGCTAAGCAGGGAGAACAGTGCTGAGACTCAGTGTCTGATTCCTTTAAGCCACACCATTCCATCCTCATCTCACCAGATTAGATATGCATAGTCAGTCTGCAGGTATACTTTTGGTATGGCCTGTCTCTAATTCTGTACCATAGCTTGCCTGGGCCTGCTCATCCTACCTGGAAACTTGCCTTTCCTAGATTTTCTTGCTTGCTTCCAGAGATCTTCACAACTTTTGCCTTCTAGAGATTCAATCTAGTACCCCAGGCTGACTTTCCACAACCTACATTCTCCATGTGGAAGCCGAAGGTGCAAATTTTAATGCAGCTGCTAGATGCATCTTGGTTACCAGTGTGAGTTGTATTTATTACTTGCCTTTGAGGAAGGGGCAGAGACATTGACTCAGTTGGTATCCCCCACTGTCACTGTTAGCTAGATTCCCTGCAAGGAGACTTGAACTCAAGATCCTTATCAATGTAATTACAGGCCGTGCAAGCCTCTGGAAGTCGTTCACCCCAGCCTACTTGGTATGGCCTTTGTGCTTGGTTGGCCCTTCCTGTAGAAATATGGCCTTAATTAGGATGAGCTAGGTAAGTGTGTTCTAGGGCCAATGAATACTTGAAGGGGGCTTGAGAAGATGAAACACTTATTTTTGATCACTCCCCATTCCCCATACATGACAGATGGCTATTATAAACCACCAAAGCCAGGGTACTATGATTATCCTAATTGAGTCCCTTAGTAAAGTAATCCAATTTATCCCCTATCCCAGGGCCACTTTTAGTTCTAGATTCTGCTGCCTGATCCTTAGAGGACATGACTAGTGCACTGTATATCTCAGATTTGAAGGACATTCCTTAGGAAAAATTAGATCTGCAGTCCTGTTGCTCACCATCCCAGGAATAGTGAGAGAGGATCTAGTAAAATGCTCTCATTTAGGGGCTTCCTGCTAGTGGGACAGCTGAGCCATTTATCTACTTGCAGTTCAGTTCACGCATATAAAACAGCATCCAGTTCTGTTCAATTCCACATGCATTCACTGGGCATTTAGGTGCCCGATTATGTGCAAAAGCTTGAGGATGCTAAAAAGATGGCAGGACTTCTTCACTCAAGCACTTTATTATCCAGCAAGAAGATCCAAACTTCTTATGTAATCATGTTATATATGCAAGAACAAGGGGTTTATACTGGGTTCAGATACAAAAGCACCATAAAGAAGAAAGCTGCTGATCTTGTAGGTGTGAGTGCACCCTGAGAAGGTCCTAACAGATCGTGCTGTACTAGGACTTGCAAAACAGTCATCTGCTTCCCATTCAAGTTAAAAGGCTGAACACACACATTTTTACTGTCTTCTGAAGTTTTACCAAAAATAACAAGAGTCATTTTCCTAAAAAGGAATATATTTTTAAGGAAAAAACAAATAACAAGGAAGGAAACAATACTAAACACACCATTTTGCAGTAGAAAAGCAGGTTGACATTTGATAACAGACTCAACAGGGCTGAGAAGGCTGAAATCTCAGCTGGCAGTAGAAGTGACCATACTGTAGAACCCAGAAGGGAACAAGACAGCTATAATAATGAAGGTGAAAGAGAAGCCAAACGCAGGAAAACTGGCTAGAGTTGAAGAAGCAATAAGACCCCCAGGTATCTTCTTCCCAACACCTCTTTCTTTCTCTGTGTATGCACGAGACTTCCTTCCTTCTACCATAGCAGTGGATTAGAGTGGGTGGACTAGGCAGTTACTGGATTCGGGTCATCAGGTGTAGTGAGGGCAGAGGTGCTGTGTTGGCAATGAGGACTCAATGAAAATCCTGCACGCAGAATTTGAAGAGCCTTCTACACTCTGCAAAGAGAAAATTAGCACAGGCTCACCTGCGCAAGGACAGGCATGAAAGCTTTTGCTTTGTTTGCACAAAACTGCCTGATACAAGAGATATAACGAGTTCCATGGTGGTAAAGCTCAGCCAGGTAACCTCACAATGAAGCTGTCTCTAGTCAACAGACTGCATTTCCCAGCATGAAGCTCTTCAGTGCCCTGCTCTTCAGCTTGAGAGGATAGCTCAGAACTTCCAGGTGTTTGGAAAAAGACTCATATCAAAGGCTACCCCACAAAGGACTCTATTCTGTGTTTTTAAAACACTCCCAAGAATAAAGGGATTTAGATGATCAAGACAATTCAGGGGAAAAAACTGTAAATTATGTACTGTTAATATTCTTAGAAAAATAATTCTATTGGTGAAACAAAAGCAATATGCTCAATAAAGAAGGGGGGCGTTCAGAGGACAACAAATTAAAGATCTTTCTGAAATTAAAAAAACATGAAACTTAATAAATATTTGGAAGATATCTGAAAGAAATCTCTCATAGAACAAAAGAATGCAAAAATCTAGAAAATATGAGAGGAAGCATATGAAATCAAACAGCCAAGGAATACTAATGGCTTCCCAAAAGGGAGAATGGCAAAAAGAGAAGTTAAATAATTCAACAAAATTTTCCATAACTGATGGATATTTACTTCTAGATTATAAGTGTATACAAAGTAGCCAGTACCAGGAAAAAAATGCAGACACAGCAAAACACAGAACGGTAAAATCTCCTAACATCAGGGTCAGAGAGAAGTACTAAATGTTTTCAGGGAGATCACATACAAAAAAAAAATCATAAAATAAAATGGCTTCAGACTTGCTTAGTTTTCTTTTCTTCACTTATCATTAATCCCTGGTCAACAGCACTGGAAGCTAGAAGGTGTGGGACAATGCTTTTGATTATGGGGAAGGTAATTTCAGATTTGAGACTTTGTACATAGCCAAACTGTCAAGCAGATGTTAGAGTGGTGTAAGTATGTATTCAGGCTTGCAAATTTTAGAGGAAAATTACCTCCTGAACATGGTTTTTCAGGATGTAGCCTAGAAAAGATAGAGATTAATTAAAAAGAGGAGACACTAGAACCAAGAAATAAGACATTTGGCACAGGTGAAAGAAAGAATTCTAGGATGATGAGGAAAAAACTCAGAAAGACATCTGCTCAGCAGGCCCAGAGCACAGGTAGCACAGATTGGAAAGGAAGGAGAGAGAGCATCAGGGCATCAGGGAAGCTTCCAAGAAGATTAAACTGACAGGCTATTTCATGTGCATAAATATGTCAAGAGGAAATTCACATTTATGGAAGAATGTTTAGGTAGAAATTAATGATAGGGGAAGAAAAAAACTACATATACAAACGAAGAATCAAGACAATTATTAACTCGAGAGAAAATTAAAAGTTCTACAAGAAAGGAAATGTAATCATACTTTACTACATGGGCATGCTGTGAATACAGTCATAATTATGTAAACACTGAATACAGATCTAACTAAAAATGATGATATAAGTCTACTGGGAGGTTGGGGAAAGGAAAATTGTGGAGGTGGGTGAGGGAAGTGTTAAACAGAGCTAAATCTTTATCTTTCATAGTGAGAATTCAATAGATAATTACTAAGACTGGAAAATAGAGGCTGGTAGTAGAAACACGTTATTTAACAATGTGGAGGTAAATGCCTCAAAAAAGTAGCCAAAGGTAGTTGGTGCCATGGAATACTGGCTCATTTGTCAGGTTAAATTCTAGAATGGACTTTAAACTGGATGACTTTGATGCAGAGAGGGATACCCATAAGAACTGACATAGAGGCAGCAGTCACATCAGAATCATTTCTTTCCCTTATCTAGTATGGTTATGAGATTGATCAAGAGAAAGCTGTGCATGTGGAGTCTCTGATTTCAGTTAAATATTCGTGTTCTCCCTGTCCCCATAAACAAGCTGAAGACACATAGGTTGGGTAATAGTACAAGGAGATGGCTACATATCTGATTAATGAGCTACAAACAATGGTATTTGTTCAAGGATTCAGCCTGACTTTTGTCCTGAGTCAGTATTTTAAACCATAAGGTGGATGATGATGTTTTCATCAAATTCCCACACAGCAAAACCTGAGACGCTTGGCTAATACTTGGGATAGATCTTAAATGAGTCTTGAATGACTACATCATGCCTGAAATAATGGATCGAATCTAAAAATTGACTCTCAGTAGGATCGAGTGTAAATTCCTCTGTACGGAGTAAATGATTCCATCATCACCTGGCCCCTGGCTACCTGTCCAGTTTTACTTACAGCCACTAGTTCCTTAAACTCTGGCCTGGCCTCCTCCAGACTCTGCAGACATGCAGAAAGGCTTTGCTGCTGCTATTTGAAGTGTCCCTCTGTTCTTCTCCATATCATCTCTATGCGCATACTTGGCACAAACTCAACTGTCTGTTTCAGTTCAAGTCCTCTGAATTTCTTCTCAGAACATTCATGCCCTCTCTCTCCTCTCTCCCTTCCCTCCATTAGATTTTTTTTTTCCGGTTCCAGGGATTGAACTCAGGTCCTTGTGCTTGAAAGGCAGGCCACCTAACCGCTGAGCTAAATCCCCAGCCCTCCATTAGAATTTAATATGCCCTTCTTTTTCTTCTTCCTCCTCCTCCTCCTCTTCCTCTTCTTCTTCTTCTTTTTTTTTTTT
>NW_022900923.1:24320685-24333169 GCF_012274545.1 Fukomys damarensis
TTTTTTTGTACCTGGAATCAGGCTTGGGTCCTTGCATTTGCGAGACAGGTGCAGGAATCACTGAGCTAAATACCCAGCCCTAATATGCTCTTCTTTGGGTTCTCACAGGACCCAACTGATGTGCATCCAGGTACCTAAATTGTTTTAAGGCCTTTTTTTCTTTTATTAGTTAGGGAGTATAATGAAATAGTTAAATTTCATTCTGGAAACAGACTGTGTTCAAATCCTGGATATGCCATTTCTGGGCTATGTGATGGTGGGAAAGTTCCTCGACTGCTCTGTGCTTCAGTCTTTTCATCTGTAGAGAAGGGGGAAACTTTTCCTATCTCATAAAGAAGATAAAAGGATTAAATGAATTGATATTAATGACTAGCCTTAACTATTGTTTTTAAACAGACTGTCTTTAAGTAGTTGCTGACCATGTCATTGTTGGCATATCCATATTGCAGTGTATTACATTTTTGATGCGTTGCAAATATAAAGACATTTGCTTAAAACACCTCAATGACTCTCTAGCATTCCTAGGATAAGCCCTAATTCCTCATTCTGCTACAGTTTCTTGAGCCTTGGCTCTGGCTGACCTCACCAGCCTGCACTTTCCTCAGAGTTCCTCAGATTTTACATTCCAGCCCTACAAAGTAAACTTTGGGTACCCAAAACTTCTCGGCCACAGAACTCCTCTAGACCTTTGCATGGGGGCATTCTGTTCCCTCTGAAAGTCACTGTTACAGCCATGGCCACCTCCCAGGCAAGGCAGCTTGGAGGAGATAGCAGTGGGGCTCTGTGAGGCTCACTATGTAAACACTTCACTGTGGTCTGGAATGCATTTCACCCCACACTGCCATCAAGCTCCTTTCCCATGTTAATGGCTTCTTGCAAAGCTTTTGGCACTGGAAGGGACCCTCCACTCCTTGGAACTGTTGGTTCCTGATGACAGCTTTGATAAGGTGTCCTCATCCATCTCCTCTCACTGACTGAGTACCTAGTTAGTCCAGTTAACCGGACTCTTGTAAAACTGAACAGCATTAGCCAGAATTGAGGATAGTAGCTGAGAGCATCTTTGTTTCTCTCATTCTTACTCGCATTTTAAAGAAGCTCTTTGAGGTCAGGGAGTCTAATCTCTACATTTCAAACCCCTCAGATCCCCTGCCAAGAGTCGTGAACTTGGAAGATGCTCTCAAAGCCCCACTGTTGATAACCTGAAAGCCCACAGTTTGGGATGGAATGGAAGGTGTTTGTTCGATTGAAAAGAAATGAGTTTATATGTCCACCTAGGACGGGCCATAATCACTACTTTTAAAATGAAAACAAAGAGAAAGTTTTACAAGCCCTCCAACTTCCCAGGGAGTGTGGGCGTCATAGCGAGGGGTCACCTCCTGACACACAGGCTCAAGTCTCCTGGAATGGAGCCGCAGTGCCATCCAATGGCCACCTCCTGTAATTGCAGTAGTTCCTCCATCTTCCTGAGCCGGTGTTTTCCCTATTGCTTTTGAATGTTAAGTCTTAGAAGTCTTGCAGAGGCTTGTTTCCCCAAAGTCTTTGAGTATGCTGCTTTTTCCCCCTCCTTTTTAATGTGTATTAACCATTGAAAGGCTTAATGTCTACGGAATTTCAGCAGTTCTCAAACTGTGGTTCAGGGAGCTCTTAGAGGGGTTCCTAAGACACCTTCAGTGGTTTTCCAAAGCTAGGATTATTTTTGTACAAGATATCATTTGCTTTTTTTTACTCCTATTTTCTCATGAGTGTACACGGGAGTTTTCCAAGAGCCACATGACCTGAGATAAAGCAACAGACAATAGTAGAGGCAGGTAGCTATAAGGATCGAGCTGCCTTCAATTAGGTCCACAAAATATTTAAAAGTATCAAAAAATAACAAAAAGTTATTTTGTCTAGCAAAGTATTTTTTATGAATAGCATGTTACTTGTAATGTAATGGGCTTGCTCTTTTAAATGAACAGTTTTATATTTCTATTTTTTAATTTTGGACAGAAATATGAGAAATACTACCCACCCACTTTAACCAAAATTATTTGTGATCCTCTACGAATTTTAAGAGTTTGCAAAGATAACTGAGACTTTAAAAATTAAGCACCACTGGCTAAGGTGAAATGTCAAACTGTGTCACTGCCCATCCTTTCTCTTGCGAGTGGCGCATAGGGGAGCCTTTGCTCACTAATACTGTACAGGAAGGTTAAGGGTAGACTTTTTCTCAGAAAGAGGCTCTTTATGTTCATCAGGTTTCCAAAGACACTTGCAGCACCACCATACAATCCCACAAAGGGTAGGAACCTCTTAAGACTGGTCAGGACAGCCTTGGAGCTACCTCATTCTCATCCCGTCTCTGACACTACCGCGTGACTTAAGTCACCTAACCTGTCTGTGCTTTAAGAGAGGAAACAGTACAGGAAAGGGTCATTCCAGTGATTCTCTTTCATCATAACTGTAGAGAAATTGGATAAATCCCCATTTTATTTTCCATTAAGACCCAGTTGTTTAAAGTGACTCATGCCATAGGTCACTTCTTCTCCAATTCACATGAAAAATGTGATTTAGATGCTTGAGTAACCAAAGACTATCCTGAAATCTCACTGTTTTTTAAAATGTTTGCTTTATTGATATTTTGAAGGCCAGGTAATCAGATTTATTTATTAGGTTTATTGCTTTTTTTGTTGTTGTTTTTTGATTCCTTCATTTTTTCCCTTAAACAATTTACTAAAATTCATTACCTATTTAATAATAAATTATTTAATACTATGAATTTTCCTTTTAAGTACAGGTTTGGCTTTATTCCTTACATTTTTATATATAATATTCTAATTTTAGGAAACTAATCTATGGCTGGAATTTTAGATATTTTTCTATCATCCAAAAATTGAGAAAGAGCTTTTTAATTGTTCTTATTTTTTTAAACTTCATTATTTTTTAGTTTAATTACATTTTTTATAACAGCTTGATTTATATAATTCACAAAACATAAAATTCTCTATTTTAAAGTATAAAATTTTGGAACATTTTCATCACCTCAAAAAAAGATGTCCTTTGGGATGCTAAGGCAGGATGATCACCACGAGTTTGAGGCCAGGCTGAACTACATAGTGAGACTCTGTCTCAAAAAATGAAAAAAAAAAAAAGGAAGTCCTGTATTCATTAACCATTAAGAATTCTCTCCTTCTTCCCTTTTTATGGCCAGAGTAATATTGCATTATATAGACTTACCACATTTACTTAATCATTAGACATTTGAACTGTTTTCACTTTTGGTATTATGAATAATGCTATGAACCTTTATATGCAAGTTTTTCTGCAGATATGCATTGTTTAATTCTTTGGCATATACCTAGAATTGTTGTTATATGGTAATTCTGTTTAACATTATAAAAAAAAAGTCCAACTGTGTTCCGATACACATCATTTTGTAGTACAGTCAGTATTTTCTCCACATCCTCCTGGCCAATACTTGTTTTTGTTTTTGTTTTTTCTTTTTAAGTCATCCAAGTGGATGTGAAAGGAAAGATATCTTTATTATAGTTGGGAAAAACATTTTCCTGATGATTAATGATGCTGGGTTAATTATATTCTGGTTAGACATTGTAGCCAAATTTCAGAATTTGTGATTCTTCTGGGGGTGTTTTGTAGCTTAATATGTGACTTACTAAATATTTGTAGCTGGGCATGGTGGCGCATGCCTATAATCCCAGCACTGGGGAGGCTGAGGCAAGAGGATTGCTGTGAGTTCAAGACCAGCCTGGGCTACATAGTGAGTTCCAGGTCCAGGTCAGTCTCAACTACATAGTGAGACTCTGGCTCAAAAAAACCAAAAAACAACAAAAAACAAAACAAAAAAAAAATTGGTACAGAAGAGATCATCTTTGTTCTTTTGTAAAGTGTGATGGTTAGTGGACAATGAGGGATGACATTGTAAGACTCAGTCTCACTTCCACTCCATGGAGCATGAACAGCCGAAAAGGCCTCCATGATGCTGGGTCCTAAAACGCAGCGAGGCTCCAGGAGCGCCATGAAGGAACGAGAAACCCAGGAAGGAACACACCAGGCTAGATGGTTAGTCTGGCCAGATGGCACTCTCAGGACCAAGTAGCTCAGAGAGGCACCAGCTCAGGGGCTGAGGTCCTTTTCAAAGGGGAGTAAAAAGGGGGATTAACATTCTAAGTTTACAGGCAGGGTACAGAGGTCTGTTGACTTGAGCTGGTGGTCAGCAGTCATGTACTCTGCAGTCACACATTGATGATTAACCGATACCTACAGGATGGTTCAAAGGCCACCAAAACATTCAGGATGAGCAAACAGTTCGACAATTAACTTGGGGTCTCTATGTATTTCATAGTATAGAACCACTAACTTACACTTTAATCAGGATCTGGACTTCAAACAGTACAAGATTGCCTTACATTCCTAAGCCAGGGTTTGAACAAAGGTCGGAGATATGGCTATAATGGGAGGGGGTTAGAACACTGTCTCTTAGGCCCTTTGTTATTTAGCATGGGCTTGTAATTTAGGTCTTACAATACAAGCAAAATATATTTTATGAGGGGAGAAGGTGGGCAAGGGGGGATTTGAGGGTGTGAAAATGATTAAAGTATGTTATGAATCTGCCGAAATGAAACTCATCAATAAAAATTTTTAGAAAGAAAAAATATATGATTCAATTATATCCTTTCATATTATTTGGCTCTATTAAAAACTCAAAAGTAGGCTGGGGATTTAGCTCAGATGTTCTGCTGCCTGCCTTGCAAGTGCAAGGTCCTGAGTTCGATCTCCAGTACCAAAAAAATAAAAAATAAAAATCTTTTATCATTGTATTTCTGTTTCTTCTTAACATTTCTAATACTTAAACCAAAGCAGTGTTATTTGGCACATAAAGCTTCATAACAGTTTTAACACTGTTAAGAATTACATCCTTGTTAATAAAATGGTTCTCTTTTTGTAAAACTGTAAAAAATCATTTTTGTCTGATATTGATGTTTTTCCATTTTCTTGTAGTGTTTGCATAAAACATTTTTGTCATGTTTGCTTATTTTATTGCTACTTTTCCTTAAATGAGTCTCTCATGAATAGAATATAGGTTGGGTTTTTTTGTAAACTCATTAGATATCTTCTTTTATTGGAAGAATTACTGTAATTTACATTTACTTGGATACATTTCATATTTAGTCAATTCTTTTGTGACATTCTGAACCTTTAGAAAATATTTTATCATTTGTACTGTCCCTTGATAGGTTATCTTTTTTATATAATTTATGGTTTTCAAAGTGTACCTAAGCAGTTCTTAATTATGTCACTGGAGTCCTATAAGTTTTTCAAAATCATTGTATTAACTTAAAAATTAGAGTGAAAAATTTAACAATATTTTTGAATCATTTTCATCTGATACCATTTTTCTCCACTCTATCTCTCAATCAACAACTTCTAAGTCTTTGTTACAATAATTCAAGTTTTTCTATTCATTTGCTGTTAGGATGCTGTTAGTCTATATTCTTTATACTGTCTTTTGATAACCATTTGAATTTTCATAACACTCTATGTTCTTATATATAGCAGTTATTATGTACTGTATTATTCAGCTGTATTTTAATTGGCTCATAGTGAATGCTCCCTCATTTATGTCCTAACTTCCCTGACCTTGAACTTTTCATTTTCCTAATTATGAATACATTATGGAGTAAATTTTAAAGTAGTTTTTGAAAAGAAATATTCATTAGCAGAACCTTTTCTGAGTCTCTAATACCTGAGACTATCTTTGTATTGCTGACACATTAAAAAAAAAAAAAAAAAAAAAGCTTAGCTTTGTTTAAAGTTCTTAAGTGACAAAAGTTTCTAAATTATATTTTCTTATTTTCTGGAAATTATTCTTACAAAAGGAAAGTATTAAACCAATATGTTTCATGAAGCAAAGGAAAATAATATGTAAATATTTTCCAGCAATAAACACAATATTTTGTTATAATTTTAAGAATTTCAGATTATTTATCCCTATGATATTATTCTCTATTTATAAGATAAAATTGATGACGGTATGCTTGATCATAGTTAATTTAGTAAACAGCTCTTTGGGGAAAAAATGCCACACCAAAGGAAATAATAGTTGTTTGTTTTCATTTGTTTATTTATTTATTTATTTATTTTGAGACAGGGTCTCACTATGTAGTTGAGACTGACCTGGAACTCACTATGTAGCCCAGGCTGGTCTCAAACTCAAAGCGATCCTCCTGCCTCAGCCCCCTGAGTGCTGGGATTATAGGCATATGCCACCACACCCGGCTCATTTGTTTATTTTTACTGGCTGAGAGTAAAATACATTTGTCTGAATAATTGCATTTTATTTTAATATTAAAATTAAAGTTTTAATCTTACATCTTTCATCTAAAAATTTAAAATTATTATAAAACATTTTGACTGTCTTATACATAATTTTGTACTTGTATAACTTCTGTTTATAATATTGACCTTTATGAATGCCCTTTTGAGGTAATAGTATACTTTCAAAATACATCATGAAATGCTAGGGTTTTGTCTATTTTTTACTTGGAGATATTTATTTTCTTAACCATAATATGTAATATAGCCTAAGTGATAGCCATTCTTCCAGTCAAGTTAGCCAAACCTAACTTTAGTTTTGAAAATTCTATTTAGTACAAGAGATCTGGCAATACCTGCTATTTCTTACTACATTGTCTAGAATATGATATGTGATTTTCTATTTATAAAAAAACTTCTGTGAATAGATTCAATGCTGTCATTATACAAATAACTTTTTGAGACACTTTAAGCAACAGAGATATCCAATAAATTAAAATTCAATGAATAGTGTTATACCAATACAAATAACTAAATTATGTAAGGATACAGTGTGTAGTAAAGTTTATACACAAAAGGAATGATAACAACTAATTACTCTTCTTCCTAGAAACTGTAAATGGCATTTAATATCAATTGTAGCATACATTTAATTTGGAATTATGAAAACATAAAATTTAAGAAATACATTATAAACAACCCAAGATGAACACTAATGTTATTTACATTATAATTTTGGCTGTTATTCCTTTAAATGTTGAATTTGGGATCTTGTATATATCTTTTTATATTTGTCTAAACATTTCCTTCAGATAAAAGTCATAAAAGATTGATGAGAAAAGCTTTAAAATATTTTAAAATTTTGAGGCATGTTGCCAGATTTTCATCTTCTAGATTTGTTTGAATATGCAGTCTTGGTCAGAAATGAGAATTCACATTTCCCTATATCCTTGCCCAAATTGCTTATCATTGTTTTTATTATTGATCTAGTAGATGAAAATGAAGTCCTGTTTTAATTTGCATTTTTGTTTCTAGTAAGTTTGAATATTTTTATAAGTCCTTTGACTACTTTCTACTTATATGATTTAAAATACTTCTTTATATATGAGGACTGACACTTTATGTGTCATACATATTAACTATATATATATATATATATTTCTAAGGACTCATTTGCATTCTGACTTTACTCATTCTTTTCATGACAAAAGTTTTCAAGCCTGATATAAGATCTCTCAATTCTTTCCTTCCCTCACTGTTTTCTTTTGTTAGGATCTAGATTGATTTTTCTCCACATTTGTTAATTTGATATTTTTCTCTTTTTTTGGCAAATTTATTTTGAAGTTCCTGTGTGTAACTTTTGTATTATTTTTCTAGATTGAAGTTCATAATACTTCCCCAATATGTGGTTCCGTAAGACCTAAAGTCTCACTTCCACTCCACGGAGCATGAACAGTCAAAAAGGCCTCCATGATGCTGGGCCCTAACACAAAGCGAGGCTCCGGGAGCTTGACGGAGAAACGAGAAACCCAGGAAGGAACACACCAGGCTAGATGGTAAAGAGACCTTTATTAGTCTGGCCAGATGGCACTCCCAAAGCCAGGTAGCTCAGAAGAGGCAACTGCTCAGGGGCTGAGGTACTTTTTATAAGGTTTTTCTAAACAAAGAGTCAGGGAATTCACAGAACAAGACTGCAAACACATTGCTTATCTTATGCAAGAAATGTTCTATGGTCACCTTTTGTCAAACCATTTGTCCCTGAGCGGGCTGTTAACCAAGGTAGCAATTAGCATATGAAGAAGCACAGTCTGGCCTATTAGCATGGAGTCACTTTAGCTTATTCAAGTCTTACAGTTCAAGTTTAGTTTTGGAAAATTATCAGCCCAAAATCAAATATCTATTCTCTTCCATTCTTCCTATTTTTCTTCTTGAGATTTTAATTACACACTTATTAGACCTTTTCATCATAACCTATGTGTCCTTTTAATTGTTCTGTGATTTCACTATTTCCTCTTTCTTCACTTCTACCTTATTTTTTTTAACCTATCTCACCTAGTTTTCAGTTCAACTGTATCTAAATCCATTCACAGTTTTAATTACAGTTGTGTTTTTCAATTCTAGTACTTTGGCTTACTATTTAAATAGTTCTTAATTGTCTTCCAATGTTCCCACTCTAGGTTTCTCCACTGCCTCAATAGGGTAATAATAGGGAAAACTTAGGAAAAGTCACAATATAAGATAACTTCTGCCCCTCACTCTGCTTAGCTCCGAATTAGTGGGGATGGGAGATACCTACTCTCTCACAAAAGTTTTGTAAGTGAAAAGAACCATTGTTAACTTTGTTAGTCAAACAAGCTCCTTTCCCCCTGGCTAGAATAGGTAATTGAATAAATCTAACAGGTAACTTCCCTGACAAAGAACTGCATCCAGGTTGAAATTCAACTGCCTTGCCACCAAGTTTTGGGTTTAGCACTGTGAGCTGTGAAAATGCAGTGTAAGATCAAAGCTGTAAAATCCTTTAAAAGAAGGAGTTGTAACCCAATGGGGAGTGGATCAGGGCACCTCCATTACATGTCATCGATCCCCAGTGTCATCGAACCCCATCGATGGAGTAAACTTTTTATTTTACTTCCATTCTGCTGCCTCTCTCTCTGAGTTACTTGCCAATTCCTTCCATAACAGTAATAGTTACAGTTATTTTAAAGTCCATTATGACTTCCCTATAAACCCCTTACCTGAAATTCCCATATGCTTTTATTTTCTCTTTGTTTTTATATGCCTGGTTATATTTGACTAAGTGCTGGACATTGACAGTGAGAAATTACAAATACTGAGTAGTTTCTCTGGTGTGAAAAACTATACTAGTACATAAGATCCTAAAGATATAGGAAGAAAAGGGCTAAAGGTGTATGGGAAGTGAGAAGGGTAGGGGAAAGGAACTAAGGAAAAAGAAAAAAAAACATGAGAAAATGAAAAAGTGGAAATAAATAGGGAAGGGAGAAGGGGGTAAAGGGAGGGCAGGGATAAGGGGAAAAAATGAGAAACAAGACCTGTCATGTAAAGGTACAAGATCCCAATGATGAATGCAACTGTACTGTATACCTAAAATGTACCAATAAACTCAATGAGAAAAAAAAAGAAATTACATAGATAATTGAGGCTCTGCATGATACTGTTTTCCTTCAGATGCAGTTTACTTCTAAGGGGCTGGTAGGCTAGAAGCACTATTAATCCCAGATCACTTACTGCAATCAGATACTTAGACAATTTAAAACCAGCACTTATCCCTGTGGGAGTTTTTTCTAGTGAAAGTTTATGCCTAGGGCATGACCCTTTAGACCTCTACCTATGAGCATAGGCCATTTTTCCTGGTTGTGCCCTGAACTCCAACTGTCACCACCCCATAGTCCCAAAGGTCTGGAACACAGAATTTTATTTTCTCAGCTACTGCTTTTGCAATTGACAGCTATCATGATGAGTAACAATACAGAAAGTATTGGGGTTTTTTTCTTTTGCTTTTCTCCCAGGTTCTTAGCCCCATAAATTGTAACTGACTTACAAGCTTTACAATGTCTTTGAATAGCATTCTATTTTTTCTTGTTATCAGCAGGAGAGAAATTATCTTAGTCTGCCACTGTTAAGAATGGAGCCTGGCTACTCAACCATAAAGAATGAGAAAGTAGATTCATTCATAGGTAAATGGGTAAATTTTGAGGATATACTCCTCTGTGAAATAAATAAGTCACACATATGCAAATACCGAATAGTTTCTCTGGTGTGAAAAACTAAAATAGTACTCAGGAGCCTTACAGAACAATTAGCAATGTGAAATAGGAAGAAAAGGACCAAAGGTGTAGGGACAGTGAGAAGGATAGGGAAAGGGGAATAAGAGAAAAAGGAAAAAAATATGAGAAAATGAAAAAATGGAAATAAAGTGTTTGTAAATGGGGAGGGGAGACATCTCTTTGCCTACTTTGGATATTTACTTACTCATTACATTGTATTTATGATTTATACACTTTGGGTTAAATGTCTACCTAATGTACCAATAAATTCAATTAAAAAAAAAAAAAGAATGGCGCATGGGATTGATGTCTTTTCTTTTTCTTTTCACGTTTAGGATGGCTTTGATGCATACATGTTTTTCATTTTTTAAAATCTGACAAAGCTATGCCCAGGTACAGATTACTCTCTCAAAGTTACTAATTTTGCCTAAAAATTTTATGCAAAATAGGCTTCTTTGTTCTCCAACAAGATGATGGAAATGCTTTTCTTTTATTTCTTGGACAATTTCTTTACACTTAGTGCTTGATTCCATTTACTCTGGATTTTCATCCAAAATGCCTATTACTCATAGACTGGAGAATATACAAAACCCATATATAAAATATTCTTGGTCTGTATCTTTCTATTTTAAAAATGAATCCTGAAAGCCTTGTGAGTTTTGTTTGCTGATTCAATTTTCTACAATTTTCAAATCTACATTTTATGTCTGCAAGATAAATTTTCATTTGTAACACTTATGTTACAATTTTCTTGAAAATTTTATTTCCTGTATTTAAAAATCTTATGATTTTCACCTCAGTTTTTTTTTCCTTTGACCTTTTCCTCTTAATTCATGGGGTTCATATGTTTCCATGGCTACATGCTGCTGATTGGCTTCATGAGTCCTCTGAACCCCAAGCAGACCTTCCTCCCATGGGTGCTCATCCTTTGAGCTGCTCACATATTATACATACTTTTTCCTTATACTGACTCATAATTTGTCTGCTTGTCTCTTTCACTTAAGGCAACCATTTAAAAATTTATACATACATGGAGTGAATATGTTTATGTCTGGAATTTATAAATAACAAGATTTGTGTTAGAAAATATGGCACTAACAAAACAATAGCACAACTGAACAATTATATTGCATTCTTGAAATTTCAATGACTGAATAGATGCCAAAATTGCATTTTTTGTTTAAATATACTTAGTAGTTGAAACTATCTTAAATGACAGAAGCACACTTCGTTTCTGTTGCTCTTTTACCAAAAAGGCAATGCATGAGCAAAAATTTTGAATTTTTATTCATATTAAGGGAAAAAGAGAAGAGTATATTAGTAGAGAAAATTTGTGTTATACTGGTGAAGAAACTATACTCTATTTGAAAGTGGCTTGAAGAAAAAATTGGAAATTATCTGTCCTATTTAATCCATAGACACTACATACAATGTTGTCAGTTGATTTATTTGAACCTAATCCCATGGGTAAAGCATCTAATTTTTTTAGCTTCTAAATTGCCTGAATTTTATGTATTAAATGTGAAAATATATAAGGAACACTCTGCATTTAATACGAGAGTCCTTGCAGAAATCAAAGTGGATTATAAATGCCACTATTTTTGCAGTTAGTACTCTGTTCTGGGTCAATAGTCTCTAACTTCAGGGTGCTGGTGAGAGAAATCGACAGGGAGAAATTAGGATTGATGCATCCTCAGAATACATTTATACAAAAATAAACATATTAAAAACTGATTTGATACTTCAAAAAACAAAATTTTATCACAAAATAGAAAGACTTGCTTATTTTTGTTTAAATTTTTTCTTTGCTTGCTTTTCTATTTTCTTTTTATTTATTTGCTATGCCCATCATTAAATGATATTTTGTCTGATTTAGCATACTTTAATGCCCATGATACATATGCACACACAGAGTTATGATATGACTTGGTCCCTTAAAATTTTAAAGGTTTCCTTCCTTAAGCTTTGTGATGTCAATCCATGTGTAAAGAGCAACGGAAATCACTGTGACAGCTATTCCATATTTTCCCTAGCTTAGATGACAGAGTTGATGGGATAGCAGATGATCTTATGACTTGGACTTGGAACTTTCAGCTCTACAGTAATGAAAATTAGAAGACATTTTTAAATTTTAATTTCAGACTTGACCCCTCTACTCTCTTGAAAAAAATACACAAAGCATCCTTCCCATTAGCCATGAGCACTGAATTTTATGGCTCATTTTCTGAAGCAAATTGTCTTCCATAATTGCATGTTTGGACATTTTAAAATAGAAAATAATCTTTAGTTCAAAGACCTGAAATAAATTTTTTATTGATCTGTGACCTAGCATTCACTGAACTGCATACTTACTGATTAAACAAGAAACAGGGTAGCAGTAACTAAAA
>NW_022900923.1:24333274-24365023 GCF_012274545.1 Fukomys damarensis
TATGTCTGAGAATAGGCATCTTCAAGGAAAAGAGGCTTCCTCATTTGCCCTAATCCTTTCCACTTATTCCTCTCTAAAATCTGGAGAGGCAGTTTAGTTTGTCTTTTGGGTTTAAGCTACTGTCCCTAAATTTCTAGTGAGCCATGCTGAAAAAGAAACTATTTTAAGAAGGCATAATTGAATGCCAAAGAAATTTACTATCATGCCTCCACCATCATTTCAGCTAGTATTTAACTGCTCATACTAGGGATCAGGTCTCATTACCAAGCAGGAGGTAACCAAAGAAATAAGAAGAAAATGGTCTTTATACCTAATGTCCTTTTTTGAAGGATATCAAATTTTATTCAGAAGAAGGGATTCAAGGTAAAGTCTAATCAACCAAGCCCATGATGTTAAGTTAAAATTTGCAAGAGATTCAAGGCTCTGAATATTTACATATTAGCATTAGTGTCCATCTGCTCAGGAAAATATAGTCATAATTTTAAGTGACATTTACACAATGAATCACAATATATCAAGTGCATACGTGTCTCTGCATTGTTATACTTCATTTGTGCAGTTCTTCTACCTTTCATCTACATGATTTGGGGAAAATAATTTATTCCCTATGAGCCTTTGTTTTCTTGAAAGAATGAGAAGAATAGTTTTTATCTCTTAGGATTGTCTGGGTGAATAAGTGTAGCATTTAAAATACTCTCAATTAAAACTCTAAGACATCGCTGAGAGAAATAAAAAAAAATACCAGAAAAATAGAGAGATATACTATATTCATGGATTAGAATAGGGAATATTGTTAAAGTGGGAAAATTGCCCTCAGGTGATCTAATTAAGTTATATTTTGAGGGGAGTAGAAATTGGCAAGTTCACTTTATAATTTGTATGAAAATACAAAGGACCCAGAATAGTTTAATTTATTTTTTTTAGACAAAGACAGGGTCTCACTATGTAATTCAGGCTGGTCTTGAACTCACTAGGCTAGGCTGAAACTCACAGTGATTCTCCTGCCTTGGCCTCTCAAGTGCTGGGATTACAGGCGTGCCCTACCACCTGCAGCTAGTTTAAAACATCTTGAAGAAAAACGTTCAGGGACCTAGTTCAGACTATGCTAATATAAATACTATGTGGTATTGGTGAAAGAATAGTTAAATAGAATAACAAATTTTAACAGAGTATAGGAATTGACTTATGCAAACATCACGTGAGTTGGGAAAGAGATGCTATTACAAATCAGTAAAGAAATACATTGTATTACTTTTAATGATAATAGTAAATACTTTTAACAATATTAGTAATACTTTTAATAAATAATAGTAGATTACTTCAACACTGATGGGGAAAAATTAAACCGACTCCCTCTATGTTGCATCATACATTAAAAAATTGCTTAAAGGGCCAGGCATTTAGCTCAGTGGCACTGCAAGTGTCACATAAACACAAGGTCCTGAATTCGATCCCCTGTACCAAAAAAAAAAATTTTCAGATAGACCTTAGACTTAAATGTAAAATATAAAAAAATAAAATTTCCCCAAGAAAGCTTAGATGGTTGCTTTTTGGAGGGCTGGGGATTTAGCTCAGTGGTTTCGCCACCTGCCTTGCAAGCACAAGGGCCAGAGTTTGATTCCCAGTACCAAAGAAAAAAAGAAAGCTTAGATGGACAACTTCAGAAATTTTGGAATAGGCAAAAATTCTTAGGACACAAAAATCAATAGCCAGAAAAGAAAGGCTAAATTAACTGGATTTCATTAAAATTTACTAAAAGAATGAACAGTCAAAATACAGACAAGAAAAGATATTGGCAAAATATACATCTGACAATAGACTCATACCTAAAATAAAGATTTCTAACAAATCAATAACAAGATATAAGCAACAAAACTGAAAAGCAAAAAAAGACCTGAACTTCAAAAAATTCTGTCTAGTTGGCCTATAAACATATAAAAAGCCGATCATCATTATGGCATCATAAAAATGTATACTTAAGCCACAACAAAATATCCTTACTAGAATGATTAAAAACTTTTAAAAATTTCAATACCAAGTGCCAGTGAGATAGAAAGCAACTTGAACTCTCATGTATTATCACTCTTATTGCTGGTACAAATAGGTACAGTCATGGTAGAAAACCACTTGAAAGTTGATTTTAAAGGTAAAATTATATAAAATCTAGATTATGTACCTTCCATTTACCCTGGTTATATTCCAAAAAGAGATGAAAACATGTTCACCAACAAAACATTTGCTCTAGATTGTTCACAGCAGCTTTATACATTACAGCAAAATGTAAAAATAATCCAATGTCCATTAATAACAGGTTTCATGAATAATTTTAGTATATTCATATAATGAAATAGTACACAGGAAAATGAGAAGAAAGTGGCCATTATTTACAACATGGATCACCTCCCAAATACATTTCATGAAAAAAATCAGAAAAAAAAATTCAAATGAGTGTGGTATGTTTCCATTTATTCTTCATTTAAAATATTTTATTTGTTTTTTTGAGACAGGGTCTCACTATGTATTCTAGGCTGGCCTCAAACTCATAATTATCCTCCTGCCTCAGCCGCTCATAGTACTGGGATTACAGGGTTGTGCCACTAGACCCAGCACATTTCCACTTCAAGGTCAAGAATATGTAACTATTGTAATAGAGGTCAAACAACAATTACCTTTGAAGGTTATTGACTGGGAAGAGGCATGAAGTCACTTTTAACAGTTCTGGTACATAGTAACTACTCAATAAATGTTATCCATTTTCATTATTATCTTTAAAATCCCATGGAATGCTCAGTATTGTGGCACATGCCTATAACCTCAGCAATTTGGGAATCTGAGGCAAGAGGATCACAGGTTCAAGGTTAGCCTGGGTAACTTAGTGAATTCCTATTTCAAGATTTTTTAAAAAACCATATTTTTAAAAAGGATTTAGGACATAGCCAGTAGTGAACTGCTCCTGGTTCCCCAGTACATAAACACACATTCATACACAAACACAAGGAAATTTCTTTGGAGCAGCCACAGTAGTAAGGTTACCTTATTTCACAGATGATGAAATTGAAGCCTCACTATATTTGAGTACTTTCCTGAACTCACAGCACTTGCAGGTGGAGGAACTGCAGTTTGAGCCCCATCTCTGGATGCTGGATCTGGAGTATGAATATGCTTGCTTTATCTTGTTGGTCCACTTTCAAAGAAGATTTGAGTTCTTTATGTGCTTCTCAGGTATCAGGGGATGGTTTCTACTTTCCTCTGTGATTTTATGATGCTTTTCGAGTCTTCAGCTGATTAGGGCAAGCAGGCAGGGGATCAAAGCAAACACACCTGAGTTTAGGACAGGATGCCTCACAGTTATTGGTTACAAATTAAAGATGTATTTACAATTACATACCAATTGCTTAGAACTATGCATTACTATAGTTACTCACAATTATTAACTTGATATATTAAGAACTCAGAGTGCAGGGACTGAAAAATAATGGGGTTTTATTCAGTGCATGCAGAAGATTCCCCTCTCCCTTTACTCTCCACCCTGCAAAAGGCTGTGCTCCAGACAGAGGACAGAAAAAAAAAAAACAGAGAAAATATACCCTATTCTATATCTTTTCCTGATTCTAGTTTCTAAAAGTACAAATGTGGCTACTGTTAATGCTTAATCTGAACAGAATCTTATAAGCAGTGACAGATATTACCAAAGTTTGCCTGGGCAGGTCTTAGTAACTTCATTGAGATCACCCTCTCTCATTTCCCAGTACCCCTTCACTAAAGAGTGGCATTGTAAGCCATGGCTGGAAGGAGAGAAGAGTCTGTCATTCATCAAATCCTTTAGGAAAAATACTGTTCACCCCTCCCTCTATGATCAAGAATTTGACAAACTTCATTCATCAGACTATGTGATGGGCTCTGTTGTAGGAACCAGGATCTATCTTTGAGCAAAAAATATAAAAATCCTTGTCTCCACTGAAAAAGATGAGGAATAAAATAAATAAGAGTTGTGTTACGTTTAAAAAAAGGAGCGCTATGAACAGAAACAAACATAGGCTATGTTGGCTGGGGTTGAGACACTGGTAAGTGGGCCCCCTGTGGAGGTGACATTTCAGCAGAAACTTGAAGGAAGTGAGGGAAGAGCCCCCTGCAGAGCAGAGGGCACAGCCAGTCCAGGGCCCTGTGTGGCTATGGTCTCTAAGGAGCAACAAGGTGAGCCAGCTGAAGAGTTCTAGGCAGTGAGGACACATTGGAGCATATTTTTAAAACATTTTAAGAAAGGGCCTTCTGAGAGTTCCTGACTATTTTCTCCTTTCAGATCCCTCTAATTAAAAGGTTGTGGGAAGGAGGAGGAACTAGGACTGGATGAGTTTTGTACCTCTGAGGTGTACCATTGTCTAGGAACAAAGCGCCATGCTGGTGAAGACTTGATGAGCTCAGAACTAAGGAAGAGATTCTTTAAAAATTCAGTTCCTTTTCTCTCTTGTCCAAGATCCCTGATTCTCAGGGTACCACTGCTAGTCAAGTTTCTGTTCTTACTTTACTTTAGCCAGAATATATTCTGTCTCTCATAGTCTCTTCCATCCTTCCCTGAATCAGGCAGAGAAGGTACAGAATTTATTTTTGTACTTTTGTGGCAAGGCTGAGTTATTTTTATCTTTATAAATTATTTCCCATTCTTTAAAAAATATCTCATTTAATTAGATGTATTTCTAAGTGACTAGAATTATACATATTTGAAAAGGCACCCTACAGGGCCATCCAAGAGCCTTGCCTTGCCTGGCAAAAATGCATCCAGCCCTCCTTGCTCCTTTCTGAGTACAGCATCAGAAACCAGGTTGGTAATAGCCCAGGTTACGACGGGACAAGGTGAAACATAACAAGTGGAGGGAAGGGGAAGTGGATTTCGCTCTCCAGGCCCTCTGAATTTACCTTTGCCAGCTAATAACATTCTTATAGCTGGGGTCAGATCTCCTTGAGACTGGGCTAAAAGAAGTGTTCAAGATGTTTCTCTGTTCGTTCTTCAGCTAACAATTTTCAATGGAAAGCACTAAGTGCAGGTAGTGTACTAGAAGCAGCTGAAAGTAAGTTCCAGGTCCTCATTGCCAGAGTAATCATTATAGCATCTGCATGCTCTTCATAGACACTTCTAAATATGGACTGGAAACATTTTGACACATGAACAAAGGAGACTTTCTTAAATAAACAAAAAATCCATAAATGGATTCCTAATGTAGGAAAAATAAAAGGCAACAAGGAGAAAAGGAAATATTAATGAATAAAAGATGAAAATATTAACAATGACAACAATGGCTAAATGCAACTATCAATTATCATGTTTTTATATGCTGGATACTGAGCTACTGGTCTTGCCTATATCTCCTGATTTAATCTGGCAAAAACTATGAAGCAACAACAATTGTCCCTACTTTTAAAAAAAGAAATGGGATTTTAGATAGGCTAAGTTACAAGTCCAGTTCTACAAAGCTTGGTTGCATCACAGAAGGTCTGTCTGTCCCAAGTCTGTAGTAAAAAGTGAAATGTAGTGGAAATGGGAATATTCTGAAAGAAATATAGAGAACTTTAGAGGTAGGAATGTAAGAAATTAATTCCGTTTTGATGGAAGAAGAAAGATAAAGATTATAAAGTGAATGTCATATCATGAATTTTTGTTTTCTGTCTTCAGGTAGAAATGTTCTTTCTTAACTAGTTGGCAGGTGTTAGATTTGTCCATGTGCTTGTTTTTTTTAAAGCAGTAGCAAGATGGCTTATAAGATAATGAAAGGTAAAAATTGTTCCTGGGGTGTCAGACACTCATCTTGTGGGAGAGATTAATTGCTCTGAAAGTCAGGAGCTATTCATTGTCACATGCCATACAGAGTGAGATTTTACAGCCCCACAAATTCGTGAGAACTTGTTAGACTCACTCACCTCTTGGAGAGTGGAGACTCTAAATGACCTGTAAGGTTCTTTCACTACCCTACAGTATTATGATTCTATTTGTTCATATTTTCCTTTTTCTTATATATCTGCCTATTCTCTCATTTTTCTTAATTTCTATAAAGAGTTCCCAAACCTAAATCATTGCAACTCAGGCGTGGATATTTGTGAAGCTTTGAAAATTCAAATCAGGCAAAAGCCTAAAGTATATAATACCAATATATTACATAATAATAATAAAACCAATAGGGTATATAATGCTAATATCTGGTTTCAGCAATACAAGTAGGTCTATTACTCTCTTCCTTGATATGCCCTACCCAGAGTTTGTAACAGGACCAGGAGGAAGCAAAAACAGCAATGTAAAGGATTTCTTTTTCAGTCAGTCACAGGGTCATAAACTGGTGACTCTTCCCCATAACAGGACTCCTTGGGGGAACATAGCATTTTTCTTGTACCTATAAGTAGTATTCCCTCCCAACTTTGACCTCTCTATCTTTAACTAGCGGGTGGAAGAGTGTATTTTTTCCAGCAGAGCAGTATATTTTTATTAACTTATTTTGAAGACCTTCTCAGTATACTTAGTCTAAAACTTTTTTTTTCTCCTTGAGTTTATTGGTACTTTTTAAGCATACAGTGCAATTACACATATCAGTATAAAACTCTTAAAAATCAAATTTTTAAGATTTGTCTAACACTGGAGAGAAATAATAGAAGCTATTTGCATTGGAAATTCTATATAGATATTATGGATGAAATGCAATCTTTCTACCCTTTCTCCAGTCCCCTTTCTGCTGTTCTTTGTCCTCTTCAACATACTTCTTCACATGAAGGGATTATAAGCCTTTTGAGGGCAAAAACATGCACTTTATCTTTGTATCTGCCAAGCCATCAAGTTTTGTGCCTGTTATGTCTTTTTTACTTTGTAATATGTACAGATAAACTGAGATGGTACAAGGAAGAGAGGTGATTGAAAATCTCTGAGCTACTATGTGAAGAAGTACGTAATTGTTCAGCATTTTAACAGCTATAATGACAACCTTTCAAATACATGTCATACCCACCTTACATTTGTTTTAAGGAGACAGTGAAATAATCTCTTTAAAGTACCTAGCACAGTCCCTGCCATATTAACTTGCTCAATAAATATTAGCTAAATAGGGATAAATGCTAAGACTAAGAGAAAGTAAATCCAGGGGACTCATGGTAGATGACAATATAGGATATGGTAATTGGGACTTAGAAAATCTCTGGAAATATCTATAGGGTAAGAAAGTCAATGAGAACCCAATGTCTGGAATATAGTGGAGAGTAAATTTCGAAGCTAGCATATGATATGGAAAACACTTAATTCTTGTAAGACACAGACAGATAGCCATAGTCTCAGTCTAAGACAAATGAGTAAGTGACAACTAGAAACAAGCTCAGTAACTTCAGGGGAATGGCCCTTAACTTGGAGCTTCTTTGTGTTCCTTTAGACTTTGATTCAACAGACATTTATTAGACATTTTCTATCTAGACACTTTGTGAAGATCTTCAAGAATAAATCAGAAGCCCATATCTACCAGTTTGTCATATGAGAGGCTTGAAAGTTGTAACTCCTGCAAGCAAACTGAGGGGAAAACCCTAAAAAAAACAGCTCTTAGCCGAGCATGGTGGTGCACGCCTGTAGTCCCAGCACTTGGGAGGCTAAGGCAAGAGAATCGCTGTGAATTTGAGACCGGCCTGGGCTACATAGTGAGCTCCAGGTCAGTCTCAACTACATAGTGAGACCCTGTCTCAAAAAACTCTTCTTAGGGTCATTTTTAGAATTGAACAGGCAAATTACTATCCCCAAAACTGGAGAGGTAGTTGAACACAGAGAATTGTACCTTACCTGAGCAGAAGCTCCTGCTAGAGTCATATAGGAACATTTAAGGTAACTGATGAGTGCTGAGAGTGAGTGTGGATTAGCTCTGGAAATAAAGCTTCGGGGACCCACTTCTAAGGTAGATCTCTAGACTTTCATCAGTTTCACATTTAGGGGAAGATCCACCAGGTTCTTGAGGTAAAGACTGAAAAAAAATTCCTAATGCAAAGGAAATCATTGCTTCCCAACATTAAAAATTCTTCAGCTGCGGACTTAGCCCAGTGATTCTGGTTCCTGCCTTACAAGTGCAAGTACCCGAATTCAATCCCTGATATCAAAAAAGAAAAGAAAAAAAAAAGTTCTTCAATGCAACAAAAAACAAAGGCATGGATACCTTGGAGGAGCCTGAAATCAATTAAGGAGACCCAAGTGTTAACTAGAGAACGCCACCGGGTTGACCTTTGCACAATCATTTCTCCATTATTTGAGTAATGCAGCTCTTTGGTAATGCTGGAAGGATCAGAAGACTACTAAGTTAAGAACTGGTAAAGTAGAAGGTCAAGGTCACATGGGATGTCAGTGAACACAGTATGAATTAGAAAATCTAATGAGAGGAGAGTTGGGAGTGCATGGGCTGGTACAGTGAGAGAAGTCAAAGGACAGATTTCATGATAGGGCATGATGGGAGAAGTAATAAATCATAAAAAAGTTTGGGAAAAGTGTTTTCATTCTGGAGGTAGAGCAAATGTGAGTGACGGAAAATTCAATTAGTTTATACTTGTTAGGCTAGGTTGCAAAGAACATAGAAAGTGGAGGTGAATGTGTTATGAGAATCTGCACTGCTGAGTCCAAGGACAAGTCCTGTGGGAAGAGGGCAAATCTTGCCATTTATATACACCTGCCTTTTACTATAGTAGAGTGATTTTAGATCATCTGAGTCAGAGATACCTCCAGTCTTCATGTTTTATCTATTATATCAAACTATTGCTCTAGATATTTAAAATTTTCTTTACAATTTTAATTTTGTTAATATATGCCTAACATAAATCTTGAAGTATATAGCTCTGTGGCATTAAGTACATTTGCTTTGTTATACAACTGTTTACAGCTCTAGAGTTTTAGAAAAAATTTCTTTTAGACTATGAAAAAGGACAAAGGGAATGATAAGAAAAAACTTTCATTGCAATAAATCATTGTGGTTGACTATCTTGCCACTTGGATTGAAATCTAAATTTGCTAAAGAGTCTGAAGCTTGGCAAGCCACTTCAGTAAGGAATTAATCACTGGAGTGGCACAGAAGGATTTTGAGATTTAGAGTTGTTTCTATGTATGGAGAGCACAGGATGACAGAGAAAGGTTGATGGTGCTTGACTATTTTAGGATGTTTGATGCTGGGGAATGTGAAGTAAGCCACACTAATCATTACTACCTCGGCCAGTACTGTTCATAATATTTAGAATTTTTTCAGCTGCCTGTGTAGTACAGATTGAGGACCATTATGAAGAAATTCTAGTAAATCTCAATCTAATGGAACCAAGAGGGCTTTTACATGTCATGTAGTCTAGACTTGCCTTCTATGTGTTGTGAGTGTGTCTATGTGTTGTGAGTGTATGAGTCCTTGGAACAGCTTTAAGAAGTCTCAGATTTATAGGTGTGCTGCATAAATAATTTTTTTGTGTCCTCAGGTATGAAAAGGATTGGGAGAGAAAGAAGTCTAACTCATCATTTTTTATGTGGACAATATAATGTAATAAGTTATATTGGCTTGGTCATTAATTCTGGCTGACATTAGAATTGCAGCCCAGGAAGTCCAAAAGCCACTTCTCTTGTCTCAGTATTCCCTCTACAGGTTTAAGGTCATTCTATGACATGAGAACCTAGTATTTTAATGCTTAAATTAGATGCTAATCCTTTTCTAAAAAAAACCTCCAAAGGATTCCCACTATAATGACATAAAATCTAAATTTCTTATCCCAGATTACAAAGTGCTACTTGTCTTGACCACAGCCTACCTGTCAGAACTCACTTCCTCTATTCACTCTTTTAACCCACCACACTACAGCTGCATGTGTAGCAGAAATCCCTGACCAGTACTAGCAGGCTATGAGTGGCACCTCCTTCTTGCTTTCCATAATTCAGCTATACTATTTTATATCAGGAATCAGACCAAAGTTCTACATGACTCAGATGGGCATGTCAGATGATGGACTGGGTGAGTATAGCCCCTACCTGAATGTCTGCCACAAAAACCCTAAGTGGCAGGGCTCTGCTATGTTACCCCAATTAAAATCCTTTCTCCTGAATTGTGGCTTTTCACTGACCTTGTGGGTTATTTGCTAAGCGCACCTGGTCCCAGTAATGTTTGTTCTATCAAAGCAAGATAAGCAGTGCTTACTCCCTAACAGCCCTGCCTGGTGCTATCATGCCAGCTGTTTGGTAATATCTCACTAGATGCCTTCAAAGCATACTTGGCTCCCTATTCCTTCCCACAGTTGCATTAAATAAATACTGGATGTCATTGAAGGCCTTTGTCTTTGTTGCCTAGAGAAGCACTGATCAGCCCAACACCCATCTTCTCTCTGTCTCATTTCCTGTCTTTATTATTTCACCTTGTGCTGTAGAGGCTCACAGGAGGCCAGGACTCCCTGCCTCATGCCATTCCATGTTCCCTATATGCATGTGCCAAGTTATTTCCACCTCAGGAACTCTGTATTTGTTTTTTCTCTGACTAGAACAGCTTTCCCCATGATCTTGCTCCTTCTCTTTATTCAACTGACAGATTTAATGTCACCTCAATGAAGCCTTCCCTACCCATCCTAGCTCATTCTGACACCTGGCTTTTGTTTCTTCATATAACTTACTAGAATCACACATAGTCTTGTTTACTTGCTTGTCATGGGACACTTGAATGTAAGTGAGACTATGAATTGATGCTGAGGATTAGCATACTGTAGGCATGTCAGTAGTTTAGTGAGTTAATGAGATCTTGCCTATTAAAATATTAAATATCCTAGATGAGTAACATATGAATTCATTATCAGTTATTAATAGACTATGAAGTTGGTTATTAGCTTCTTTCCAGGGTTCTAGCTAGCAGGGATTCATGATTATCTCTAGCAGCTCAGAGGGAAACAAAAGGATTACATATAATGGAAGTTTTGGGAAAAACGTTTTGTTAATGGGTAGATAGGAAAAATAAATTTGGGTCTTAGAAACTGCCAGAGTGAGGATGCAGGCAGGACAAAGTCTTGAGAAAGGGCTGTTGAAAGCTATCACTACAACTTTCACTTTCTTCATTATAGTGCTCAAAGCTGACCCTAGGCATGGGCATTTGTAGCGACAGCTCAGTGGAACTGGAAACATCAGGGCATTTGTCCAACTTAAATGTGACTCTCTTTCAGTAACAGTGTAGTATCCAGACTCATTCTATTGACCATCAGGATTCCTGTCGGCCTGTACTACTTGCTAACAGGAAATTCAGGAAAGATATATATAAGTAATTACTAGATATAAGGTAATTTAAAAAAGGAGTCTGGAGAAATGGATTTCTAACAATTCTAACACCTGACATTTTCTGGAGACACTCATGTAGTGAAGGTAGAGAAAAGAAAATGGGAGTAGGGAAAGATGGCCAGAGAATGAGACTTCATAGAAAAGAGAACTCCTTTAGAAGTTCAATAAGAATAATTATAAGGCTTTCAGAAGTGATTAACAACAGTGACAGCTCTATTCCATGGATAGAAATGAATAAATATTAGAACCACCCCACAACATCCAGGTGGAAAGCACTATTAAGACATCATCTCCAGTAGACAACACCACTCAGTTAAATGGACAGAAAAGGCAAAGTTGGATTTTTTGGTGTTTCTTATTCTCTAGATTTTTTAATTTTTCTTGATGGTTCTTCTAGGATAGAGCTGTGCCCTTCCCGTTTGACTATTCTGCAAGCCTGTGGGAAAGACTTACATAAGATATATGAAGCGAAATAACAGGATTTCTGGGAAGAAGCTCTTAAAAGCTTTTTTTTTTTTAAACTGCATTGCTAAATTTAGGGAAATGATTCAGAAGACACCCCCACTCCATCACATGCACACCTCTCTAGCTAGGGCTCCACGCACGTTTAACTGTTTTTCTTGGCATTTTACATTTTTTTCTAGTTTCAGCATAGGGCTTTGCATCTGTCTGTAAAGTTTCTTGCTGTAGGGATCATTTGCCCTTTTTTAGGTGAAGTGATGGCTTGGACTAACATGAATAAAATATAAAGCAGTGTGTGACAACTTCTCACATGGATCAGAAATTTGAGAACTTCGTGGTTCATAAGGGAAAATGTATTTTGAGGACCTGGGAAGTTTGGAGGTAATTCTTGGCATCACAGGACATCAATCTTTGAAATGTCAAGCTGAAAACAAGCACTTGACATCAGATTCATGCAATTGGCTCATTCGTTTGGTCCTTTCCTTACTGCCTGGGTGCAGGGGGCTGTGTGACAGCACAATGTGGAAAAGCATAGAAGAGGTGTAGGCTCTAATTCCAGAGGGTCTAATAACAGGGCGAATGCCTTGAACACTTCATTTTCTCATTGGCCTGAGTTTTTTTCTATATAAAAGGAGGAAGTTGGACTGACCCAGCTGTTCCACAGAACTCTAGTGAAAAAATACAATGCATACTTCAGTCTCTTCTGGTCACTGAAAAGGACTTTAAAGCTCACAAGCACTGGAAAGGCATGGTACGTTCTGTAATTAAAAACAGCAGCAAAACTTTGTTTACCACGTTACTTTCCAAAGTAAATTGACCATGAAACAGCCCTTGCACCTCTCTCTTTGCCGTGATAACCTTTTAACCTCTATCTTATTGGACACTAGTGTTCTCTGAAATTCATTTTTTGGAAATCCAGAACTAGATGACTTTGTGAGGGACCTTGTGGGCTTCTGCTAGCTTCAGATTCATGTGTCCTGGTACAATGAGAAAAGACAAAGCTCTGCCTATAAGCTGCTGACAGTCATAGACTGCTCTGGTCTCTGACAGAAAACCGGATTGTCTACTTAGCTGATGACATTGCTTTGAAGGCTGAGCAGGATGCCCCAAAAGAAAAATGATTGTTTCTAGTTCATTGGCTGCCAAAGAGCTTGTCCTTTATCCTCAGTGCTTTATTTGCTAATTCATAAGTAATATTGTAATTTCCTGATGAAATATTGAAGGGTAGCATCAATTGTTGTTTTCCCAACAAATTCCCTATATACTGAGGTAAGGTTTCTCTGCTCTTGTTACAGAATACCTATAACCAACTGGGCTATTATAGCATAAGGCAATGGTTGCAGAGGATTTTTCAGATAAGCATCAGGAGCTTCTACCTATCATTGGTATATCTAAAATCATTTGGGGGAAATGCCACTGCATTGAGAACAGGAGGACTCTCGTTTAATGCAAGAGCAATTTAAAATTTGTTCTAGGATATTTTATCAAAACATTTCTTTGATTTGGGATTCTCTCTTCTGGGCAAGGCAATTGCAAATCTGCCTGCAGCTTTACAGCTAATGGTACCACCCACTGAGTCTCCATATGGCCCTGTGACTAAGAACATTTGTTACAACTTTTAAAGTGGCCCCTAACTGTGCTATAGGCACAATAGTATATGATACCAAGCAACCAGAGATGACTTAGGGGCTGGAGCTACAAAGGAAAAAGCTGGTAGGAGAGGGACTGTTTCAGGATGCACTGGTGACAGATGGATCACCTATGGCATGTGCATCAGCTCCTAAACTACAGCTCACCTGTAATGAGCACTCAGACAGGCCATCTCTGCTCTTCTTCCCAGAGAGTGTTAACGGAGATGACATTTGATTGGAAGAGCAGTAAATGGAAATGCAAAAACTGAAACAAAGCTGTGGGGAGACTGTGGGGTGGGAGGAAGGCAAGGAAGGCAACTGATGAGCAATAAGACCACAAGATGATGAAACTGAGCAAATGTAAATTAGAGAGAATTTCAGGAGTAGAGATGGATTCAATTTCAAGTCTAGGAAAATCAAATGCCCACTCCCCCCACCCCCCATATGCATAGCAGCAGGCAAGAGAGAACATTGTTCCCTAAAAAGAGAGTGGGATGTCAGGGAGAGAAGTGGGGGAGAGATTAAATAGCAGCTATTATGCTACTGTGCGTTTTGCTAAAGAGGTGACCACTTGAAGACATGTGCTGCCGGGAGCTACACTGAACCCACCTGGAGAGGGATGTTTAATTGCCAAACTTATCTTTTGTATCTGTGACTTCTGTGAAGTGGGTGGGGTGGGCTGCTTCAGTCAGTAAAGCTTTGACAGCCCAGTGTCTTTAGGGATAAAATGTCAGGAGAGCCAGGAGTCAGTGCCAGCTTGGTCCCGGTACACTGGGCATCAGGTCCCAGACTGCCAAGGGAGCCAAGCAGCTACTGAATTTTAACTCCTGTTTGAACCCCTTCCCTGAACCTTTTTTTTTTTTTCTGCAGTGCTGTGGATCACACTACAGGGCCTCACTTGTATACAGCAGGTAAGCACTATGCCATGGAGTTACATCCCCATCCCCAGCCCCTTTTAATTTTTATTTTGAGACAGATTTTCATTAGATAAATAAATTCCACAGGCTGGCTTTAAACGTGCACTCCTCCCATCTCAGCCTCCTAAGAAACTGGGATTATAGGCTTGCACTGCCACGCCTGGCTTCTGAACCCCTTTGGTGATTAGTGCCTCCTTCCTGCCTTGCCCCTCCTCTCATAGTCCTTTTCTAATTTTGCTGAAATGTCTCTCTCTCCCTCTCTTGGCCCCTTTCTCACTGCCACACTGGGATCTACAATCTTTCTAATCTCAATTATCTTGTTAATGTGTCAAACCACTTTGTGCCTTGTTTTTACTCTGCGATCACTCTTGAGACTCCTAACCCCCAAAATCACCAATCTTTTTTTTTTTTTTTCCTTTTTCACTTTTCCTGCTTGCATGGCTGATTGCTGGAGAAAATGCCAATCATGGCTGCTTTGTATGAACCCCTTCACATTGCTCTTCCTTGGTACTGCTGTCTCACTTTCCTGCAGAGTCTGTCTGGCATTTCCTCCACCTTCCCGAGCCCTTTCCTATTCCTGCCCTTTCCCACATAATGTCATCTTAGCAGATGGCTCTGTTTCTGTCTATACACAAGGGCAATATAAAACTGAATCCAGGCAGCTGGATCTTGTTATATGAAATCTTTTTTTAAACGCATTGCAGTTCTGGGGATTGAACCCTGGACGGTCATACTGAAATATATTCCAGCCTTTTTTAAGAAATTTGAGATAGGGTCTTTCTAAGTCACTAAGTTACCAGACTGGAGTCAAACTTAACACCTTCCTAGCTCAGCCCCCCAGAGTGCTAGAATTACAGACATGTGCCACTACACTTGACACTGACAGCCCTTTTAATCAGCAGACCCTTAATGAGCTTGGGTTTGGAAAGAAAGGGTTAGTCTAGCATAGCAGATTGTTAGGGGTTTGCCATAATAGAATGGAAAAATTTAGCACTCCTAGGGATAATTTTAAAAGGATAGGGCAAAGAGGCGAGATAGGAGAGAAAAAGAGCAAGTTGGCCATAGGAGACTAGGTGAAGAGGCCAGTAAAAGATCCTGGTTAGAAAACCTAAATGACTTTGAAGAACAAGAGAGAGTTATATTCAATGGGATACTGCTGTGTTTCTAGGGTAAATATCCCTTTTTACCTCTCATCAAAAATCACTATGAAGTCTACCTCACAAATAAGTTCTTGATAAATATCTTATATTGTAGAATTGGAGGAGGGGGCAGTATTCTGTCTGAAGCAATGTGGAACAGAGTGTCCAAAAGAAGAGCAAGGATCTCTCAATTGAATTAACTAACTCAGTGACAGCCATGATTGAGACCCAGAGAAGCCTATGCAGAGGCAAACCTGGAAAATCTATGGGAATCAGGGGTTTGCAGTAATGTTGAGTCAATCTTATCTCAATTTAGAGGGTACAAGAGGATCCAAGCAAATGACTATTTGGGTTAAAAAGAGGGGAAAGAAAATACAGGAAGCAGGTCTTCATATGTAAATTTCTTCAACTTTGTCCCTATGCTATAGGTCTGTTTCCAGTCATACCTTTCTTACCTCAGTCTCCTTCATCAGAGAAGAGGTGTCTCATTTGACAGAAAAAGAACAAACCTAGGTGTCAGGCTTGACTTTACAAGTTTTACAACCTGATGAGCTATGTGACTCTAAGCCAGTTATTTAACTTCTCTGAGCCACGGTCAACTTTCTTATCCATAAAATAGGGAATAAATAAAACTCCATCAGTGTTGTTAGGTTAAAATGAAAGCAACACCATGGTCCTCCCTAAGAGACATCAACATTTTCACCAGCACTAAAACTTTGGGTGTACTAAAGGAAGAGATCAAGAGAAAGGCCTGACACACCACCACCTCCATCCCAAACTCTCAGAGAAGAAGCATGAGTCCACCTGAACCAATCTCAATGTGGTCTGTGTCCCTCCTCGTCAGTAAGAAGCTTACCCAGATCACCCCTCATCATTTTGTCCCTGTATTCTGGCCCTGCACGATCCCAAGTCTATTTCCATATCCAAACCCTCCCTCAATCCCAGAACTTACTACCATGCCCTCTTGAATCCATCATTAACAATTCCTTTATGTCTCCAGCCTCTTCTTGAAACATTCCTTTCAGTTTCTTGTTCTAGTGAAAACTTGGCTCTCCCCAGGACACTGCCACCAGGAGAGAAGGAGCTGATGTTCTTCCCTTGGCCCCCAGATTTCTGGTCTTGAAAGCACATGAGGTCCTCCTTGTGGCTCATCACTCTCCCTCCTCCTACAGTGCCCCTGATTTGAGTCATATGTCATCACACTATATCACCTACTCTCCTTCATCGTGGCTGCAACTTACTGGAATTTCACTCACTGGCTCATTCTCCAATATTGCTTCTGTCTTGATTTTTTTTTTTTTGGTACCAGGGATTGAACTCGGGTCCTTGCGCTTGCAAGGCAGGCCACTGAACCACTGAACTAAGTCCCTGGCCCTTGATTTTTGATAATTTAAATTTACTAGAAGATGAAACTTCGTGTGCCATGGCTACTCACTCATTTCTTTAAATGCCCTTACACGAATGATCTTATCCTCTGCCCTACCTACCTCAAACTCCCATTTCCATGGAGACCATCCTGAAATTTGTCATAACAAATCATTGGAACTGTTCCAGTCTGTTCTCTAATTTCAGCTTTCTTATTCTAGAGCCCCAGGATTGAAAAATCCCCTGACTCTACCTAAAGGACCTATAATCCATTGATCCAGCCACTTTTTGCTGTCCCCACCCACTCTGTGTCCTCTCCTCTCCCATCCTTAGCTAGCGTGCATTCCATTGTCTGTCATTAGTAACTTTTGCCCATGTGCCCTCATTGCCAGTGCCTTGTTTCATTCTGTTTTCTTGCCTCGCCTCCAAATTTGACCATGTCTCTGCTGCTTCAGCCTCTGTAGTCTGTGCAGTTAGAAATGGCTAAGCACATACACAGATACTGATTTGCTTTGCTTTAATTCGTGCCCATAACCTCAAGGTGCCCCCTAACGCTGTCCAGCAGTAATACAATATTTCCTCATGCATGCTCCCTCCCACTCTACTTGATGATTATTTCACACCTTTTTCTTTCTCCTCACACGTCCAACACCTCTGCCTCCATTCTCACTCTCAGCAGACAACCTCACTTCTTACTTTCCTGGCAAAATTGGAGCAATCAGAAGAGAACTTCCACAAACTCCCACTACTGCATCTACCCACCTCCAACCATCTGCATCTGTATCTTCTGCTTTCTTCCATTTACTTAAGATGAACTCTTTGCTCCTCTGGAAAGTTGATTATTCTCTTGTGGAATTAAGGACACCTGGTGGGGTAAATTGAAAAGTGTGTACCTGTATGTGTCAGAGAGAATGAAAATAAGAGAGAGTGAAAATGTGCAAGATAGGGATAGGGGGAGATTTCTTACTTTTTTTGTACGGGGATCAAACTATGGTCCTTGCACTTGCGAGGCAGGTGGCAGCACCTCTGAGCTAAATCCCTGGCCCTCTTACTGTTACAACTACAGATAATATTTTAATGCCTAAATATTTTGGAGTTTTCCTAGGGTAGATTTCCAAAATATATAATGATGAGGATGAACCTTATTTTCATGATAATATTGTTGTTTGGGTGGGGGTAGGAGAATAAGCAATATCTGAACTTTAGTGAAACTTAAATACAATAAAAACACAAAGATGTTCAGGAAGTATGTGTCCCTTCCATGTGTACAGGTTTGCTCTGAGAAAAAAAAATCAAAGAACAAAAAACTAAAATATTAATTTTTGATTTTACCTTTTTGTTCCAATTCACAGAAAACAACTGGAAAAGCTTTTAATCATGTGATTTTCTCATCAGTAAGTATTTGTGAAATTGAATTAGCAAACCTTTTGCTATTCATAAACTTCTGCACAAACATGAAAACTTTGTTGACCTTAGAAGAAGGATCGTGGACAAAAGGTCAAATAAATCATGTACATTAGTTACCTAATTGGTGTATTTGTATAGATTTCAGTTATGCGTAGTGAAGAATATGGTGGTATTTACTCTGTGGCATTTACTTAGAATTTTTTCATTACAAAAGCAATATAAAAGGTCTAATCAAAATATATGGTGAATGTCTAAATTTTTTTAAATTACCACAAAAGACACATTGCCATTAGTCTGTCTCAAAATATCCTCACTTACTTGAACACACTTATTCCATTGTTCTTGCCATTTTCTGAAGCAGATCTGAGTGATTAAAACAAATTACAGTGAATATTGATGCTGAGTGCCATCCAGCGGAAAGTCGGGCTTGGTTGTGTGCTGATGTATTGTATTCTCCAAATCTGGCACAATGTAACTTCTGGCTCTGCCCAAACTAAAAATGACCAGGATCAACAAATGTTTTGAACTAATTGAAGACATCAAGGCAACCTAACAGCACAACTAATAACACTCACGAAAGATTTTCCAAACTGCTTCAGAAAGTGTTAAGAATAATTAGATAAGTGTAATTGAAAATGGTAGTGTTTTGAGGGGAATTAATTGCAGTGTGTTTTTAGTAGAATAAATATTTTTAAAATTTAATCATTTACTGTATTTTTCTATCATACAATCTATCTCCAGTTAAGCGTGGTGATTTAACATTTACTTTTTAAGAAATCATTTCTCTACCCCTAAATGCACTAAAATCTTCATGGAGGAATAAAAACATATAAATCCACAGAAACAAAAGAACATATAAGGAAAAAATATGAAAAAAATCTTTATGAAAAAGTCTTATTTATACCAAGTCCTCATACTGCATGTAGGACCAATGACTGGCTTAAAATGCACTGGCTCACATGGCTGCAAATAAAATGGTAACTTACCTGCTAGATTCCTGGAAGCACCTTGTGTAAGGTACTATCAAAGATAAAAATAAGCAATTGACTGAAAATAAGGAGCCTGGCTGAAATACATGTAAGGATGTTAGATTCTTTTTTATGGCTGAGTAGTACTCCCTTCTATTTTTTATTTTTTTTCCATTAAGTTTATTGATAAATTTAAAGCAAACAATACAGTTACATTTATCATTGGGATCTTGTACTTTTACATGATATATCTTGGTTTCTTGTGTTTACCCCATACCCCTGCCCTCCCTTCAACCCCTTTACCCTTCCCTCTTTACAAAGACTTTGTTTCTGTTTTTTAATTTTTTCACATTTTTTTTCTTTAAGGATGTTAGATTCTGCCAGATTACCTTCCTCAAACTGCATATCTAGATAACCAATTCCCGCAAAGGGGCAGAAGTTGATTCTCCAATAGAACGGAATAAGAAGGATTTCAGATGTGGATCTCAGACAATGAAAACAGAGGAATTCAGTGAAAATTTGCACTTTAAATAATGAGATCCTTTCCACACCTTGCTCCGACAGCACAGATGTGCTATCCCACCTCCCAGATGAGATATTATATAAAGATTATTCTATTTGCAAGTTGAATACCCCCAGAAGAAGGATTTCCATATAAAGTTCTCCCAGTGAAGAGCTAACCTCTGAACATCCTATAGTAAAATCCAACAGTCTACAAGGTCCATCCACACTTATATCAAAGTTTTAGAACCATACTTTAAATTTGAATAGTTAAAAAATGTCAGAAATTTAAGGAGAGCCTCTAACATGAAAAAGCAAAATAATAAATTAGAAAAAGGAATCAGAAGCAAAACAATGACTACAAAAGAAAAGAATAATTACAATTTTGAGAGAGGAGAAAATATTGCATTCCTGGAACAAAGCAGAATACTATGCAAAAAAAGGAACTTTATTATTTAACATATAACAGCTTATGCTGTAGTAATGCACTCAATTTTCAGTGACTAAGGACAGCTAAAGTTTGTTTCTCACACCAATGAAAAGCAATCAAAAGGTCTCTTCTTTATCTGGGACTGATAAATGCAGGCTCCCTTCTTTTCATGAGGCCAGCCTCTCTGCATAGCAAAGGTGAAAGGATGGACTCAGGCACAATTTTTTGTGACATAAAGTGACATATGTCATTTCTGCTTGTCGACTATTGGCCAGAATTGGTCACATGGCCTCAGTTTAATTGAGGCGGGAAAATCTAGAGAAGTGTATGAAATTACTGTTTGTTGAGGCTGTTATCTCCACAACAAGAGCTATCAGAGAAAAAGAAAGGGCTCTTGGAAATTAACAAAAATAGTTGAAATGAAGTATTTTATAGAAAATTTAGGTGATAAGTTGAGAGAATCCATCAGGAAATATATTTGTAAAAGACTGAGATTTTTTTAAAGTTGATAATTTATCCAATTATTAGGAACCCTATGAAGAAGATAGACACAAAGAATGGAAGGAAATTTTCTATAAAGTAATACCAGAAACCATTCACAAAACAAAAAACACAAGTCTTTAAGAGTCCAATGAATGACTCAGGCACTCAAGCTTTTGCACAAAATGTAATGGCAAGGAATTGTGTGACATAATGCCCAACAAATCATACTTAGGAAACAAAAACCAAGTCCTCAGAGGTGTGGCTTGCTCTGGATTTAATGGAAGGGAGCAGTATGACTGACTGGCCAATGCTTTGTGGAGCCTGTTCAATTTAGGGTGTGGTGCTGTATCTTTGTTATTAACTAACATTATTAGTAATTGTTATTTTATGTAAAGACACTTGATTTTCTTCATAAATATTACATTTAATGGAGACAAATATTCCATAGGATAGATTCATCATATTTTACTTTACCCTTCCACCACAATAAGACCTTAGTGTTTTCAATGTTTGGTTGTTCTAAGTAGACTGTTGGGATTATCTTAATTTCCAAATTTTACTTTTAAAGTTTAGATTATTTTCTTAGGATGGATATCATATATTTCCATTATTTTTGGTAGATTTTATAAAAATTGGCTTCCATAATTATTGCACCAGTTTCTAAAGCAATCAGGCTGATATGCCATACACCCACAAGAACTGAATGTTTTCATTAAGGAAAGTCTTTGCTAACTCAGGAGGGAATGGCTTTATATTTTTCTTATTTTTGTTTACAACAATTTCATGCTAATTACCTTGCACATTTTATATCTTTCATATTCTAAACTTTGCTTCTTTATCAGGATTGTATTGCTTTGTAAGATGTCTCTATATTAATCCTTTTTGGGTTACTTATTTGCCTTTTAGTTTAGTTTTTAATACAACTACATCTTTAAAATCCTTATGTAATTAAATCTGTGGATTATTTGTGTAGTGATTTACTGCTTTCTTTTTTTTTTTTTTTTTTTTTTTTTTTTTTTGGTACCGGGGATAGAACTCGGGTCTTTGCTCTTGCAAGGCAGGCCACCAAACCCCTGAGCTAAATCCCCGGCCCGTGATTTACTGCTTTTAAGTAGAAGTTTCTCAAGGAAGTTGATAACCACTTAATTTCTTTTTGCTTTACATGATTAAATTTTCAGACATAAGTCCTCAGTAAAATAAGTAAAAAGTAAAATAAAGTATTTATTTAATGAGTGCCTCCTATGTTTCAGGCACTGGATTTAACACATGAACAGAAGAGGTCCTGCCTGCTAGCATTTATAGAACAAACTGTTACCTGGGCGGGGGGGTTACATATCTTATGGGGCCCTCTGGGAGGCTAAAGAGGGAAAATTGAAAGTTTGTACCAGCCTGGGCAATATGGCAGTTTAGTAAGACCCTGATTAAAAAAAAAAAAAAAAAAAAAGTCTGGAAATGTAGCTCAGTGTGAATGCCCTGATATCCCAGTACCACAAATAAAACAGAACAAATCGTTATAGTCCCCTATAAGTTGTTCATCCATCTCAGCACCACCACCTTGCAGAACACTTTCTTTTCTTATTGTTGTCTCATGTCACAAACTATCATATGTATACATTTTCTATTTTTTGTAGCTATTTTTACTCCTATCAGAACAATACAGTTCTAATTATCATAGCTTATATTTTAAAATCTGGGTTCAAATTTCACCCTATTTCTAAATATATCTCTAATTTTTAAAAATACAATTTGAAATCATTTTTCCAAGTAATCCCCTACATATTACAATTTTTATTGGAATTTAATGTCAAGAAGGTAGAAAATAGTTGAAGTTGTGACATTTGGATGTTGCAACCTGCAATAAGGGAATTTTCTACATGTGCATTGATAAGGTTTACAGTTTAATTTGTAGAGCACGTAATAAAGTACTGGCTATTTAATAACATTTAGCACTGTCATTGTGATATTGTATATAAGAAGGTAAATGATGAAAGAGTAAAAGACAATAAAATCCAATTTAGGAACAGGCAAATGTAAAGACAGGACTGATTACGACTTGTGTCTGCAGCATTTAACAAAGCAATTGGCAATTTAAAACAAGCTTTTATATCTCTTTAATAGTTTTAGACTGTTTTGCTAAATTATTTGATTTTATTTTGTTTTATATCTATTTAGTATTTGTAAAGAACGTGTGTTTTGTAGGCTGAGGGTGGCAATGTCTGCCAGTGATATTCTGAGTGGTGGAGGCCGCTTTGCACTGCATGAATCTCATCCTCCCTGCTGTGGGCATGTACTGCTCATGGCCAATGGCAGAGGTGTAAGAGAGCAAATGCAAACACGAAGCAAATGTCAGAACTAAAGTCAAATCCCACTCACAGGAGGCCGAGTCAAGGATATGAATGCAGAGAAGGGCAACAACATAACACACTTGTTCAGGAATGAAGAAACTGATGAGGAAAGATCTGTAAGGCCAAGGAAGACTGAAATACAAGGAAATAGAGTGCTTTTACCTCAGCCCTATGGAAAAAGTGAGGGCTACAGAAGAGCAGGGGAGATTTCTGCCATCATCTGAGGAGGAAAATAAGGAGCAGTGGAAGAGGAATTGGGACAAGAACTTTATATAGTTTCTAGCTTCTTCCAGTCCCTGAGCCTGTAGTAAAGAGTATTACAGCCTTTTAAACAAAGGGCTGTGTGTTTGCCTTTGAGGATTGCAAGGAGTCAGGTGGCTGAAAGGGTCTGACTTTTCCCACTGCATTTAGTTTTAGGAAAGCAGGACTCAGAGATAAGGAAGTGAAGCTAGAGAGACTAGCTGAGCTTAGCCTTCTTCCAATGGTTCTGTTCTGAGGCCATTGGCTTCAAGGGCTATTTGGAGAGAAGGGGAATCCACTCAACAGTGGAGCTACCACCCTGCCCCATTTCTTTCCTCCTGGTGATAAACCCTGGGAATGTGGGGGTGGTAGTGAAAGAGAGATTCTGCAAGGTTTAGTATGATTTTGATTAGATTCTTTCCTTCTTTTTTTTGCAGAGGTTTTGACCTCCTTTAAACTTGAATTCATAAGGAGCCAGTCAGAGAATAAGTTTACAGAAGGAAGAGATATTGCACTTCCCAGGCAGGGTGGGGGAGTTTGTTATTTCCCCCACATCCTTCTATGGTATTTAAATCTGTTTTTATTCCAAATTGTGAGTTATTGTTTTTCTGATATCTATTTTAAAGCATCTAAAAACAATGTTTTATAAGTACTTATCAAAGTGTGTAAATTTGTCATATTTGAAAGCACCACTTAGTAGGAGAAATATAGTCATTCAATAGTTATTTGTATTTTCACTCTACTCCATAGCCACAAATGCAATTCAAAAACAAAACCCATTTTAAGGAATTCACTAATTTGTCCATTTAAAAATCTCCAACTTCATGAATTCATGAGAGACACAAATCTTACTTGCAGGTGAGCCTTATCAAAAGTTTATCATGAGAAATGATATCCAGCATAGCAGATGCAATGATGATTACTATTTGGTTTCATTTTTAATAATCTAATGTGATTGGCCATAATTCATTTGATTTTCAGGGACTGGACTGGTAAATTCAATGGGGATGAAAAAGAGACCTTCATGCTTGCATCCTTTTGATGTCACAGTGGTAATAATCTCTGCCACTCCCTGAGGATAAAATTTTTCAACATAAGGGTGAGCAGAAATGGAGCAGATGGAGTGATGTGCTTCCACTTAATCTTCTTACTCTGGGACTTCTAACACCAGAGGTCAAACAATGAACATGAGGGTTCTATCAGATTCCAAATATGTCTTTTACAAATTACAAAGTTGGCAAGCAGAGAAAAGAATGTAGTGTGGGATTGTCAGCTCACTGGATCTGTTAGGAAGTAATCTGGGCCAAGACTATACTTGTTGCCTGGCCCAAGGAGGGATGCCATGTGGTTCTTTGCACTCTTGGGCATTAGAACAAACTCAAATCATGTGTCTAACAGGCTATGCAACAAGTGAGTAAGTGGCCAAACATCTCTGAGGGAGGACTGAGGAAATAACTGCTGAGTACTCTTACTGTGGTATTGCAGTTTTTCTTTTTGGAGACCTGGTATCTCCTTTAGTCAATGAGTTCTGAACTAGAGAGCCAAGAACTGAGTGAGATATTATGTCCCTTTATAGGAGTAGCTGACTTTAGCCTTCTGCCCAACCATTCCTGATTTCTGTTGATTATATATAAGCAGTACCCTTGGCTGTCCCTCTATCTTATCCCTAGAAATTCATACTCTGGCTATCTCATTTGTTATATCATACCTCTAGGTGAGGCTCTTATGGCTACAATTTTGATTTTGTTGCCTATATTGCTTAGGGTTTTCTATAAGAACATATTCAATATAAAATATATTTATGATTGTACAAGGGATTTATGAAGTAGGTTTACAAAATCAGAATCAGAATAATAATTAGAATCAGAATCATCAGAATCAGAATCAAAATCAGGCGTTCCAATAGTGATTTGCCAGTCCAAAGATGGAAGAATTGGAATCTGGGGGAAAAACATGAGTAACAACAACTCAGCCTCACCAAGATTCAGAATCGAGGCACTGGAAAATAATAATTTGGAAAAGAAAAAAAGAGAGAAATAGATTTCCAAAAATCAGAGGGGAATCTGACAGGAAAATTAAAATTGAAGAAAAAGAACATGAGGAGAAAGGAAGAAACGGTCTGCACTTTCTGCTTGGCTCCAGGCTTGAGTCTTATGGGAAAGGGAGTCCTAACCTACAAAGACAAAGGGACGTCATGGGGCAGTGGAATGAATCAGCAGTTGCTGTGATCTGCTGGGACAGTATGAGACTCTGGTCCAATGGGACTCCTTCAACAGGAACATTGGTGAATGACTCCAGTCCACACCCACCATATTCCTGGAGAGAGTGGTTGGTCAGATGCCATTTTGATGAAGGGCTGATTGAAACTGGAATGTTGAGAAGCTTTACTTTAGGGCTCTGTGTTAGGTTCCCACAGGATTGAGATCCAAAGATAATGTCTCTGCACCACATTATATTTGAAGTACCAGAAGTCTATCAAAGGGGGAAAAATATCTTAAAAGCTGTTATTGGAAGACAATGAGTCAATTATGAAGGTAAACCTATTAGAATTATGGAAGACTTCTTAACACAAACCATAAAGGCCAGGAAGGTCTGGAGTGAAGTGTTTGCAGCCCAAAACATAACAACTTCCGAACCCAACTTATATAACCTAAAAAACTTTTCTTCAAAATTGGTAGAGACATAAGATATTTTATGACAAAGAGCAGCTCTCAAAATTCATAGTCACCAAACCAACATATCTGGGTTACCAATTTTCCAGGCATGACCATCCAGCCAGACCACTGACTACAGCCCATGAACTGGTATTTTTTCTTCCAAGCAAAATATACAACCAGGTGCACTTTCTGAAGTTCTGCCCACTATAATTTCCCTTTTCCACCATCCCTCGGGGATGTCCTGGAAAGGGACTATAGTGCTATAGCTATCCACTTTTGGTATGTAGAACCACCAATAAATCAAGCCCTAGTCTTCTTTGCATCTGTCCAACTGATCAGAGGACAGAAGGTGCTATTGCAGGCACTGCTGTAGGAACCACAGGTATTTGGACCACTTCTTCATGTGACTTACTTGGACCTTTAGGACTTGCTTAGGCCAAATCACATATATACATTTTTATTTGAGGTTGGATTTTTATTATGTATGTCCAACTTTATGACTTGGTGGGTCAGATAGCACTGAGTTCATGATGGGCAGTTTGGATCCTATGGTGTCACAGGGTCAAATATCAAATTTCCAGTAAGGTCCTGGAATAGTCCAGGAGCTATTTCTCAGAGGGAGAATAATTGTCTGCAGGAGATGGTAGAGCCTTGGTCCAAAATCCCAAAGACCTCTGCTGTGGTTCATATATATATAGGAGCCTGCCAGAAATTCCAAACAGTGCTCTAACTGCCACTAACACCTCAAGCACCATTGGATCTGTGAGCTCAAAGGCTCAAGGGCTGAAGCAGCCTGGACCTATTACAGAGCCTCTTCTCATTCTGGGTCTCACTAAAAACTAGCACTTTTCCAAATAACTCAGTAAATACTGAAGTGGCCTTCACCATTACATTTATTATCACCTTGCTTGGTGGGGTGATCCCTGACCTTTGAGTGACAAGCTTTCCTTGTCTCATGCAGTATATCTCATCCAGCATGCCTATTTCTTTGAACTTTCTGACATCATTTGCTAAGATAGTTTTTGTGATTTTTATTTCACTTTGTATAGAATATTGCTTTTCCAATTTTCCAAAAGCTTTTCCACAAAGTTTTAATTCATCTATGAGACAATACTAAGGCATTAACTTATGGAGGTAGGGTGTATCCACATACACCTTGTTCATGAGGGCTGATTGTAACTCAAGTTGGTCATTCAAAGGCTCAGGCTCCTCTACAGTCTTCAAACAGAGCTTCTATATACAGGCAGATCTCAGTGTCTGAGAGACACTGATCCAGGATTTCTCAATTAACCCCACACAGAAAAGGATGTTGTTATGTTCCTTACAGAACTCTTTAAGGGTTACATCTGTATTTGAGACCAGCTGGAAGCACAAATGACCAGTATTTGGGTCATAACTCAAGACCTGGTTCATAAGTAAAAACTAAAATTTCAGTCATAATCTAAGTTGTTTGTATGTCAGGCTGGTCATGACATGAGTGTCCACTGTACCTATAAGGTTTTTCTTCACTAGCTGATATATTCTCCTTGGAAAAGCACTCTCAGTGTCCTCTCTTGGCACACATTTCCAGTTTTTACCAAAAAAAAGATTTCTCTGGGTCTTGAACTCCTTCCACATACAATACTATCTCCCCGCTAGGAGGCCTAGTGTTTCATCTTATTATGATAGACTGAGATTTTATTCTAGTTGTAGGGCAAGTGTCCAGGGGGAGAAATGGAAGCGTGTCCTCAAAAATGCCCTTCACTGCCTTTTAAAATAGTACCTGACATCACTTTATAAGCCTTCAAGGAAGAGGACTCTATCTATCTTTCTCACTGGGGAATAGGCCAATTCCTCAAGATCAGAGAGTTCAGGAGAAATTAAAAAGCATCTATACAGAAACATCTCTAGTTAAATTATCTTACTCTTTCCCAGATAAGGTCCTGACTTTGGCTATGAGACTTAATTGAGAATTCTGCCTTCTTAGAGCTTTGCATTAAATTCTGGGTTTGATCTTCAGCTATTTTCACCATCTTCCCAACCTAGTTATAGAAGTTGAAGTCTTTTGACGCTCGTGTTTTGCTTTAAATTTTTGACTAATTGGTTTGAGTCTATAATTTTAATTCTTCAACTACTCATCCAATTCCAGAGAACTTATAATTACTATTTTCCATCATCTCTCAAATGCCTGAGGTTTTGTACTAAGTAGTGACTCAACTTTTACCTGAGTCCCACCTCAGTTCACTACAGATATAAATCCTAGGGATCATATTTATAGCACACCAGATATTATCAATTCTCCATCTACTGCCACCGCTGTAGTACATATTGTCATTGGTCCAGGCATTGAACCAATTTGAATCCTGCCCTTGGGTTCAGTTTTCTAGGACCACCTCCAATGCTAGTTGTCTTATGTTGAGTCCCTGAGCAATAAGGACTAAGGCGAAGGTTCTTGTAAGTAATCAGGAAAGTGCTCCCAGGATAAGAAGAGTGAAGAAAGCAAAAAGGAGTAAAAAGCAAACATGACCATGGCCACTGCTGGAGACTAATTTTCATTTCATTCTATAAGAAACCTCAATTTTCACTGCAAATTAACCCCACCTGAAAGCAAGGGGCCAGCCTTTTGTACTATTAACTCTGTTGTCATTGGCAGAAATCTGTCTCTGGAGGTGAGGGCATTACTTCTCAAGCAAACAGGCTTGTTTGGTGGAAGGCTAGTTTACATTTAATAAGTGCATGTTATGTGCTAAGCTCTTTTGTCCTGATGATCTCATTTAAACCTCATTGTGGAGGACTAATGATTATCTCCATCTTATAAAGAAGGAAAAATAACCACTTGAGTTTCTTTCTCACCACTACACAATGAAAGTTCATGTTTGTAGGTGTAATAAATTTGTTGATAAAAGGAATTATAGCTTATGTACAGTATTTATAAAATGGGTGCATGCAAAATCTATTTCTGTTTACATCTTTGGAGGCTTAAAGTAGGGAATATGGATTGGATTCAAATTGAATTTAAAACCTGGGCTTGAAGTGTTTTACAGTAACATTGCCTTTCAAATATACTTGTGAATCTTATTCCCTGATTATGTTGATCTCATGCATTGGTTCATGTGTGACCAGTATGTATCAACTCAGTTACTAGTAATATTCAATTAATTGAAGCATCATGTTCCCCAACTCTTTTGGACAATTTGTGTTAAAAATCACTCAGAAATTCTCCATCAAGTAGTGAGTCAAAACAAAACAAAAAAACAGTCTCAATCATTTATTTAGCTTTTGACTATGTGATGCACTTTACAAACATTTCCTCATGATGAAGCAAGTCCTTAGCCTCTCCCCATAATACAGATAAGAAAAACAAAACTCCAGAAGGCTTATTAATTTGGTTAAAATCACAGAAATAGGAAGCAATGGTCAGGGATTGAACCAAAACTTACATCTGACATCAAAAGAATGACTAGACATTAATTAAATGATATGTTTTAGATTCACATGTATAGGGATAATTGGTAGTGCAGAATCTCAAATGGTGAATCAGAAATTTTCCACCTTCTTAATTCTCTTTCATATGAACCAAACTTGAAGATTATGAAGAAGATGGAAAATTTCAAAAAGTACTCATTCACTCAATATATCACTGAGCAGAATATTTTTGAGACAAAAAGGAAGAATCATTAATTATGACTTGCTGAAATTAAAAGTATTTTTCTAGAGACAGTGCCCTAAGCTGACACAGAATTGAGTGGCTCTGAGTACACCACTTAGACAAGATCATCAAATCACATTTTCCGGCATAAAGGAAGAAGATATTTTGTGGCAGTAGTGGGTAGCTACTGCCATGGAAATCATGCCATCCACTTGGCTTGGATGGTGACTGTCCTAGAATGCTACTGGGTTGTCTTTACATTCTCTCCCTACTCACCTCCTTTCACCCCTAAATGAATAAATCATTTATTGAATCCCTTTGTGCTTAAAAGGGAAAAAAACCACCCCACTGTTGGCAGAAGCCAATTGTGTTGTACTCGGACAACTTACTTAGCCATTCTAGATGTAAATTTCCTCATCTGTGAAATAAAGACAACTACCCCTTTCAAGTGCTGTAGAGAATAAAAATATTACATATACAATACCTCACCCTATTAGAAGTAGAAAGAACTGGGGAAGGAAATACTACTACTCTGTTCAAACCTCTTATTGGTTTTCTATGGCCTTTCAGATTAGAATTAACCCTGCCTAGTATTCAAAACTTCTACAGGTATCTTCACAGATGCCTTTCCCATGTTACTCTACCTCTCACTAATAGTCACTGAACATGACCTTATGCTTTTCTCATACTCTTCTACTTGCACTGGTCTCTCAGAAGTCTGACCAAATCTTTTTTATTACTTTAGTTTGAAAGAATGTAAAAATCTTATGCAAATCAAATTTCAGGGATAGTTATGGGCAATTTTAAGTATTATAAGTACTCCATTTCTTCAGTGTGTCTTATCATTTGGTATGGATGAAACTCCAACTTCAAAATGTTTCTTAATGTGTTATGAAACCTACCTATTTTAACTGCACAACTTGATGAATTCTTACAGAGTGCTCATGTCCATGTAGCTACCTCACAGTTCAAAACATAGACTATTGTGAACTCTTTAAAGGTATTATTGTTGGGCTAGGGATTTAGCTCAGTGGTTCCACCACCTGCCTTGCAAGTGCAAGGACTTGAGTTTGATTCCTGGTGCCAATAAATAAATAAAGGTATTATTGTTGTGAAAAAAGCCTCGCTCAACCCCCTACAAATCTTTACTCCCTTTTCCAAAGATAACTACTATACTGATACATGATATCATAGATTAACTTTTGCATTTAAAAAATTTATACAAATGGAGTCACAGTATGCATGCTGTTGTAACTTCTTTTGATCAATATCATGTTTGTAGCATTGATTCATATTATTGCATATGGTGGTAGATTGTTCTGTCAATGTTTGATAACATTCAATCATATGAATATGCCACTCATTTGAATATTCATGCTATTGTTGATGTGAATTTGTATTGCTTCCAATTTGGGGCTATAATAAACAATGTGCTATGAACATTTTCATGTTGTTTTATCTATATATGTGCACATTTCTGTTGGCTAAACATAGGAGTGGAGTTGGTAGGCACAGAGTATATCTCATTTAATTTTAGTAAATATTGCTGGTTTTTTAAGTAGTTACACTCCCAAACACAGGGTATGAAAATTGCAGATGGTCCATATTATCCCTATCTCATTTCATTATGCTCATTTTGATAGATGTACAGTTGTATCTTGTTGTTCTCATTTTCTGGCTAATGATTTAGAGCCCCTTTTCATATGTTTAGTGGATATTTAGTATTCGCTTCTGTGAAGTGCCTATTCGAGTTTCTCACCCATTTTGCTGTTGGGTAAAAATGCATAATTTGTTGTGGTTTAGGGCCATTACTCCTATGTTGTGCCTTATTGATTTAAATCTCATCTTCCTTGAAGATCTTCTTATACTTGACGTATGTAAAATTTTGTTAGTCATTGTTTTAATAGTTCATTAAATTGTGGTTTGAGTCATAATTTTGAGCCTATGAAGATTTTTTCTCACATTTTGATTTGCTCCAGTAAAGAAAGTTTTCTTTTTTGAAAATTATGTACAGTGAGCATTGAAAATTGAAATAAGTTAATTCAGGTGGCAGGTAAAAACTTTACTTCAAATACAATAATTTAAAAAGTACTCCAGGTCAATTTTCATTCTATTGAACACTGGCAAAATGTCTTTCAAGTCTTGGGTCATGTTTATTTATTTAAGTAACATCCCCATATAAAGTTCTAAGACAAAAAAAGCAAAAACAAAATCTTTGGTGAAGTTATTGAGAATCAGTATAATGAATTTCACATTTAAAATATGTGAAAGTAAAAATGTGATTATATATAT
>NW_022900923.1:24365056-24400732 GCF_012274545.1 Fukomys damarensis
ATATATACATACATACATACCAGGGATCAAACTTAGGTCCTTGTGCTTGTGAGGCAGGACCCATTGAACTAAATCCCCAGCTCAACTTTATATATTTATATGTAAACAAAAATTAGAAGTAAGAATAAGAGATGAAAGGAGAAAGAGAAATTTTTTCCAGGTTTCTATCTAGTGAGCAGTTTTTTATTAGGACTAAGTCCAGTATCAAAGCTAAATGCTTTAGTAGACTGAAAAAAGGCATGATTTTGTTATACAAAGACTATATAATATGATTATAGCTATGATATACAATTAACTTGGGATTTTTCTATCACAACTAACTCTATAAAATATATATTTCATGAAGCAACAATTTTTTAGAAGTGATGGGATAAAGCTGTAACTCTTAAAAAAGAGAAAACACATGAAACAAGCTTAATATTCATTCTATATCTGACTGGAAGCCACACAGAAATAACGGTACATATATAAAAGGTAATGGTCTAAAGGTGTAGGGTAAGTGGGAAGGGTAGGGGAAAGGAAATAAGGGAAAAGAAAAGATATGAGAAAATGAAAAAATGGAAATGAAGTTTTTGTAAATAGGAAAGGGAGGAGGGCGTGAAGGGAGAGCAGGGGTAAGGTGAAAAAATGAGAACCAACACCTGTCATGTAAAGGTACAAGATCCCAATGATGAATGTAACTGTACTGTATACCTAAAAAGTACCAATAAACTCAATGAGAGAAAAAAAAAGGTAATGGTCATGCTGGGTAGAATAAAAATAAGGATTAGAGGTTAGGAGGATGGGTTAGTTGGAATTTACAGTATTAGTGAAGCAGGTACTATTTAGACAAGAAGTCCAAAATATACAAGCAGAGGTCTCCTTGTTCTTTGAGAGTGAAAACTAAATTGCACACATGTGGGGCAAAATTCCATATGGACATGGCACAGAATGGCTGTGGGGGAACTGCAAGCTGTATGAAAATGTAAAAATTTGCATGATACTAGAAGATGTTGGAGTTCCTGCAGGCTGAAGAGCAAAGACTTCACTGAACACCTTCAAGTGACCACCAGAAAGGCCACACTTTATGAGTAAGAGCCATCAAAGGAAGTGAGAACTACTCCTACAAAGCCTGGAGCCAAGTTTCCACAGCATCAAGGTAAAATGGTGATATGATAGAAAATTAACTGTTTACTAGAATAAAATTCAGCCCCTTTAAAAAGAGATAGTAGAATCATTTTCTTCAATATAGAATTTGTTACACCTAATTTTTAAAAAATTACTAGACATGAGGAGAGAGAGAAAAAAATTGCCCCCTAGTACACAATACACTGAAAATAGATCTAAAGATCACATAGATGTTTAACTTAGCAGACAAAGATTTTCAGGCAACTATTATACTCAAGGATTTCAAGAAAAACATAGACATAATGAGCGCACAGATAGGGAAATCTTAACAGAGAACAGAAAAAATATAAAGACTCAAATGGAAATTATAGAATTAGAAGTAAAATGTCTGAATGGAAAAATGTACTTGAAAGGCTTATAGCAGATTGGACACCACAGATAAAAGAATTAGTTATTGAAACATGTGGAAACTATACAAACTGAATTACAGAGAGGAAAATTAGTTAATGAAATAAACAGACATGGGAAAACATAAAGCAATATGTACACATAGTTGAGGAAGATACAAGACAGGAAAGATAGAATCGGGTAGAAAGGCAAATTTGAAGGAGCAATAGTAAAAATTTTTCTAAATGTCTAAAACCGATTCAAGGCTCAAGAATTTTAACATTAAGAAACTATTAAAAATAATTTTTTTATAAAAGCAAACAACAACAACAACAACAGAAGAATGCCTTTTATAGCAGAATGAAAAATACAGTCACAATGCATGAAAGAAAACAATGAAAATAATTCTCATCAGAAACAATGAAGGGTGTAGATAAGGGAATAGCATGTATAAATTTCTGGAAAAGATTCCTACAAAACTTTGCTTGAAAAATTTTATATGCAGTAACAATGTGCTTAAAAAGTGAGTACAAAGGTGCAGATTTCAAATGATGAATGTCATATTGTATACCTTAAATGTACCAACAAAATTAATTTTTGAAAAAATAAGTGCAAAGCTGAGAGACCCATAAAGTAGACTAATTTCATAAAGAAATACAATAGCAGGTCTAGTGTAAGGTAAGTATTTCCCTTATACAATGAGATTTGCCTCCCATCCATCTTCAGAGGATGTGGGCTCTCCTATTAAATATTTCTTGATGTGCTTAAAGTAAAGATATAGAGATCAAGTTCAATACCATTTGTTATGGATTCTCACAGAAAATTCCAATACTTCATCTGCTGTCCAATTTTTGGTTGCTTCAATATTTGCTTTGTTTCTATGCTAGTCTCAGAATAGATTATTTGACTGACTTCATTACAATTTGATTAGAGTTTCAGATTGTTGGAAAGGTATAATACAGACTACTTTGGGTTTTTCCACTCAAGGTTTAATTATCTAAAGTGTTCAAAAGAAAGAATACAGAACTCAGCATCATTTTTAGGGCAAACATACAGGGGCAAGCTTCTAGACACTTATGCCTCTGTACTTATTTGGGGGATGCACAGGTGCTGCTAAGTCCTAGTGAATGACAGTCACCTGAAAAAGCTTAATTAACCCCCTCCAGCGGCTCTACTCATGAGCTAATCAAGATGTCCACTGAGTATGTCCTCATCTGAGTCAGGAGCATCTCATCAATCTCTGGCCCCAACAACGTACAATGTGATTTCAGAGATGAGTAAAATGTACTGAGGCCTGGACATGATGTTCACTTTTCTTTTCCAATCACCCTACCTGTTCTCCAAGTGTAACACAACTGGATTTAAGAACTGTCTTGAACTTAAAATTACAGAACTATAGTAAGGTCACTTAACAAAATGTGTCATGGAGTTCTGCTAATAACCTTAAGGCTTGCTGTATTTTTCTGTTTAATAATATTATTCAGGAATTATGAATCTGGACCCATAAAAGGAAATGATTATTTCTTTATGTTTTTCTAAATCCTTGTGACTCATGAATTACATAATTCTAGGCTTTTAAGTTCAACTATTTAATGTCTAAATTGTAAAAATTATTTTTAAAAGCATAGAAAATGTGATTTTTTTTGTATTTTTAGGACAGAATGATGTCTAAAGCCTGCCAGTAAATGTCTTTTTCCTACAAGACACTACACATCTTGAGCTACCCAGCAAATTTTATAATAGTAGCATGCTAACCTCCTCTCTCTGCAAGCATGTAGTTTTCTTGGAAGAATGCATATGTCTCTGATCAGTAGACAAAAACCTAATTTCTTTCTTTACGTTCACTGATATATAATTTTACCAAACATCAGAATCTTTATAAAGATTGCTAATGAAACCAAAAAGAGAATGTGAATATACCATGTTTCATGGCTCCTTAGAATGAACTACATGGAAAACAGGAGCAGAAACTGACTGCTCAGGATCATACTGCTGAGAAATGTCAATAGGCAAAAGACCCCCACTGTTTATTCCTGCAGGAGTAGACTAAGGGCTTACAAAGTACTAAGTATTATATATATATGTATTCCAAATTTTATGCAAAGTCTTACAACCTTGGAAAGTAAATACTATTAATATCCTCGTGTTACTGATGTAAAAACTATGGCACAGGGAAACTAAGTCCTTTATCTGTGGTCACATTCATCTTATGATGAAGATACCTTTACTTTCTCAGAGGAAGGCTGCAGATCTAGTAAATCTCTTGGAAATTCATGTGGTATGGTTGTGAAGGGCAATAGCCACAGCTTCAGAAAGTAAAAAAGTTTTTTTGAGGGTGACAAAGGCTCTTGGCACCACGTCTGTAGCTCTGTCATATTTTTTGTCTGTGAGACCAATCTTCCATTGTCCAGATCAAAATAACTTACTTATGATAAGTGGAACACTAAGGAGGGAAAGTGTCAGGCCAAGTAGACTTCATAAGCCTTCTAGGCAATATTAACACTTTTGGTTAACAATATTAACCTTTGTTAATTGAACCACTGGCATGGGAAACTGTTTTTGGAGCACTATGCTTTCCCATTTTGATGGCTAATTTCATGTATCAGCTTGACTGGACCTTGATGCACACAAACATTTTGACCAAACTTTCTCTGGATATGTCTTTAGGGGTGTTTCTGGTTGAGATTAGCAGTTCAATGGTAAAATGAGTAAAACCTATTGTCCTCCTTGTCCCTTCCTTAATGGGGGTGGGTCTCATCTAATCAATCAAAAGGATGAATATAACAAAAAAGTGAGAAAATCCTCCTGCCTCTTAGTTGGTGTATCAGTCTTTCCTATTAGACTGTAACTGAGAACTTAGCTCTTCTTTGCTCTAAAGTCTGTTGATTTTCAAATTGGAACTTACTCCATTGACTCTCCTGTCTCCAACTTGCCAACTGCAAATACTAGGATTTTGTACTGCCATAATCATGTGAGCTAATTCCTTCTAATTAATCTCAGAGGAATAGAGATATAGCTCTCTAGCCTAGCTGTATCAATGGGCTATATCTCTCACTGATTCTCTTTCTCCAAAGAGCCCTGGTTTATACATCTGCATGATTCCATTTTTCATAAACTGTAAGTGGAATATGCTAGTTGATAAATTCATTTTACCATAAGACTTGGTAGAGTCCCTTCATGGCTGTAGATTTTAGACCTACTAGCCTTCTCACACCAACTCCTGACTGCCAGTATAGTACACTGAATGCCTGTGGCCATACTGGATTCCTCTGGATGGAGCCTAGGGTAGGAAGTTTCTATGGGAGTCATAGGAGGCATTTGGGAGCCAAAGATATAAGCTAGAGGAAGTTCAAATAGTCAAACTAGGACCAAATTTTCAAGTATGGTAGCATATATACTTCCAGGACCTCAGAGACAAAATTGAAGTTAAAGTCACTAATTCTGGAGTTGAAGCTGAATTAGAGTTCCAGAAGGACAGGAAAAACAGGACTGTGAAGCCCTAGGTAATTCCCTTGAACTCAGGGTGGAATCAGTGGCTCACCCTTATCAACCACAGCATGCACAGTTGACTTGAAGGTACAGGCAAGCATTTAAAATTTCATCACTGTTTCCGTATACTTCCTTCTGACTGGTAGAATGTTTTTTCCCTACATTATTACACAAACATCTTGTAAGTCAGCCATTGGTGTTCCAATAGATGCTTACTGACAATTTCCAAAGAAGGTTTCGAGAAATGCCATGCAGTTTCATAAAGAAGAAAGCAAAACTGTTAGCTCAGAGTTGCCCTTCCACAAATTTCCTTCTTAGATCTCATGCTGAGATAGAACAGTGTAGGAAATGTACAGTGGAGAAAGATACTGGATTAGATTCCCGGCTCTGCAATATTTTAGCTGTACCTCTCACTTTTTGATCTTTGACTACTTAATCTGTAAGACGAAGATGGTAGTACCTACTCTACAAGTTGTGAGGATTCAATAAGATAACATGGGTAAAATACCTGGCATAAACTTTTCTTCCTGTTCTTCCTTTAGCCTTCTGAAGGAAGGGTGACATATGGAAACACTGGTCTTGATCCAGTTAAGAAGATCTTCCACAAACACTCAGGGACCTTTTTGTGCAGAGCAATAGTTCTGATAGTATATGATGTACTCCCTTTCTCTTATCTAAGACCATTGGACCAAAATTTCCCAAAACATTAAATAAAACAAGAAATCTCTTGATATCATAAAGCTATAAATTTAGTATATTTTGCCCAATAGACAGAAACTTTATCATCTAAAGAAAGAAAAAGATAAATGGATACTTGCAAATATATATTGTGAATGCCTATGGGCTGGGGATTTAGCTCAGTGGTTCTGCAGCCTTCCTTGCAAGCACAAGGTCCCGAGTTCGACCCCCGGTACCCCCCCATGTGAATACCTATAAGAAAGATGTTTTCATTTTTACTGTGATAGCTTTCTAGGTGTTGGCATTCACTGTCCCACATTGCAGCGAAACATTTCACACATTCTTCAAATTCTGAAAGACTCACAGGAACCCATCTAATATGGTTTATATCTAGATGTCCACCCAAAGCTTCATGCACTCATAGGTGGGGTTTGGGGAGGTGACTTAATGGTGGGTGTGTGATACTTGTCCATGGATTAGTCCACAGATAAGTTTATAACTAAATGTGATGTTGGGAGGTGAAACCTTGTTAAAGAAGGTGGGTCACTAGGGGCATGGCCTGCTAGGGTGCCTCTGTCCCTCATCCTTGGATCTCTCTCTGCTTTCTGCCACCATTCTATGAGTTCTTCTCCTCTGTCACAGTGCCCTGCTTCTGAGGCAGCCCAGTATGGACTGAAACCTCTACTTGTGAGTCAAAACAAAACTCTCTTTCCCTATGTTATAGGTGTCAGGTATTGTGTCTCATCATAAAGTAAATAAAATTCCATCTTAACTTTTTTCTTTCTGTCAGTGAACCAGAATCAGTCAGGAGAAGGAATCACCTACTGGTAACTCCATTTTGTCCACTGTGCTTGCTTGACTAAAGTAATAGAAGATCACATAAGACTTGTTACAACTCTGGTGCACCCCCTTCCATCAAGCAGAATTCAAAAGAACTTGAATAAATCAGAAACAGGGTTCTATCCCAGGCTTATTTAGGGTGGGAAAAAAAATCCTAGTACATTCTCAATCTAGGTCTTCAGAAATATATACAACCTGCTTCCCTTTCACTTGGTCATTCTACATAGAATCCAGGCCCTCTCATAGGCTAGGCAAGTATTCTATGACTGAGCTATGCCTCCAGCCCTCTTGTTCATACTGGAACAGTGATTGACCTTTGCAATAACTTTGCGTTTACCTTGCTCTGTTGAACTTTTTCTTCTTTAAACTAGCTTGTATTATTTTCTAGATTCTCGATTCCATTTCCTGCTTCATAAATTAGATTTTTGTGTACTTCTATTTTTAAGATATCTCTGCTTTGCTTACCATCCTCTTTCTCTTTTCCCTCGGGATTCATCTTGATATTTTAGCTTTGCATTTCTATCTCAGTTCTGACAGTAGTAATCAGTATAGAAATAACTCAGTTATTCAGTACCCTCAAATATTTGGCATTATTGTGAACTCAGAGGGAAATAAAAATGTTCCCCAAAAATGGCACCTAAGAGATGATAGAGAAATGGGAAGCACATTAACTAAATTGGTTCATCCTTTGAGAATAATTGCTTTCACTTTGTAGTAAACACATTTCATGAACAGAATGATGTTTATCAAGTTTAATAAATTCGCTAACTCTTGTATATTAGCATCACAGTTAGAGGGCATTATATAAAGAGCAACTCTAAATTTATAAATGTTAACGAACTGTTTTCAAAATCTTTTCTGTAGCATTTGCAGTTAATTTATATAACACAGCAGTTTATTTATATAACACAACACCGCCAATCACATACAATTTTGCATCTTGATTCATGTTAGGTAAAAGTGTACAAATCATCATTTTTACTATGAGAAGGGTCAATTTCAACAGAAATACCTGACTAGCTAAGTGTTACACAAGTTTCTCTTTCCTTTAGCCCTTCAAATTTAGTTATGTATGTAATAAGGTGTGCTATCAGTGAGGGGTTGTAGACAACACATGGTCTCTTTTTGTAAATGAATGAATATTTGGCAAACATTCTTTTTGTTTAAAAATATTGGAGTTAATAGTATAGTAAATCTTTGTATAACTCTTCTAGTTATACAACACTCATGGCAGAAAACATAAAATCATTAAATTTATTGTTTCCTACATCTTTCAACAGTTCCAGAAACCAGCAGTGATCCATATGCATTCGCACATATATGCTGAAGAAAAGTAAATGCACCCATAACACTTTTCAGTCTGCTTCTGAAAACTGAGAATGAATATTTTTAAATGTATATCATACATAGTCACAAAGAAAGTAATTGCTTTTATTTAGCAACTTTTCAAATTTTGACATAATTTTTGACACTGTTAGGAAGGCCTACTATCCTATACAAAAATGTTTGGTGGTTTAACTAAAGATATTTTGCTTTTTGCAAAATTCTTTTTAAAATTTTTCCTCAAAGGATTTTAACAGGTTTTCTTTTTTTTTCTTTTTATTGAGATTATTGGTACAATCTAGGCATACAATGCAGTTACGTTACATTCATTATTGGGATCCTGTACATGATAAGTCTTGATTCTCATTTGTCCCCTTGTCCCTGCCCTCCCTTCACCCCCTCCTCCCCTCCCCATTTACAAACACTTTGTATCCATTTTTTCAATATCTCATATTTTTTTCCTCTCCCTTATTACCTCTCTCCACCCTTCCCACTTTCCCTACAACTTTACCCCTTTTCTTTCTATTTCACATTATTATCTCATTAGGATCTTGTGTACTATTATAGTTTTTCACACCAGAGAAACTATTTGGTATTCAGTTAAAGAAATCTCTGTATGAACATTAAAAATAGGTAATCCTAAAATAAAACTAAAAAGGAAAGTAAAAGAGAAAATTCAATGATGTAAGATTAAAATAATCCTTAATTTTGAAGATGAAAATCGTCCCTGAGCATATTTAAATTGTTTCTTGCTCTTGTAGTCCTCCATTATTCTTTTTTTTTCACTATTTAGAGAATACTTTATTAGTTTCTATAATCAAACCCACATAGATATAACCTTACATATTTAGTACAGTGCGTTACCCCTGTACAAATGGAGGAAAAAAAATCAACATTTCTAGACTAATATGGCTGTCCATTTCTGTACAATGCCAACTCAACATAGTAAATTGGGATAACTTTTTCCAAAGTTGACAGCACAGTTAACGTTTCCAAAGATTCAAATTATATATATATTTTTTATATAAAAAGTCCAATAATAGCAGTATGTTATGCATCAATAGCAGCAACAGCTTTTCCAGGTTCTGCAGTCATCTGAACAAAATTATACACATTCAGCACATTCCATTAAAAAAAGAAAAAAACAAAGAATAGAGTAATACCCAGAAAACAGCAAAATTCTGTTGCTGTTGTGGTACCTGGGACCATTTTTTTTTATTAGCATCTTAATCATCATCTGGAAAAAGAACATTCTAGAGTAATATCATTAAAAATAGCTCTGATAAAACACGGTCTCTACTACGTATCATAAAGCAGGTACAAGATATTTTACATTCACAGAGGTATGACACAGTACCGTCCTACATCAATAATACTAGAATTAGTTTTGGTTTGAAACTTACTTTGTCTGCAAATAAGATTGCTACCCCTGCTTTTTTCTGGGCTCCCGTCACATGGAGAATTGTTTTTCATCCTTTCATTTTTAGTCTATGGGCTTTTTTTGCACTAGGTGTGTTTCTTGTATACAACATATTGTTGGACTTTGCTTCTTATTCCATTTTGCCAGTTTATTTCTCTTGATTGGTGAGTTGAGGCCATTGACATTGATCATTATAACTCATATGTACTGACTTATTATTGTCATGTTATTGGTCTTTTGTTGACTTCTTTTACTTTTTCACCTTCTCCTTTTAGTTTCTTGCCTTGCCTATTTGATTTGCTCTATTGGGCCTCATGGTGTTTTTACCTTCATTGTCTTTTTCTAGGATCTTGTTTAGAATTTCTTGTAGTGCTGGCTTGGTATTTATGTAGTTTCTCAGGTGTTCTTTGTTGTGGAAGTATCTTATTTCCCCATCCATTTTGAAAGAGAGTTTTGCAGAATACATCAGTGTAGGTTGGAGGTTGTTCTCTTTTAGGACTTGAAATATCTCACTCCAGGCTCTCCTTTCCCTAAGGGTTTGTATTGAAAATTCTGCTGTGATTCTGATGGGCTTTCCTTTGCATGTGATTTGTTTCTTTTCTCTTAGTGCTTATAATATTTAGTTCTTCTGTTGGGTTTCTGGGATCTTGATTATTATATGTCTAGGTGTAGATTTTTTTTTATTCTGGCTAGTTGGGGTCCTATATGCCTCACTATCTGAATGTCAAATTCTTCCCCTCTGTTTGGGAAGTTTTCTGTCATTAATTCTGTGAACAACTTTTTTAAGTCATTTGTATTTTCTCCTGCTACTTCATGGAATCCTATCAGTCTTTTTTTTTCAGCTTTGAGTTTATTGGTACATTTTAGGGATACAGTACAGTTACATTCATTGTTGGGATCTTGTACCTCTACATGACAAGTCTTGATTCTCATTCAGTCTTATGTTATTCTTCTTTGCATTATCTAGGAGTTGTTGGATCCATTTCTCATGATCCCCTACTGTTTTTAAGAGGCCTCTCTTTTCATGGTCACTGACTGCAATCTTATCTTCTGTATCTGAGAGTCTATCTTCACATGCCTTTATTCTGTTGCGCACACTTTCAATGGAGTGTTTAATCTCCTGGATATCTGTTTGAATCTGTTTTATGGATTCCATTTCTTTCCTATGTTAGGAGTTTCTTGTTTCCATTTCTTTCTTATGCTGGCCCTTCATGGCTTCTATTGTGGTCCTGAGCTTATCTACTTTTTTGTCAGTTTCTGCTCTAGAGTCTTGAATCGCGACTTCCATTTTGCTCACCATCTCTATGGTTATTTGGGAAATTATTTCTGTTTTGAATTTTTCTAGAGCCTGATTGATCTGTTTTGTTACTTCCTGTGCTTTTAGTTCAAGGTGTCCTGGTGGTTCACTATCAGCCTTTTCATCCTCATTTGCCCTACTGTTTGCCATTGGTGAACTGGAAGTCTGTCTTTGTGTCTTGCTTAAGTGTTTTCTCATTTTTATTTCTGTTGTCTTGCTGTCCTCAGCTTAATCTCTGGGTTATCACCCCAATCTTCCTGATATAGTTGTGCCCTAGCTTCTGGGTCTCTAACGACCCACAGACATTCTCATCTTCATAACATCGGAGAAAACAGCTCATCATATCAACCACAATCCTTTATCCCAACTGATACAATCAGCAACACATTATGATCAAGCACGACTTGGAAACAGACCACCTGTGGTAGTCACTAGTCTATCACCCTTAAATCATTTGAATTAAATTGAAATCAAGAAGCAGTCCAGAACATGCCTGCAGTGAACAAACTTTTCAATATAGTACATTTATCATTTAGAATGGGGGCTCAGACGGTGCTAGGATGAAAGACCCCTGATCTCAGTTAGCTGATGGCTGAACCCCATGACACTGACTGACCTCGGCTACAAGGCCCAGATTGAGTTCCCCAACCTTCTGAACAGTTGAACTCCACACCATTCTACTACAGGTTTCCCACACCCTTTCTTTAAAGATGTTCAAAGTTGGGAACTCAGAAAAATACCCTTGATGACCACCTCTGCCTCTGCACAGTGAGTCCAAAGACTGGCACAATCAGGAGGTCAGAGAGTGCACAGGGAAGGGGATAAGGGGAGTTATGGGGGTTCAGGGGCACCCACGCGGCTACCTTCCTGGCACTGGAGCAATGGTCAACAAATTTTCTATAACAAATAATAACTTTTCATACCACTAGAGAGAGAGAGAGAGACAGAGAATATCCAAGTTGTTTTATAACTGGCCAATGTTACAAGCTCCAATTTTGCTAAAATTAATTTAAATTTTTTTGTCATATAATTTTCACAATCTTAGTTAATTTATTTAATGACTCCTGTTCTGATTTGTCTTACTTTTCTCATTGCTGGGAGAAAATGTCCAACACCCAACATTAAAGGAGAAGAGATTTATTTACCTCACAATTTGTAGAGGTTTCAGTTCATAGTTGGCATGGTCTCATGGCAGAGGGATGTCGAAGAGGAGAAACAGTTCATGGCAGGCAGGACACAGCAAAGGCAAGGAAGTGACAAGTGACAAGCAACAAGCCTCTTTCTGTCCCTTATATCTTATCCAGGCTACCTATCCTTGGGGTATGTAAGGAAAGTTAAAATTTTAAGTTGGAAAGGCTTGGGTTAAGGCATTCGACTCTCTAAGGTGCGTAATCACTAGTTCACCTCTTCTTTCCCTGGATACCTGGCCAGTTCCCTGGGAAAAGACAGGGAGGACTTTGTTAAAAAGACCAGATGTTCTTAACATCAAGATAAGGAATGTGATGCATTCCGCCCCTCCCGGACCCCTGGCCAGGGCCCGGTTGGGACGGGACTGCAAGCACATTCACCTTTTTCCACACCAAAAGTTCAGGTAGTTTTACTACCTTTGTCTAGAGAGCTATAAAAACAGCCCACCTAGCCCAGGCTGCTGCTGCTGTCTTACGCCCGGGATTGAGACTTGTAGCCGAAGGGACTACTGAAGAGACCCGTGCTGTGTTGAGAGTGATGAACCTAATTCCTCCAACATTCCCGTGTTGTTGCCAGAGAGCCTAAGGGTAATTTCCCGGATAGAGTCCCTCTTGCTGTTAGAGCACTCTCCTCTTTCTTTGTCCTCTCCATTCTTACTTTTGTTTTCTGTATGCACATATCCTTCAATAAACTTACCCTTTTGTACTTATTTAAGGCTGGTGGAGGTTCTTTCAGTGGATTGAGACAAATTAATTAGGAGACCGTGCACGGCGAAGGGTAATAAATAAAATTTGTCCTTACAGGGTAGGCAACACTTATGTTCTTCATGCTAGTTCCTTTAATCCTAGCATTTCACCATGAGTCAAGCCCAGCATCACACAGATCCAGCCACCTCTAAAAAGCCCCACCTGTGACCACATGAGCCTTGGAGGAACATCTAGGTGACAAGCCATAACAGACTTGTGGAAAATGTCTATATCATCATTTTGAACTGTTTTTACATAACACATAGCTTCTTTGTTTTGTCCAGTAAATTGAAATTCATTGTGAAATTTGCAACATACCTTCTACTAGTCTTTTCTTCTCACTGTTTTGGTCATGAAACTAGCTTCTATATTTCAATTTAATTCTACATCAATATTATGCCTTTGTTTTCAACTTTAAAAAATCTGTCTATACTCATTTTTGGCCTAAAAATGTAATTGCATTATAATAATATGAATTTCAATTTAGTTACCAGTTATGGTTTATGTAGATACGTTGTAATTCATGCTGCCTGCATAAAATATTCAAATAAACGCATTATAGTATTTTAGAAAAACAACCACTTAACTGAATTAATAAGTTAACACCAACTAGAGCAGTGATGCATTGATGTACAATTCTAGAAAATGATGCACATGTCTGACACATATACAATAACATCTGAAATGATGTAGTGATTAAAGTGAAATACAATCCTACTGAAATGAAGCTATGTTTAATGGATAAATACTTAATACTGCTGCAGTTTTAAATTTAAAATTGATTTAAATTAGGGCTGGGTGTGTAGCTAAGTGGTACACCCCTTACCTAGCATACATGAGCATCAGAAAAATAATAAGAATAAAAAATAAAATTATTTAAAATAAAGTGAAATAAAAAGTTCAGTTTATCATATTGCCAGGCATATTTTAAATGTGTATCAACCACATGAGGCCAGAAGGAATGCAATTTTTTCTCTGCTCTCTACTCTCTTCTCTTCTCTACCACCACTTCTCTTCTTTTCTCAGAGTGCTAGGAATTGCTAATCCAGGTGGGTAACAGATCACTGACTGGACCATTATTTCCTGATGGTTGTTGCTTCTACTTCTTCATGCCATATAGATGGCTGAGTAAACTGAATATAATCTGTCTCCATGGGTCAGGCCTGGAGTCTACTCTCTTATGCTTCTTCTTCTTTTTTTAAGTATTTTAATCTTTATTTTTCTGTTTGAACTGCAAAGCAATGGCTATACACACTCTTACAATACACACATTACTTACTCATCTGATTGAAAAATATATTACTAATGATTTTTAATCTGTTACCAATTTAGTCTAAATATTAAATTTGCAAACATTAAAAATGCATAAAAATGAACTAGTAGCATACCTACATTTTTATTTTAAGATCTTTACTAACTCGAGTGTGTTAAATAGACTTGCGTCTTTATAATTTCAGGGGGATAACTCCCTCATTATATAGGAATAAAATATTGTGGAAACAAATTATTTTTTTAATTAATTCAGTTTATTGGTACATTGAAGGTATACGGTACAGCTGCGTTCATTATTGGGATCTTGTACCTTTAAATGACAGGTCTTTGTTCTCAATTTTTCTCCTTGTCTGGGCCCTCCTCCTCTGCCCATTTACAAAAACTTTATTTCCATTTTTTCATTTTGTCATATTTTTTTATTTTCCCTTATTACCTTTCCCCTACCTTTCCCATTTTCCCTACACCTTTAGCCCTTTTCTTCCTATTTCACATGGTCAATTATATCATTAGGATCTTATGTACTATTATAGTTTTTCACATCAGAGAAATGATTCAGTATTTACACATGTGTGACTTATTTATTTCACTTAGGAGTATATCCTCAATATGTATCCATTTTCCTATGATTGAATCTAATTTCTCATTCTTTATGGTCAAGTAGTATTCCATTTTATAGAAAAACCACATCTTCTTTATCCAGTTTCCAACTGATGGGCAAATGGGCTGTTTCCAAGTTTTAGCTATTACAAACTGTGCTGCTATAAACATTTGTGAGCATATATCACTGTGATATGATTCTTTTAATTCTTTTGGAAAGATACCCAGCAGAGGGATGGCTGGGTCAAATGGAACCTCTAGTCCCAGCTCTTTGAAGATCTCCATATTGATTTCCATAGTGGTTGCACCCCACCAACAATAGAGAAGGGTTCCATTCTCCCCACAACCCCACCAACATTTGTTATTGTGTGATTTCTTGATAGCAGCCATTCATATGATTCTTTTAATTCTTTTGGAAAGATACCCAGCAGAGGGATGGCTGGGTCAAATGGAACCTCTAGTCCCAGCTCTTTGAAGATCTCCATATTGATTTCCATAGTGGTTGCACCCCACCAACAATAGAGAAGGGTTCCATTCTCCCCACAACCCCACCAACATTTGTTATTGTGTGATTTCTTGATAGCAGCCATTCTTTGGGGGGTGAGGTGGAATCTCAGTGTTGTTTTCATCTGCATCTCTCCAATGACCAGTGACGTGGAACATTTTTTCATATATTTACTTGCTGCTTTTCTTCTTTGTCTGAGAAATATCCGTTCATTTCAGATGCCCATTTTTCAATCAGGTCTTTATGTTTGCAGGGTGCTGATTGTTTTGAATCTTTATATATTCTAGATAATAGTCCTTTGTTTGAGGAGCAACTGGTAAAAATTTTTCCCACATTGTAAGTTGTCTCTTAGTTCTGTTAATGGTTTCTTTTGCTATACAGAAACCTTTTAATAAGATGAGATCCCACTTGTTGATTCTTTGTGCTAGTTCTCATGCTACTGTGAATTTGTTCAAAAAGTCTTTTCCTATACCAATGTCTTTAAGAGTTCGGCCTAATTTATCTTCCAGCAAATTTTGTGTTTCTGTTTTAATGTTGTTTGTTTATTTATTTATTTATTTGTTTATTGGTACTTGGGATTGAACTCGGGTCCTTGTGCTTGCAAGGCAGGCCACCAAACCACTGAGCTAAATCCCTGGACCCTTTATGGGGATTTTTTTTTTCTGTTTTAATGTTTAGATCCTTAATCCACTTGGATTTTAATTTAGTTCGTGGTGAAAGATAAGGGTGCAGTTTTAATCTTTGGCAGGTTGAAATACAGTTTTTCCAACACCATTTATTAATGAGGCTATCTGTTCTCCACTGGGAATGGTCAGCTCCTCTGTCAAAGATGATGTAGCTGAGTACATCTGGAATTGTCTTTGTGTCTTCCAGTCAGTTTCACTGATCCTCAGATCTGTTCCTTTGCCAGTACCATGCTGTTTATATCACAGTGACTTTGTAGAATACTTTCAAACTGGGAATTGTTATACCTGCTGCCATGTCTCTGTTCCCTATGATGGCTTTTGCTATTGTAGGTCTCTTATGGTTCCAAATGAATTTTTGGATTCTTTTTTCTAGGTCTGTGAAATGTAGTGTTGGAATTTCGATTGGTATTGCATTGAATCTATATAGCAGTTTTGGTAGTATGGCCATTTTCACTATGTTGATTCTTCCTACCCAGGAGCAGGGGATATCTTTTGATTTTCTTATATCCTTTTTGATCTTTTTTTTACAGAGTGATGTAGTTTTCAGTGTAGAGGTCTTTTGCTTCTTTTGTTAGATTGATTCCTAGATACATAATTTTTTGGGGTGCTATTGTGAAAGGAATTATTTCCCTAATTTCTCTCAGTGACTCTGTTATTTGTGTAAAAGAAGGCTATTGATTTCTGGGTGTTGACTTTATATCCAGCTACTCTGATAAAAGTGTCGATTAAGTCTAGAAGTCTTTTGGTAGAGATTTTTGGGTCTTCAATATAGAGTGTCATATCATCAGCAAATAATGACTAACTTCTTCCTATCCCATCTTTATTGCTTTAATTTCTTTCTCTTGTCTAATTGCTATGGCTATTTCCAGAACTAAATCAAAGAGGAGTGGTGATAGTGGGCATACTTGTCTTATTCCTTATTTTGATGTGAAGGTTTTCAGTTTTTGGCCATTTAATATGATGTTGGCTGTTGGTTTTTCATAGACAGCCTTTATTAAGTTAAGATATAGACCATCTATACCAATTTTTGCAGGGTTTTTATCAAGAATGGGTGTTGAATTTTGTCAAATTCTTTTTCTGCATCTATCAAGAGGATCATGTGCTTTTTGTCCTTTACTTTGTTAATAGAGTGTGTTACATTTACTGACTTATGTAGGTTGAACCATCTTTGCATTCCTGGAATAAATCTGACATGGTCAGGATGTATGATCTTCTTGATGATCCTCTGAATTCTCTTTGCTAGTATCTTATTAAGGATTTTTACATCTATATTCATTAAGGAGATTGGAATGTCATTCTCTTTTTTAGTTGCATCTTTCCCTGGTTTGGCAATCAAAGTGATACTTGCTTCCAGGAATGAGTTTGGAAGTATAGCTTCCCTTTCAATTTCATTGAAAAGTTTGAAGAGTAATTAATAGCAGTAGTTCTTCTCTAAATGTCTTATAACATTCAGCAGTGAATCCATCAGGACCTGGGCTTTTCTTTGTTGGTAAATTTTGGTCTGAACCTAGCTGTTTACCCACTTAAACTCAAGGAATTAGTGTGTGGTTATCCTTGTGCAGCCTCACCGTCAAACAAAATGTTTGGCTTTTGAAAGCCTGGAGTCAAATTTTGGAGATCAACCAAAGAGACTGAGAGATTTCCTCTTGCTCACTGCATTGTTCCATGTTGTTGATTTTGCTGCATTGCTGACTTAGCCAGATCAATTCCATGTATACTGAACTGAAAAATTAAAAATTAAATAAACACAAATTTATCCTTATTTTTTTCTTAAGAACAGCAGCTGGGAGCTGATTAAGGAGCACACCATGACTGGACTGCCTAGATGAGCCATACCCTTCCCCAGGATCAGAATTCAAGTCACTTTTGTGAGTTCTTAATTTCTTGCTAATTTCTGCCTCCTTGACACCATCACTTTTCACTTTGAGCCATGTTTTGAATTAACTTCAGTCTTCTTTCCTGGAGCAAACCACAGAACTGACAAGGACTTTGAGAATTATCTTGTCCAGTTCTTTATCGGCATCTCCATTTAAAGGATACAGATTTCTGGGCCTCAAGATGGTCTTCTTGAGACACAAAAACAACTCCAGTTGCACCAGCTACCTCATCTTTGACAAAAGATGACCATCCCCACTGGAGGAAGGATGGCCTCTTTAATAAATGGTGTTGGAAAAACTGGATCTCAACCTGCTAAAGATTAAAACTAGACCCTTACCTCTCATCATGCACTAAATTAAAATCCAAGTGGATTAAAGATCTAAACTTTAAAACAGAAACACTAAACTTGCTGGAAGATAAGTTAGGCAGAACTCTTAAAGACATTGGCATAGGAAAAGACTTTGAACAAATTCACAGTAGCACGGGAACTAGCAGAAAGAATCGACAACTGGAATCTCAGCTTATTAAAAAGTTTTGCACTGCAAAAGATGCCATCAACAGAACTAAGAGACAACCTACAATGTGGGAAAATAATTTTACCAGCTGTTCCTCAGACAAAGGAATATATCTAGAATATATTAATATATAATATATATTAATCTATATATAATTATATTAAATAATGGCCATCTGAAATGAACAGACATTTCTCAGACAAAGAAGTAAAAGTAGCAAGTAAATATATGAAAAAATATTCCACATCACTGGTCATTGGAGAGAGGCAGATGAGATTCCACCTCACCCTACAAAGAATGGCTGCTATCAAGAAATCAACCAATAACAAATGTTGGTGGGGTTGTAGGGAGAAGGGAACCCTTCTCCATTGCTGGTGGGAGTGCAGACTGGTGCAACCACTATGGAAATCACTATGGAAATACCTCAAAGAACTGGGACTAGAGGCTCCATTTGACCCAGCCATCCCTCTTCGGGGTATTTCTTTAAAAGAATTTAAAAAATCATATCAGAGTGATATATGTACACCCAATTTTATAGCGGCGCAGTTTTAATAGCTAAAACTTGGAAACAGCCTATTTGCCCATCAGTTGGAGACTGGATAAAGAAGATGTGGTTTTTCTATAAGATGGAATACTACTTAGCCGTAAAGAATGAGAAATTAGATTCAGTCATAGGAAAATGGATACATATTGAGGATATACTCCTAAGTGAAATAAATAAGTCACACATGTGTAAATATCGAATAGTTTCTCTGGTGTGAATAAACTGCAATTGTACATAAGAGCCTAATGAGATAACTGACATTGTGAAATAGGAAGAAAAGGGCTAAAGGTATAGGGAATGTGGGAAGGGTAGCAGAAAGGTAATAAGGGAAAAATATGGGAAAGTAAAGAAATGGTAATAAAGTGTTTGTAAATGGGGAGGTGATGAGGGGGTGAAGAGAGGGCAGGAACAAGGGGAAAAAATGAGAACCAAGACCTGTCATGTAAAGGTACAAGATTCTAATGATAAATGTAACTGCATTGTATACCTAAAATGTACCAATAAACTCAACAAAAGAAAAAAAAAGGGAAAGAATAACCAAATAAACAAAGAAAGAGTTGAAAAAGGAGATGTTATAACTGACATTAGAGAAATTGACAAAAGGTTAATAGGGATTATTTTTTTAAAATGATATGCTAACATACTAAAAAACCTAGAATGGCCAATTTCTGAGCACTGTGCCAAATAGTGCTCCAAATTTGAACCATAATGAAATGAAACACTGAAATAGACCAATGACAAGTAATGTGATTGAATCAGCAAAAAAAAAATCTCCCAACAACAGCAACAACAACAACAAAACAGAATCAGATGGCTTCTCTAATGAATTTTGCCAAATTTTAAACAAGAACTATGACAGTTCTTCCCAAACTATTGCACAGAATTGAGGTAATTCTTCCAGAAGGCCAGCATATTTAACCTGTTACCAAAATTTAACAGACAGAACAAGAAAATAGAAGTATACACAACATCCCTGACAAATGTAGACACAAAAATCATCAAAAAAGGTAGCAAATCAAAAAATAGAAATAAAGTCTTTGTAAATGAGGAGGGGTGGAGGGGTTGAAGGGAGGCCAGGGGAATGGGGAAAAAATAAGAACCAAGATATATCATGTATAGGGACAAATTCCCAATGATGAACATCATCATATTGTATACCCAAAATCTACTAATAAGCTTAATGAAATTAGAAAAAATTAGAAAAGGTAACAAATCAAATTCAGCATCACATCAAGAAGTTCATATACCACAATCAAGGGATGCAAGAGTGGGTCAACATATTCAAATCAATAAACATAATGAATCACATGACACAATCAAAGATAAAAAGTCATCATGATTTCAATAGATGCAGAGAAAGCATTGTATAAAATTCCCTCCATGAGAAAAGCCCTGAATAAATTAGGTATGGAATGATCAGGCTCTAACATAATAAAGGCTATATATGAAGATCCCACACCATATGACACTGAGTGTGAAGAAACTGAAAGCATTTCATCTAAGAACAGGAATAAGATGATTATGCAGTAGAAACTTAAGCCAGAACAACTAGGCAAAAGAAAGTAATAAAAAGCACACAAATAAGAAAGGACCCAAAATCAAATTATTCCTGTTCACAGATGATAAGTTTCTATGTAGAGAAAAACGTAAAGACTGCATCAAAAGACTAAACTGATAAAATCAGTAAAGTAGCAGGATATAAAATCAATATACAAATATCAGTAGCTTTTCTATAAACCAATAACGATTTGCTGAGAAAGAAATCATGAAAGCAAACCTATTCACAATAGCTGCAAAAAAGGAAAGAAAGACATAGAAATAAACTTAGTTAAAAGACCTCAACAATGAATATTGTTGATGGTGAAAAAACAAGGATACTAAAAACTAGAAAAAATTTCCCCATCCAGAGCTTAAAGAACTATTATTGTTAAATTGTCCATACAACCCAAAGCAAATACAGATTCAATGCAATGCACATTAAAATGCCAGTGACATTCTTCATAGAACTAGGAAAAAAAAATACTAAAATTCTTAAGAATTAAGAACACCAAAAATGATTCTGAACAAAAAGAGCAATGTAAGAAACATCACAATACTTGATTTCAAAACATATGGCAGAATCACAGTAACCAAAACAATATGATATTGGCGTGAAAAAAAAAAAACCACAGAGACCAATGGAACAGATCAAAGAACCCCAGACACAAACCCACACATCTACAGCCAATGACAAATGTCCCCAAAACACATATTGGAGAAAGGTGCTAAGAAGATTCGGTATCCACATGTGGTTTAGGTGCACAGTTATGCATAAATGTTCTGGTTGAAGCTAGCAGAGTAGATTCTCAGGATAGCATAAAGAAAGAAATAAGCAGTGGGCCACACTGGAAAGCAGAGGGAAGAAAATAACAAGGAAATAAGAGAGGCATAAATAGACAGAATCCTCCAGAAGCCAAAGGAAAGAGACTGTTAAGCAGAATATAATCATATAAACTGTCAAATGTAGCAGAGAAATGGAGTAGGATGTTGGCTTCCAAGCCTGCACAGGCTTTGATGTCATCTGATTTCACATTCTAACTAACAATCATTTTTATTTAAGTAGCATTTGTGTAATCTTAGAGCAGTATCAGTGGAAAATGAGGGCAAAATCTGACTGCAGTGGATTTGGTGACAAAGAAATTATACTTTCCTCTACAGGGTTTGAAGAAAAAAGATGGAAAGAAGGTCAATGGGTAGTGAAGTGAGTAGTAGATTAAAGAATTTTTTAAAAGAAATTTTAGTAAGCAGAGTAGAGACAGCAGAGGAGGCAGAAAGGATGAAAGATTATAGATCTCAAACATAGAAAGGTCTCCAAAGAGACCGGCAAGGATGGGATGCAAAGGCCCAGATGAAAGGAAAGGGTAGATAGATCTCATACACAAGGGAAATCTCAACCTTTAAGAATGTGAGAAAAGCGACAGGTTAGGTATAATTATCAGTGTCCGAGGGATTGCAAAAGGCCTTGTTAAAGTTTGCCAAGTGATAAAAAATAAAAGCATGTCTGAGAAGATTTCCCATACTTTACAATTTTACATCTAGCCAATTTTGGGAAAGAACTGTAACAGTTAATCCTGCCATCCACTTGAATAGATTAAGAAATGCCTAGCAGATTAGTTGAGCACAGTTCCGGGTATGTATGGATGATTGACAGGGAAGCCAAAAATTGAGGATGGAAGGTCTATTCTGGATGTGGGTGGCACCAACCAATAGGCTTGCAGTCTGGATGGAATAGGGAAATAAGGAGGCAATATTCAGAGGACCTCTTTACCATTGTCTTTGGACATTCATTTCCAGTTCATTCAGGCTTCCAGCACAGACCTTTCAGCCAACACAGACGTTTTGGCTTTCCAGCAAGGACTCAGGACTCAACAGTTATTTTCAGTCCTTTGACTTTCAGCTGGATCGTCCAACTCTGCAGCATGCAAACAATCATTGTGCATTCTTTTACCTTTGAATGCACAGGTGGCTATGGTAAGCCTACTTAGTAAATCCTTTATGTATTATATAGATTTTTCTATATTAAATCTGTTCCTCTAGTAAACTCTGATACAGAGACATAAAGATTTAGTGATATGTGTGAATATAAAAATGACAATTCCAAATGATTACTTGGGCAGGAAACAGGAAAAGGTAGTGTTAATTTGGTAATAATACCATGAAGATGACAGAAGGGAGAGTAACAGTGTGAATAAGACAAACTGAGGAAAGTGGTCTCTTGAGCCACATAAACCTGGTAGAGAGGTATATTTGAAGTACCAGACAAGCTTGGACCTCAGGCAGGTTGCTTAACCTTTTCTGAGCCTGAGTTTCTTCTAAAAATAGGATAAATATTGCTTGCCTCATTGGATTCAGGATGAGAATTGGAGATAACCTATTTTATACAGCATTAAGTCACTACTTTTTTTTTTAACCATACCTCCTCTCACTTCCAGGAAATATCACCTAGAGGCATTTATTGATTATACTGAAAACATCCTCATTAAATTGTGTGTTAAGAGGACTTTGTGAAAGAAATGTGCCATGTATAGATTGCTTCCTTTATTAAAAAGAATAGTAAAAATCATGAATAAAATAAAATTTCTTAAGATGGAGTAAAAGAACTTACAGCTTGTGAGTATATAAGACAGCATGAGAAAACATTAGAAATAGCTTTGAATATTGTATTGAAAAACAGTTCTTCTAAAGAAAGGGGAATTTTGTTCACAGGGAAAATATTGCAGGATGAAAAAAGAAAAGGGGGAATCATTTTTCTCATATGAGTCAATGTTTGCTTTTACGTCACTTCTTCACAGTAAAGTAGAATGAAAAACTGATTCACACCAGCATTATCTAAAGAGTGTGGATCTAGGACCTGGGTGGTCCTGGGTTGGAACACTAGCCCTGTCTCAAAGTAGTTGGGTGGCCTTAGACAAGTAACAAATTCCTTAAGTTCCAGTATATTCATTTCCTAGAATTGCCATGACAAAGTAACAAAAATTCAGTCACTTAAAGTAACAGAAATTCATGGTTTTACAATTCTGGAGGCCAGAGTCTAAAATCAAGATGATGTCAAGAGAAAGCTCACGCCTGCCTAGCAAGCACAAAGTCCTGAGTTCAATCCCTAGTACCACACACACACACACACACACACACACACACACACGAAAAAGAAGAAGGAGGAGGAGGAGGAGGAAGAGGAGGAGGAGGTTTTGTTTGTTGGAAAGATAATCATGTCTATTTGTTTATATCTTGTCTATAACTAATTTTGCATCACCATGGCTGAATTGAATAGATATAATGGAGACCATGTGGCCCATAAATATATACTATTTGGCGTGTTGCAGAAAAAGTACATTGAACAGGAGCAGGAGGAGGAGGAAGAGGAGGAGGAGGAAGAAGAAAGAGAAAAAGAAAGAAAGAAAGAAAGAAAGAAAGAAAGAAAGAAAGAAAGAAAGAAAGAAAGAAAGAAAGAAAGAAAGAAAGAAAAGAAAGCTCTCCTGAAGTCACTCTTATGTGGATTTGTTTCCATGCCTTTTTCCTAACTCTTGGTAGCCCCAGGTGACCCTATTTTTATATGGCATTATTCTTGTTTCTGACTTTTCACATGGCTTCTTGTGATAAAAATGCTAGTCATGTTGGAGTTCACCCTATCCCAGAAGGATTTCATCTTAAGTAATTACATCTGCAATAACACTATTTCTAAGTAGGGTCACATTTTGAGGTACTGAAGTTTATGACTTCAATAATATCATTGCTGGAGGGATACAGTTCAACCTACAGCATTCAATACTATCATCCTTTAGGTGAGAATAAAAGTTTCTTTCTTGCAGGGCTTATGAAAAAATGACTGGCACAATATTGACACAGTAAATGAGGAAAATGGAGAGGAATAAAAGTCAAACAAAATGATATTTTGGTCATCACTTTTTGATTCCCTGTGAGTTATGTTAAGAGCTGTTGATGGAGAGGTCTTACCAGGATCTATTTAATATTGCATTCATGGATGACATTGATTCAGCATTTGCTTAACCCTTATTAGATCTTGTCATTACAGAAGTATAGATGGGAGGGGTGTGAAGCCATGTCCTTGGTTTTCTGAGGTAGTCTGTAGGCTAAAACCTCCCATCCCAAGCAGCACTCAAATACAGAAATCATAGAAAACTATGACAAATGGACTAATTCTGTGCCACTATCTGTGTGTGTAAAGTGTCTGTTGGAAAGATAATCATGTCTATTTGTTTATATCTTCTCTATAACTAATTTTGCATCACCATGGCTGAATTGAATAGATATAATGGAGACCATGTGGCCCATAAATATATATTTGGCTTGTTGCAGAAAAAGTACATTGAACACATTTGAAGTCCTTTACCACTATCTCAAATATTGCTGTTTTCTTCTGAAACTTCCTTTACTGCTTCACTTTGGCATTTTAAAACTGTTTATATTTGTCTACAATCCACATTTTTGAATCCACAAGTGAGCTACTTTGAGGAAGTTTTAGTGTGACGGAATTAGCCCAATGTGATGATTTTCAAGGTACAGACCTTGACTATTGCTTTTCTTAGACACAGTCCCATTGATTCTCAGAATTTTAAGTACACTGTATTGTAGACAGCTAAGTTAATTAGATACCTTCTGGGCAGTAAGACAGGGTCAACTCTCCAGGAATCAATGTGAAAGACAATTAAGTCACATTCACTGAAGGTCAGCATTGTAAAAAGAGAAAAAGTACTACTCTCACATACTACCCCAGGGAATAAATAGCAGCGATTGATATTATAAATAGGTATCAATCTCCCTAGCCCATTTCTTTTTCAGAAATTCCTTGTTTATTGCTTGCTATGTGATTTTTTCCCATTTGATCCCCATTTAATCAATATTACCTGGGTAACTGTACTTATGCCCACCTTGTGATTTCCTAGCGGATCTTATTAGTGGGTTATGGTTTTGTCCCACTTTGTACCCACTTCACCTTGTGGTTTTGCTCCATAAAACCCCCCCTGGAAAACGGCCCCAGGCAACCCACTTTCAGGGTGTCCTCTTCTGTCCCTCTCAGGCCGGAGCTGTCTTTCCTTCAATAAACATTTCTCACTCTTAACCTCTGTGTTCCTAGAATTCATTCTTCAGTTTTAGAGAACATGAACTCTCATTTTGGATTTCTAGCAGGTTGAGAATTATAACATTTCCTTGTTTGAATTATTTTTCCTTTTTTCAATTAGTTTGTGCCCTGTATCAACTATACCTACAGAATAGGTGCTCTCTGACAATTTCATTTTTTTCTCATTTTTAGGCTCCAAACTTTGGGGTTGCTATTCATTTGATGAGCCAACAAAAGATCAAATAATCTGTGGCACAAAGTAAGCCTGACAATGTTTTCCTTGTCTTCAAAGAACCTATAATCTGGAATGGCAAGAAAGTTTTCACACAAATGAGAATCACTAATGGCAAAATGGCACATTTTTTAACTCCTGTATTGTTTTCATCCAGCGCCATTCTCCAAAAATGACTTCAGAGTGATCTTTATAAAATTTAGAACTTATTACGCCACTTTTCTGCTTTTAAAACCTTAGGTCTGAACCTCTTCTTTCCCTTCCCCCCCATGCTAGTGTTTCTCATTGGAACTCTGTATCCTACTTCAGCACCACCCCGCCAAGCTAATTTCCTCATTTTTCTGGTGTCAAGTTCCTCCTCATGAAACATCTGCAGATCTACGATAGATTGCTTGTTACTTATTAGCAGGGCCTCCAGTAAGAATGTTTTTCCTTATGCAGCACACACCCTGATTTACTTATCCTTTGTTGGTGGACTGAAGTTGGGAATCCAGGAACCAGTTTGTCTCTTTGCTTATGCTCACTGTTTGACTCTTAGAGCTAGACGTCAACAGGCGTTCAATGTAAAAAGGGCAAAGAACACACAGTTTAAACTCCAGGAGCTCGCTCACTTTCCTTTGAAAAGGGTTGGAGGCAGAACCTTGTCTGCAGTGACTGAATATCAATGATGGGGCGGGGCTAGGGAAGCAAGACGTAAGAAAGATTCGAAGCCTGGTTGGCTGGGAAGCTTATCTGTCAGGAGTAGGAGGCGGGGTGGAAGGGGTGTGCGTGCGTGCGTGCGTGCGTGCGTGCGTGTGTGTCCCTGCTTTCCAAGAGTGGGAGGGCAGAATATGCCGGTTGCTAGGCATCACTTCAAAGCCTCTGAGCCTGCGCTGTTGGGTGGAAGCCTGGGCGGCCTCTGAAGCATGAGCAAGTAGCGCCCTCCGCCGGTGTCTCAGGAGTCGCGGTGGGCCTCAAGCACCCGCAGGCAGCCCTGGCAGAAAGCTGGACCCAGCCCTGGGAAAGGCTGGCGCGAGATCATTCCTGGCGTGACCCGGAAGGTGATCAGAATACTCCACAAGGATCACAAAGCGCAGCCTGCTTCTGCCCTGCGTTTTTAGGTTGCATTATGTCCCCTACTTGACCTAGTGGTGTTGCAGGAGTTTTGGGGTAGGAACCAGGTAGGACGCTCCTTGAGTAGCAAAATTAGTGGAGTCAGTGCAGGGATAGGAGGAAGGCTTCGTAAGCGGAAAGGTTCGTAAAGCCTTTCAGAAGCCAGAGCGCCAAGTTTGTCTTTAACTTTTACTTTTCTTTTCCCTCCCATCACCAGCTGCAGCTCTCACTGTCTTGACTTACTCAGATGATAGTAGCCTTCTAAACAACCCAGAAGCCTTCTACTAGAGAACGATAGACCACAGCTGAGCTTTTTAATATCCTCATGAAGAGTTCGAACTAGAGTCTTTTACCCTTTGCAGAGGTATGAATATTGTTACCACTAAATTGATAATATGTAAGAGCAAAAACTGGAGAAAGATTTGAATACATACCTGACAATTTACCTAGTATTTTTTTTTTCTTTGAAGTAACTAGTGATTCCTGCCTCTTCTTGTCTTGAATATTTTACTTAGGAAGCTTTTTAAAATCAGAGATTTAAATGCTCAGAATAAATCTGAGGAGAGGTCACCACATCCACAGTTGAAAGTTGGAGAAAGCAGAAGGAATAGAGCATATCTGTGAGAAAAGCACATGTAACTAAAATAATTTTAAGTATGTAGGTGGATAGAAACTGAGCAGCCCTCTTCATAGGAGTGGAACCCAGAACTGAAGGAAAAGCATCTGTCACCTCGTCTTTGTTCACCTCTTCAGAATTATTTGATTATTCATTCCTTCTAATCAGGCTAAGGTACAGTTTCCCTAGACACCATTTGCTTTTTTATATCTGTTTGTCTTGTGTCTGCTACTCCTTTACCTTATATTTTTCCTTCAAAATTCAGACAATCTTTTCTCCAAGTTTAGGCCTTTCCTCTGTACTATCACAGTGCTCTGTGTTGTTCAACTTTCGTGGCACTTTCCACATTAATACATTTTTTTCTGTTTACTTGTTTCTGTACCAAGACTCTTTATCTCAGTGCTCTTATTCCTAGCTCAATACCAATGCATATTCTGTAAATGATGGCTGTGTGGATAGACGATGGATGGACATACATGAGGTTGAGGAGATAACTAGAAAGAGGGACATGTAAGTGGGAGGAGAGGCATGGGCATATCAATAGACGAATGTTTGGATTCAAGGTTGGAAAGGTGAGTAATGGAAATAAAGTTTATTTGGTGAGTGAATCTTGATGAAGACATAGTTTTGGGAAACATAATCTTGATAGGAGCCCACTGAAGTTGATGGAAAGGGATGGGTGATAGCTGGAAATGGATCAGTTAAGCCATTCTTTTTATTTTTTTGGAAAAATATGAACAAACCTGTCCTAATGTTAATAAATGCCACTTTGCAAGGAGAAGATAATATTGGTTTGGTATTGTTCATATATAAGATGCAAAATGCTAATATTTCCCTCATATTCATTTCCATTTATTTCTTTATCTCTAGTGGTGTCGGGAGCAATTCTACATAATTCTGCAGAAAAATCATGTGATTAGGCCTAGTTCTTCTGCCTACAGGCCAGCTATGGCATGTCAAGATGTAACTCCATGGTAGCCTCCTGTCACAGCTAAAACCTCAACAGTGTGGTAATGCTGTGATGCTCCAGGACAAGATTACACTAGTTGAAGACATCCTGGGAGGAACAAAATCTTCATCTGTGTTGTTCCTCAGTCATCTGTTACATTTGTTTCTCCTGATGTACTGAATAAAGGTGTGGCAAGCTCTGGTTGCCACCTAGAGCAGCACTGATCAGGCCTAAAAGCTCAGCTTCTTCTCTAAATCTCATTTTTCTATCTTTCTGGTATAATAAGTTAATTTGCCTTGTGCTGTCATGGCTCACAAGAGACTAGGACTTACTGCAGAGCTTCTAGTGATGTCCCCTTTCTCTGTTCCCTGTATGGTGGGAATATTATTGTAAAAATTAATAATTATAGTAAACACTATAAAGAAATTCTCATCAATGTGATATTTCTTGAAAGTTGTCTAAAATGTTGTCATGACTAAACTATTTGACTTCTGTGCTTATGCCCCGTAAATAATCACCTTAATAGTAATGAATCTTCTGTAATAATGCCTTACATGTGTTAAAAGAATAACTTCAGACAAAGCAAACTCAGCAGAGTTTATCTGAGCAAAGGACAATTCATTAATCAGGCAGCATACAAAACCAGAAGAAGTACAGAGTTCTGTCCAGGATTGTGAGCAGTAACCTTTTAAAGGCTGAACATGGAAACAGGGTAGAGAACTCACCTGACTGGTACAGAGAAGCATTTGCTTTATTTGGGCCTGGTCTAATGAGTTCACTGTCTGACATTCACTGAAGCTTGACTTTTTGTGATTGCTGAGGCAGCCATTTATTAAAAATATAAATCCTAAATTAGGTGTCACCTTGTTTATGTACTATGTTAGGTTGTAGTTTGTTCCAAGGGAACTAAGAAGAAAACCTCAGGCTAATGGCTTTCTGATTACTTGTGCAGAAGTTGAGTTGGAGAGTGAATGAGAATAAAGTTTGTTTGAAGAGTGAGTCTCAGTGAAAACTCTGGTTGGGAAACACTGAAATAATTTTGATATGAGCTCAAGGAGACTGAGGGAGGATAAAACTTGTAAAACTAGGAAATGTATAGAGCTTTATAAAACATGTAAATCTTGTGTGTACACAATCTCATTTGAGTTTCATGGCAATTTTCCAATTTTACTTGAAATTCTTCTCCTTTTATACATGAAAAAAACACAGAAATTTAAAGAAACCGTATAAGAGCCTCATAGTTACACAAGCCAATATAGTATATTAGATTATTGCTCCCAATTTCTTACTCCTTTCCTTCTTCTCTCTGCAAAATGCCTTTACAGTTTCTGCCAGTACAGTAAGGAGAGTATTCATCTGTACTTATTGACTTTGGTCCTGGTGCTATATTTCTTGGCCAATGGATTTTAGATGGTCTTATCATAAATGCAGACATTAGGTCTTCACAATTTAGCTTGGCCTCTTAGCCTTTCTCATTGTTATGAAAAGAATGTCTTGGCCAGGTGTGGTGGAGCACACCTGTAATCCCAGCACTTGGGAGGCTGAGGCAGGAGGATCACTGTGAGTTCAAGACCAGCCTGAGCTATATAGTGAGTTCCAGGCCAGTCTTACTACATAGTGAGTCTCAAAAAACAAAACAAAACAAAAAAACCCCAAAAAGAATATGTCTTGGAGTGCTGTAATCCTGAATAGTACACATTGTAGACATCAGCACAATTTATACCCACAGTATATATTCTTCAGCATGCACGTCATTAACTATAGTTCAATATTTTCTGGTAATATTTCCTTTCGAGGTTAAAATTATATATCATGCATATATCTTACGTGTACCATCCAGTAAGTTTTGCTAAACGCCTAGTCTTTTACAGCCCAAATCTCTAGCAAGATACAGAGCATAACTGTTATAGAAGGAAATGGCAAGTGACACACAGAGAGGCAGCAGAATGAAAGTAAAATAAAAAATTTACTCCATCAATGGGGATTGATCACATCGAATGATGGTGCCCTGATCGACTCCCCCATTGGGTTACAACTCCTTCTTTTGTAGGGTTTTATAGTTTAGATCTTACTCAGTTGGTTACACTGCATTTTCACAGATACCCAAAACATGAGGGCAAAGCAGTTGAATTTCAACCCTGATGCAGTTCTTTGTCAGGGGAGTTACCTTTAAGATTCATTCAATTACCTACTGTAGCTACAGGGAAGGGAGCTTGTTTGATTAACAAAGCTAACATTGGTTCTTTTCACTTACAAACCTTTGTGAGAGACTAGGTGTCTCTGGTGTGGGTTAATTTTAAATTAAGCAGAGTGAGGGGCAGAAATTAGCTTATATTGTGACATTTCCTAAATTTTTACTGTTAGAAAAGTTTTCAAGAAGCTCCAGTAGCCCAACCCCTAGCAGAGTCACCTAACTATGACAGGCCAGAAGGTCACGTTAACCATTTCTGAACAGGAACCAAGATAAACATCTGGTACGGGAACAACCGGACCTAGCCCTAAACATTCCCGTAAATGATCTCCCACCGAAGTCCCCCCTCCCCTTTCTTGGAATTCCCCCTCCCCTATAGCTTGTGGTTTTTTTCTTTAAAAACTGTGTATCTACCCTGCTTCGGGGCTCAGCTCCTCTGGCCCTGCGAGGGTTATGAGCTGAGCCCCAGCGCGCTGGAATAAAGACTTCTTGTGTTTTGCATCAAGAATCATCTCTCCGGGGTGTTTATGGTGCATAGCGGCATCCCGGACTCAGAGTAGTGGGATTCCTCCCTGGGAGGATCTTACATTACTATTAAAGTTTTCCCTATCATAATGATTACCCGACAAAGTGTTTGCTATCTTCAATGTATAAATTTATGTTCTTGAATGTTGCATATACCTTTACTCTGAAGTATATGAACTTTATTATATAAGGAGAGATGTTAAGTACTTAGAAATCACCTTGATGTGCCTTGTTTAGAATTTTTAGGCTTCAGAAATGATGTAATTTATCAGGAATTGGTTTTTAAAACAAACATTTTAGCATCTGATATTTTAAAGATTTTTTATGGGCTTTTATTTTTGTTTGCCTTAGGCTTTTGAATAATTTTGTTTCTGTAATAACCCTCCATCAGAATGAGTATCTCTACCATATCAAGTAGTATCGTTATTGTTGCCACATAATTGAAACTCTGGCAATTTCATATACTACAAAGAACATTGGTGATACTGGGATACATTTTTCTGATGGTAATTACAATACAGTTATGTTGGTTTAGACTGATTGGGGCTGAAAAGTAAAATAAAATAACTGAAAATAAGAGAAAAAGTGTAATGTATTTTTTTTGTAGCTGTACACAAGTGGCAGACTGGAGAAATTAGCAGAAACAGCATTAGTAGATGAGTGGGACCAGCCTGTAAAAGACAGGATATATAAAGTGTAAGACTCAAAGTCTCACTTACATTCCACGGAGGGTGAACAGCCGAAAAGGCCTCCATGATGCTGGGTTCTAAAACCCAGCGAGGCTCGGGGAGTGCGATGGAGGAACAAGAAATCTAGGAAGGAGCACATCAGCCTAGAGGGTAAACAGACCTTTATTAGTCTGACCAGACAGCATTCCCAGAGCCAGGTAGCTCAGAGGCAACTGCTCAGGGGCTGAGGTTCTCTTTACAGGGTTCTTCTAAACAAAAAAGTTCAAACATAGGTCAGGGCATTTACAGAACTATGAGAGGACCAAACACACTGTTTATCTTATGCAAGAAATGTTCTATGGTCACCTTTTGTCATACCATTTGCCCTTGGATGGGCTGTTAGCCAAGTTAGCAATTAGCATATGAAGAAGCACAGTCTCTGGCCTATTAGCATGGAGTCACTTTAGCTTATTCAAGTCTTACAAAAGGAATAAATATGGATATATTTAAAGATAAATGTCTCCAGGAACATGGCCTCTAGCAATCAAGGTAACATATACCCATGCTGTAAAAAAAATAAATGTACAGAATAATGTTCTGTTTATATCTTTAGTTTATAATATGAAAGTAAAATTTTCATACTTAAAACATGGAGACTTAAGATTGAATCATATATTGTGTGTATATAGGAATAGATTGCTGTTTCTGGAAATTAGAACAGTGAAAGATTACCTACTCATTAAATTTATCTTCAAATACCAGTGTAGTTTTATTACATTAATCTTTCATTATTTGTGTAGAAAAATTTTCAAAATTGAGATCAGATTTTATAGCAACTAACAAATAATGAGAATTCATATGCATACTATTTTCTCAGGAAGTTTCAGTGAAAACAAGTTTGAGTAGAATAGAATTGCTGGATAATATATAAATCTTGCTTATTTTAGGGTGAAGGAAATATGATTGAATTAAAGTGTCTCACTTCATTTTGGCTAGTGTTTCAATCTGATCTCCTTTCTGGGGAGTAAGAATCAAGAACAGTTGTAAACAATCTGTAAAATCATTGAAGATCTTTCTATATGTTCTCTGAAGCTTCCTGTTTTAGTCAGCTTTACATTAGAATAGCAAGTACCTGAAATAAATCAACTTAGTAGGACATATTAATAAGAGAAAATGCTTATTTTGACTCATAGTTTCAGAGGTTTCATTCCATAGTCTGTTGACCCCATTGCTTTTGGGCAGGCCTGTGGTAAAGCAAACCATCATGGTGGGAGGATATTGTAGAGGCAGGTGCTCACCTGCTGGCATCCAGGAAACAAACAGAAAGAGAAGCAGCAAAGATCCCAGTGTACCTTCCAAGGCATGCTCCCATATGACTGAAAGACTTCTAACTATCCCCACCTCTTTAAGGTTTCCACCACCTCCAAACAGTGCCATGGGCTGGAGACTGACCCGTTAATACATGGGCCTTTGAGGGATATTCCAGATCTAAATCATAACAGTTCCTTTCACTATCATTGGTTTCCCTCTTCTTCTCTGGGTACAGTAATTTATTGACTTCCTGTAGTGATATTCCATGGACTTAATATATGCAAAAATTAGTTCAGACACAAGTTAGTGGACAAATGGTCACAAGCCTGTGGTGAATAGCCAGAATCTTTATATAGAACTTGCTCTATAATTAAATCATTGCCCCAGCCCCTATTTATCTTCATCTCTATGATAATAAATTAATCTGATTTATACTTATTCAAGTATACAAATATTTTTATTTTATGATTAGAAGTAAATTCAGTTGGAGATATGATTTCTCTTTAGGTACTGAAAAATTGTCATTTCTAAAATGGATTTCTTTCTTATATCTCCTGAAGACAAATTGAGTCTTTCAAGTAGATTCACTTACAAGACAGATTGACACTAACTCTAAGAAAAGCATTTCTAATAACTAGAGCAGTAAGATGGTAGAATACGTTGCCTAATGAATGCATGAGACTTCTATCACTCAAATCACTTCAGGTATAAAGGAATAGGTTAGGTCACCATCTGTGTGAGTTTCTCATATCCATTTTGTGATTGGAGAAGATGATTTCCAAGTCTTTTCTTCAATTTTAAGAATCTGTGGCCTAACAAATAATTAAGTGACCTTTTACCAGAGTTTTGACTTGGAGATATTTAAACCTGAGTACTTTAATTCGGATTTTCATTTATCCAGCCAGTTGTATATATATATATCCATCATATCAGATTGGGTGTCAGAATCAAGAGTTTGTAACTGATAGGTGTGCTTCTAACTGTCAATAAGCTTGCTCTGGATTGATGAGATCCAATAAAGATGGACTCACATCAACTTGTCTCATTCATCAGTTAACAATATCCTAAGCACCACTTTGTACATGTAAAACAAGAGCTTCAAAATGCTCACAGTGTCAGAGAAATTTACAAAGGAACCAGCCTTTTGCTAACAAGAAAACCTATGTACATAATTGCAGAATTTTAAGGGTGGTCTTAAGTTATTTCTTGGGACACATTCATATTCAATGTTTTATTAAATTTTACTTTGTTTTACTTTATTTTTCTTTAGCAAGATATCATGAATAATTTATAGCAGAACATCATTATCCTTACTGACATGATCTTAAAATATCTAAAATTATATATTATTGTGCCTCTATCTTTCTGATAACAAATGACCTTAAAATTAGCATGCTCCAAGATCTATGCTAAGAAAATTGAACTTTAAAATTTGACTTTTCATAAAATTTAATGTATCTGTACTATATTTGTAATTCATGCAGCTCTGGAGTTGAATTTGCATTTATTACACTGAGTTTGTATTAAAATAATTCCCTAGTTATATTTATTATGCCCACGAGATCTGGTGATTTATTATTAAACATCTTAGAGTTAATTATGTATATTACACCAATTTTCTCTGAAGGAAATTTGGGGATTTTCTTTCTAAGCCTTAATTAGGAAGTCATAGAACACAATTCTGAGGACATGGAAATTGTTTTCCTTTGCTCACTAAGAGTGACCCACTAGATTTATTAAACAAATGCCAGGTTAAAAAAATACTTAACTGTACTCTTAAGATATGAAAGGACATCCTATTAAATAGCATATAAGCTTCTTGACTTACATGTTTGAGCAAAGTTTTTATTTTCCTTTGTTGAAAATATGCCTTTTTAAAAATAATAGAATTGGGTGGGGGATTTAGCTCAGTGGTTCTGCCACCTGCCTCACAAGCACAAGGTTCTGAGTTTCATCCCAGGTACCAATAAACAAACAAACAAACAAACAAATAAATAAATAAGATAACATAGTTGTCTTTCAAATTGCAAGTATTGTGCTAGGGGTGTCACATGAACTGTAACTGTAACAAACAAACAAATAAATAAAATAACAGTTGTCTTTCAAATTACAAGTATTGTGCTAGGGGTGTCATATGGACTGAATTGTTGAATGACTTCAACAATTTATTGGCTCAAAGTTGTTTCTGGAGGCCAGAAGTCTGAGATCCAGGTGTTACCTTCATTCTCTCTTTTTTTTTTGTACCAGGGATCAAACTCAGGTCCTTGACATGCAAGGAAGGCAGTGGAACCACTGAGCTAAATCCCCGGCCTAAGTGTTGTTTCATTCTGACAAATGTACAGAATCCGTTGGAGGATTCTTTCCTTGGCTTGTAGATGGCTGTCTCCTCCCTATGTCTCTTCACATTGTGTTCTCTCTGCGCATGTCTGTCTTCAAGTGGAAATTTATGAAATGGACCAAATGTGTTGATCCTGAAATACATATGTTGAAACCCTCATCCTGATATGATGGTATTTGTTGTTGGTACCTATGGGAGGTAATTAGCTCATGAAAGTGAAGTCCTTGAGACTGAGATTAGTGGCTTTTATAAGAAGAGGCCATACAATAACTTCCTTGTTGTCTTTGTCATGTGAGTGTGTAAGTCAGCAGGCCACAGTCTGCATATGGGCCCTCACCAGAACCTGAACATGCTGGTACCCTGATTTTGAACTTTGAAAAATAACTTCCTTTGCTTATAAGCCACCCAGGCTATGGCACTTTTTTAGAGCAGCCTGCATTGACAAAATTAATGTATATGAATGGTTAATTGTTCTGCACTTGGTTTTTTCACTCAACGTTTTCTAAATCTAGCCATGTAAATACTGATGGCTCTATTTCATTCATTTTTCACTGCTGTTTAGGATCTCATCATATAAATAAAATACAACTTATCCTTGTATTGATGAGCATTTGGGTTGTTTCCAAATTTCTGCTAATAATAGTCATATATAATATATATATA
>NW_022900923.1:24400751-24414866 GCF_012274545.1 Fukomys damarensis
ATATATGTATTTGGGGACATTTGCATTTCTTAAGGGTAGTAGTTTCCTGCTTTGTTGATTGTACTGCCCTATCAATAAAATAGTTAACTTCTTTACCTCAATATTTCTATAGTTATTTATAGAAATGTCCTGTCAGATTAATATATAGAATCTATTATAAAATGTAATGTTTTTCTTCAAAGATGAAATAAATACAGAGTTTGATTGTCTTTCCCCACATCCAATTTGAATTGGTATAAGATATAAGTTATGGATATATTCACCTTTATGTATACTACTATCATATCATCTTCAAACTACCTTAATATTATATCAACACAATATATATCATTATATTACTCTCCAAAGAACTACATAAATGCCTTCCTTAAAAGTTACTGTTTATCCTTCATTTACATTCAACAATTTGTGATGTTTGTCTTCTTTCTCTTTATCTTCCTCATTCCTTCCCTCTTTTTTCACTTTCTCTTCAGACAAATTTATTTTTATATCATTTTTCATTAAACCATTTGAGAGTAAATTACAGGAATCATGACTTTTCTGTTATACATATTCCCACATATAACTCAAAGAACAAGGACATTCTCTCGTGTCTTGCAAAATTACCAAATTAAAGAAATTAAACATTGATATAGTACTATAAAATTCACCAACATTCCCAACTGAGTATTTTTAGCAAATTTTTTTTCTTACCCAGGATTCACATTGTATTTAGCTACTATGTCTCTTTACCCTACTTTAGTATGCAACAGGTTTCTTTCTTTTTCATGGCAATGGCATATGTGCAGAGCACAGGGTTTGCTTGTGGTTTGCACATGATTTCACTGAGTTTTTCCAGGAATACCACATAAGTGATACTGTGCCCTTCTTAGTAAATCACATCAAGAAGTTGTCAAATTTTTAATATTTGCCAATCCAGCAAATGTAAAATGGAATTACATTTTAATATGCATTTTCTTGATTATTACTGAGGTTGAGTGCCCTTCCCCTTCTTTTTTTGGTAATCAGAATTCTTCTAGATTTCTTTTGCATAAAATTTACTGAATTTCTTTTTGAGGTGTGTTTTCCTTTTTAATTTTTCTGAGTTATTTAGATAGTGGTTACCAGTCCTTTGTTACTTGTATATATTGTAAATGTTCTTTCAAACTGTCTCTCATCCCTGGGCATGGTGGTGCATGCCTGTAATCCCAGCACTCAGGAGGCTGAGGCAGGAGGATCATTGTTCAAGGTCAGCCTGGGCTAAATAGTGTGTTGAAGACCAGCAAAGTGAGACCCTGTCTCAAAAAAACAACAACAAAAAATTAAAAACAAACTGTCATTCATCTTTTACATTTAATTATGTGACTCTCTTAGAAATCTTTAAAATTTTAGTGCAGTTATGTTTTCTTATGTGATTACTTTTGGTGTCTTAAAAATTCTTCTGCACACTAAAAGTATCTGTAGTTCTAACATCTTGTTGTTCACAAATATTTAATCCTGTGTGGTGTGAGGAGGGAATCTAATTTAATTTTTCCACAAGTTCTTCTGGTTGTTCCAATAACACTGTGGAGGGCCAGGGATTTAGCTCAGTGGTTCCGGTGCCTGCCTTGCAAGCACAAGGGCCTGAGTTCAATCCATGGTACAAAAAAACCCAAAACAAACAAACAAAAGAGTACCACTGTGGGATAACTTATTCTTTCTCCATTGCTTTGCTAGACCTGTGCTATCACATACCCACAGCCTCCGTAGGCTTGGGTCTCTTTCTAGTCTGTTTTATAAATCTATTTTTACCTTTAATTTAAAGGAGAATGTCTTTAAAATTCCTTTTAATCTTAACGTGCTTTGTTTCACTGTGTTGGTTTTAGGGAGTCTCTTTTTCCTTGCTTTATTTGATTTGTTAGTATTTACTTAGGATTTTTGTGAGACTTGATCATAACTGTCTTTCTATATACTGTCCTGTTCCAGTCTTATATACATGTCGCCTCTTTTCTCTATTTTCTAGGTTGGCTTGTATTAGAAAAGGTTTATCTATTGTTTGAAGATTTGATGCCTTTACTTGTAAAATCAAATTAACATAAAGTTCTTTGTTTAAGTTGAGGGAAAAGGAATAAAATTTTAAATAATAGATTAAAAATTTCTAACGGTTATTTCTTTTTTATCATTTTGATTTAAAAAAGCTTCCGGAATTTTTTCATTTCATTTCAGATTTTAATTTTGCAGGTATCGAATGGTTCAATTTATTGAAATATTATTTATTCTATTCTAGTCTTACCACAAGTATAATTTTGTCTTCTTTTTCATTTCTAATATTTTGTACTGTCTCCCTTTTCCTTTCTCAGTCTTGTAGTGCTTTCTATTTATGATTAATCTTCAAAGAGCCAGCTTTTCATTGCGACCTCCCCATTGCTTTTTCCTATTTGTCATCTACATTATTAATTTTCTGTTATCACGATCACTTCCTCAGTGAGGGGCTGAATCTCCTTCTATCTGTTATCCAATTTTCTATAAGCTATCTCACAGGCTGTGAGCACATTCTTTTCTCATCCATTTTTATTTTATTTACACTTTAGAAATTATATACCCAGCCATTTCTGCCAATTCTCAGAGCCAGAACCCAACAGTCCTATTTCTTTAGCCCCAGTCATTATATTGCCTTTTTATATAGTTATGGTCCACGCAGGATTTTAATCTTGATTTTGAGCACAGCTATGTTTAAAATTGTTCTGTTATTATAGTTGATCTGTAAACGCATTGTCATGTATTTTGGAAGTGGTGCTAAAAGTATGATGGTATAACAAAATCCAGTACCCATCTAGAAGTTCATAAAAAGTACCTACCAACCTTAGTGCCAGCCAAGGCATGGTTCTCACATAGACAAAAACTCCCACCAGAACTTCAGTATGAAGATGAAGAGGTTTGAAACCTACTGCCACTTACAGAGTGAAGCCACTTCTGAACTAACTTTGACTTAGAGCATGATAGTGAAGGCTTAGCACCATATTCTCCTTGGCACATAGAACTTGAGGGAGAACTGAGGATATGAAAATATTCTTGATGATAATGACATAGAACCAATTTCTGGAGAATACTGCCTTCATCTACATAAAAACCATGGGACATTATAGGATTCTTACAGAATTCTGAGAGCATTAGCAGAAACATTAAGGGATCATTGCTATCACGGTCCTACCTGTAGCAAGAAATGTGCAATTTGATTCACTCTAGATATTGGCCACATAGGTGCCCTGAAGGTGATAAATGTTTCATCCACACCAGGTACATGGAGGTACCTGCTAAGGTACATTAGAGAGAGCACACTAAAATGACTGCCAGCTGTTAATAATGCAAAATCTCTAGTCTGTGGTATACCAGAACCATCACACTTCCTATGCACAAAACAAACCACATATTATGTTTCGAAAACCAAACCTGCTATTAAAACATAAAATAATCCATTAATAAGACAAGCCATACAAGTGCATGCAGGATGGCTTCTGTCTAGCTGGTCAGGATAAAAGGAACCAACAAACACGCTCTGGAGAGCAGTGTTCCTTCTGTGATGAGTGTGAAAAGCTCTTATCCACTTACCATCTCTGTAACACCATCAGAGACTCATTCTGGGGAGAAATTATGCTTTTACACTTACTATTGAAACAGCTAACACTGTACAAACAGCCTGTTGTCTCATGAAGATGAAGAATGAAATTATGCACAGAAAGGAGAAAGTTAAAGGGGGAAATGTTTATTGGAATTATAAGAAGAAATCAAGCTTCAGGTGGGTAGCTAGGAGGGTTCCCAAAAATGGGATGCCAGGATGAATTCTTTTTCTGGGTCTTTTTTTTTTTTTTTTTTTTTTTTTTTTTTTTTAAATTGTTCAGTTGTTCAAGTGGTCACCTTTCACAGATGACTCCATGGATTTAAAGTAACCAATTAGGTTCAGGTTTTCTAATGCAGAGTTCTAAATTCCTGGAAACTTGGCCTGAATTTAGGGAGGGGTTACTTTGTGCATTCACTTTGCTCAAGGAACTGCTTTCCTGGTCAGAGTACTAACCTGCTTGTCTTTATCCTACCTTATATCATCTTCCCTGTATTTGCTTTTATATCATCGAGCCTAGCAACTCATATACCTCAAATTAACTGTTAAACCCAGTGTATGTGCCATTTTCCCTACAAGGCTGACCAGCTGACTCTATTTAGGGCCCTGTCCTTGCTAACTGTCTACTTATAAGCTAAATAGTCTGTCTTCTATGCTATGGTCATCCTTTTCCCAAATCAGACTCCCAAAAGGCATAAACAGGTTCATTAGGCCGAGGAATCCTATTGGCAGGGAATATTGAGTTTATTCTCACCTTTGATTTTTATCTCTATTAAAATGTTCAATAAAACTAGTTTCCTAAAGCACTCGCCAGTTTGCTCAGTGTAGGCTCTTTCCCAGACCTTGCCCTTTCATGGATGGCTTGAAATAAATTTTAGAAAGTGGTATCCCCCCACCAGAAATGTCTAACAGGAGGAAATAGGTTTTTAATGGCACAAGTAACACTGGTATTATTGACTGAGAATTACATTAATTTTTCTAGTTGGCAGTCTTCTTATTACGAAGCCTAACTGATCATAATTTGGTGTTCTGCTTGGTTCTGCTAGGGCTGTCTTTATTGCAGTTTCCCACAGTGGCACTGCCTGCACTGGTTTTCTTGCATTTCTAGATGTAAACATAGCCTCTTTCCAAAGCACATTTGTAATTTGGTTCATCTTTATTATTAAGTGTTTTATTTTTCCAAATAAAGTATTTATTTTATTTTATTTTTGGTTTTTTGAGACAGGGTCTCACTATGTAGTTGAGACTGACCTGGAAATCACTATGTAGTCCAGGCTAGTCTCGAACTCATAGTGATCCTCCTTCCTCAGCCTCCGGAGTGCTAGGATTACAGGTGTGAGCCACCATGCCTGGCCAAAACTATTTAAAAAAAAAATCTGTGACAATAACTACTTGGAAGTTTTTTCAAGCTAAATATACCAATTCATATATTTCAAGAATGACTAATACCTGTGTAAGAGAGAGCATGTATTATTTCCTGTATCAGAATTGAATTCATTTTAGTGTTTGAAGAAATCTGTTTACCACTTTGGAGTATGAACTATCTTAGCTGTTACCTATTTTGTTTTTTATAATCGAAAAGATGATCTTTGATGAGACTTACTTTGCAAATCTGTTGCAATCTGTTATATCCTACTGATATAAATCACTGAGTTTTGGCACTGGACACATACTTGAAAGCAGACCCCAGCAGAGAATCTTAATTTCAAACCAGTTGATGAACTTTAGGAAGTAAACTTCCTGAAATCAATAGAAAAACATCATTAATGGGTTTTCACCAGAGTTTCAAGAAGTCTACATAAGAAAAAAATCAGAACTACTTTCAAACTAGAAGGTTTAGGGAACAGGTTGGGATCTAATTAGAGCATTTTGAAAATTCTTGAGTGACTTGAAAACTTACTATAATTTCACCCTTGGTTCTTCGTTGGTGGAAATTAAAAGTCAGAAAAAGAAAAATGAAAATAGATAAGCTAGTTTGAACACTTTCAGAAGGCCTAAGTGGGAAAGTGGGAACAAATGGAGATTTAGAGAAGCAAGAGTAGCTACAGAGTAGGGAACATGGACTCTCAGCAGGTGATCCCAGGGAGAGACCTGGACTTAGTTGCCACACCCACTCTGCTTCTGGATGAAGACACATAGCTCTGCAGATCTGAGCTGGTACTCACCTCCATGCTTACTAGCTGTGCAACTTTAGCTTTCACTTTCTACTCCTTTGTTTCCTTATCTGCAAATTGGAGATAATAACACTTCCCTAAGAAGATTAGGAACCACACGCTTATCTCTGTGAGTTAGAAACTGTAATACACCAGAAAAAGTGTGGTGAAAAGGGCTTCACCTTTATCATTTCCTTCCAAATGTGATACTAGTGTCTATTTATCACACACAATATTTCTGTCTTCTTCTTAAAGAACCCCTTTGGGCCCTGGAGTCAGAATGGTTCACTTGGCAATGCCAGAGCAGTACTTACATAACTGAGCCTCTGCCAGTCTTAACTGGTGACCACTGGAAGGGAATGTGGTAATAGGAAGTAGAAATGTGTTCCACCTCTTCTGTCATTTTTCTTAGGGCAGAAATCAGGGCTCATGGTAACATCTAGTGACTACATTCTTGCTCAGTTGAAGCAAGTTGTTCTCTACATTATTGTTTACTATTTGTTAGTGCATCACCAACTATGAACCAAAACTTAACAGCTGAAAACAACAACCATTCATTATTTCACACAATTTCCAGAGGTCAAAAAATTAGAGTTGATTAGCTGGACAGTTCTGGATTTGGGTCTTTCGTGAGGTTTCAGTGAAACAGCCAGCTTTGAACCCTTCACTAGGACGGTAGGAACTGCTTGCAAGCTCAGTGTTGTGACTTTTGGTTGGCAGAAAATCTTAGTTCCTTGGCAACAGGCTCTCTCTATAAGGCTATTCAAATCATGGTAGCTGGCTTCTCCCAGAGCAAATGGGGAGAAGGATTTCTGTGGAAGCCACCACACTTTATGATTCAGCCTCATAAGTCATGCACCAACAACCTCCACTTTTTCTTTTCATCAGAACCAAAGTACCATATCTAGTCCACCCTAACATGGAAAGAATTTAGCTCTGATTCTTGAAGAGAGGAATGTCAAAGATTTGTGGACTTCTTCGAGACAGAGTCTTGCTCTGTAATTCAGATTGGCCTTGAACTCACTATGTAGGCCAGGCCAGCCTCGAATTTATGACAGTCCTCTTGTTTTGACCTCCCAAGTGCTGGGATTACAGCACTCGGCTCTGTGTAAGTATATTTAAATCACTGTAACTGTAGAAAATAAAAATGTAAGCAAACATAACTTCTAAAACAAAAGACAGAGGATTTGTGGCATGAACTCCTTATTACAGACAGGCAATCTGTTTCTTAGAAATAGGACACCTAGACTTTAGTGCTCCTTTCTTAACAATAGTGGACACTACCTAGAACCAATTAGTCTTGTTTGTTTTCCTGGTAAGGCAAATTGTTACACTACGAGCGAACATTTTTTCCAAGATCTCCTATAGCAGATTTTTGTAAGGATGAATATAATACCTGACCCTTAAGAAACACATTGGTGAAATTGTAGCTATTCTCATCTTTTCACTCAGAGACTCCATCTCTGACATCTTTTCACCTCTTACTCCACTTATCTTTGCTGTCATCTGGACGATCACAACAGGATCTTAGTTTTCTGCCTTGCTTTTGAACTACTCCGCATTTTTGCTTTTCCTGAGAAGTTTGTCTTTTTTCAAGTCTTGATTGTAACTATGTTTTATTAGAGCTCCATACATTCATTGAACCAATCAATCTGAATTCCTGACATTCCTAAGATTATGAAACTTTTAGCCAGTTTAACTGAAAGTAGAGAGCTGATTCGGAAAAAAAATTAAAAGGGGAGAGAAGAAAATAAATATTACCCAGCCACAGTGGGAAAATTTTTACTGGCGTGGTTTCTTGCAGAATGGACATAGGCAATCAATGTTAAAAATAAGCTTCCCTGTCAACTTCAAACACTCCATCTTTGGCAATATTTTCATGGGCCATTACATTTGTAATTCATATTCTCATTCTGAATTTAGCAATGACATAGAGTTGAGTAGTCTAGCAATTAAACTAATGTTTTACACAAAATTCCCATCTAAATATTTTTTTTAAGGTCTAGTAGGAACTCCTAGGTGATCAATTTTGTTCAGGGTAATACAGCATTTCAATGTACATGCACTGAGATTATGTGTGTAAGTGTCAAGTGCCAAGATTCATTGCTGGTATATTTGTGTACAGCACAGAAACAGAATGCTTCTTCAGCCAACAAGTTAAAAAAAAATGATGGGCCTTCTAGAAACAATCACTCCTTTGGCTCCAATCCCTTCTTACTGGCCAGTTTATTAATAGGTCTACCCAGGAATTAATGATTAATGGCTGCCAACTCAGGTTCTCCACCTAGACTCGTTCTTAAGTAACTTGCAGGACCTTTCCCTCTGATTACACCCTGACTTCCGCCCTGCTGTTATAGCTTTTACCTGAGCTTATATTTATAACCATCCACTTTAAAAATGCATTTCATCAACAATTGCAGAGGATTCTTGTATTTCAAACAGAGGTCATTGGCCCTGGACTTACGCTGAGATGCAGTTACCAAGTTCCACTGGGCCTCTTTTTCAGATGCTGGTGCTCTTTCGAACTTCTGAAATAGCTAGTTTCTAAATATAGGACAAAAGCCCCCTCCCCCTCTCTTTAAGGATATGGCCTTCCCAACTTGAAAGCCAAGCCTCATAAAGACAGTTCTCTGAGGGCGTTAAATCCAAGGGCAAGAAATCATTTCAGCATGCAAGTGAAATGATGGTGGTGTATTTGGCTGGGTGGACTTACCCCTGGGTAGACTTTGTTCTTTACTTATGTAGAAGCCAAACAACTTTCTCTAATACCTTCTCAGTATTTGCACATAGCTTTGAAGGCAGGACAGGACAGCCTCTCCCCACAGTACCCCTAGAGCCCCTTGTAGAGTCCAGAATATATTTTTATAAATGATTTCTGGTTGATTGGGGTTCCCTGACCCAAGAAACTCCACTATCCACAAACTCCTCCTCTTTTTTCATACTCTTTTCCAATTGCATATGACCAGGAGTTAAAAAAGACTGGGATGAAATCACGCCCCTCAGTACTATCCTTGTGCATGTTTCTGTAACAACAGATCAAATATATAAAGCAGACAGACCACCCTACGGCGGGCAACTCTCGGAGGTGCGGCTAATCAGCAAGGCTGGTTGGCAGTAACACCCAAGTGAGTCCGTGGGCAGGGATTCCAACCAATGAGGTTGAGGGTGTCTTTCTCCCTAGGGGCCAGCTGACCAGGCCCTCACTAGTCAGAGCAGGAAGGGAGGAGCTGCTTAAAGGCGGCATGCTTGGTGTGGTGTCGCTGGAGGTGACTGGACCCGGTGAAGGCCTGCCCCTAGCCCTCACACTGGGTTGGAGGATTTGGTGAAGCATTTGCCACAGGTGTGGCAGGGGAAGGGCCGCTCACCTGAGTGCACGCGCTGGTGCCCCACCGTGCGAGTAGCCCCTGAGCACTTGTGGTTTCAGGCTGGGAACTGGAAGGGCTCCTAGATGCGTGCGCTGGCGGCGCAGCAGAGACAGCGGCTTGTTTAAGGTCAAGCCGCACTCGTTGCACAGGAAGGGTTTGTCGTTGCTATGAATGTTGCGCTGGTGTTTGCACAGGTCTGAGGATCGCACAAAGGCCTTGCAGCAGTCCGTGCAAGGGTAAAGCTTCTCGCGGGTGTGGGTGCAGATGTGCCTTCAGTGATCCGAGGACCAGCGGTAGGCCTTGTTCGCAGAAGGGGCACCGGTAGGGCCACTCGCCCCTGCGCAGGCCCCAGTGATGCGATGGAAGTAGGCCAACCAGCACATCTCATGAGCTTAGGGCTTGGCAACCGTGCTCACCGCAGGGGTGGCCTTTGGGCAGCACCTCCTCCTCCAGCCGCACAGGCACCTGTATGTGCCATCCTCGGTCTGCTCCCCCCTCAGGCTCTGGCTAGGCTCTGACCTTTTTCATTGTTATGTGTTTCCACCACACCGTTGCTGCCAGACTGGCTGGGTGGGCTGAACCCTGAGCTGGGGTGCGAACGAGCGCTCGCGTGTGTGTGTCCTGCGTGGGGAGGTCCCAGCTGCTCCCCGGCCTGGCGGAGATGTGCTTGCACCTTTCTGCACTCAGAGACCCTCTGTAGGGCATAGGAAGCCCGATGGGGCGTCCAAGGCTGTGTCCTGATTTGCGATGGGATCTCCATCACCGCCTGAAGGTAGTGAGTTCCTAGAGGATGTGTGTAATCTAAAAATTTGTGTGACAGGCCGCCTGAAAAGGCACCAAGAGCTTTGCCTGCTTCCAGGGAGTCCCGAGTGTGGGTGATCTCACAGTCCTCCTTCTCCCAACTGTACTTCTTTCCAGACGATTCCATGGGTTTCTGCTCCATGCCTTGAGCACTAAAGCAGTCAGAGAATTTCTCCGCTTTCTTACAGGCTGGAGGCTACCCCTGCAAGCCAGGATTGTTATGAGTTCCTGGTGAGCGGCACAGCTCCCTGTGGTGCCTCCTTTATCCCCTGCTTCCCCCGCATCTTCATCCTCTCTTTCTAAAACCATGCTCAACTTCTGGGTGTCCTGAGTCAAGCTGCTGAGAGACAACTTGCCCTGCCTGTCCTGGGAGTCCACTAGTGCCTCGATGTGCAGGTCCTTCTGTTGCCTATTGTTGTTTTAGGAAGAACCTTGGCCTTGGCCTTGGTTCAGGATACCTGCAAAAGGGGAGGTGTGAGGAGAAAAATCACAAAAGGTTCACTTAATCACTTAAATTATCAGAGAAACCAGTTCTCACCACGGCCTTGTTTCCGAAACTGGTATCTGTGCCATGTATATTGTTGAGCCTCATAGGGAGAAGGAGCTAGGCCTTGCTGTAAATTCCACAGTTATCCTTATTCCCTTTGGAAATTCCATTTGCCAGAAGCCGCAGAAGACCATGCTGTCTAGGGTAGCCAGAGATGGGGGACTTCTGGGTGTCAGCTCTTCCCTGTCCTGTCTAGGGTGCTCACACACAAATGCTTGCCAGGGGGACCTTCTATTAGCCTGCAGGAGACTAGATGAGACAGCAGGTAGCAAGCTGTAGTCTGCCTCGGGCATTCTCATGGTGTCCTCTGGTCAGAAATCTGGAAACAGGCTATTGTGCCTACAGAGAGTGCCATGACGATGTCAGCTGGGCCTGCCTTCCTGCCTGTGTAGGCCACTTCTTTGAAAGACAAGGAGGGCCCCTGGGAGGATAGAGGTGGGTGAAGGGAAACACTTGGTGGATTCTCAAAAAGATCCCAGCTGCCTCTCACTGTGCTTTTCAGGTCTTAGCAGGGAAGAGCCCATAACTGCCATGAAGGGTGCACACAAGCACCCCAGAGAAGGGATGCACACTGGGTGTTTGAGTTGCCTTTGAAATAATGCTTAATCTTAAACATCTGGGAGAATTTACCATCCACATTATGTTTGTTTAAATAAAAAAATAGTGTAAATTCATTTTGGTTGAAATATTTCATCTTTGCCCCAAGTGTGCCCTATGTACTACTCCCTGGCATCATGTATGCTCACAGCGGGGCATCTTCCCTAATTTGAGAAGCATAGACTTGAGGTTTTGTAGCTAGGCCCAAGACACAGAGCCCACCCAGGATTAGTTTTCAAGCTGATTTTATTTGAGCTTGAAGACACAAAGAGAGAGGCTCCAGATAGAGATTAATAAGGATTGTTTGTGTGAGTGACACATTTTACAGGAGTAGCTGGACTGAAAGGCAGACTGCTGAGGGCCTCTCAGGGCAGAGTTGGCTGTGGTCTGCAGGAAACTATCTGAGAATCCAGAGGGGGTCTTATTAATAGCTCCCATTTTTCTAGGTACATATTGTAAACCAGGCATTATGGTCAACACATCACAAACATACTTTCAGTTATACCTTCCTGCAACCTTTATGATAGAAGCTATTATTATTACTATATTATTCTTTCCATTTTACAGATTAGAACACTGAAGCTTAAAGAGGTTACTTGCCTGCCCAAGGCAACACCGCTCACATAGCCCTGGGGTATCTCTAATTTCGAAGCTCCTGAGCCCAGCACTACATACTTCCAGCTGTGGCTTTCAGACTGAGGCCTGGCCTGGGCTTGGGCCAAGAGCAGTCACAGCATCCTTGAGGGGAAGAGCCACTGCTCTCTGCAGGCATCAAAGCCTCTTATGCTTTCTGGACCAAGGAACCTTGGCTTCAGGGCCTTACCCAGGGGCTCCTTCCTCTGTCATTGACCCAGATTGTCCTTGGTTAAGAAGAGGCCAGGACCAACTGTCAGAGCCAGGAAACATGCTACAGACACCACTACCCTGATGGTCAGGAGTATGAGTCACTGAGTAGTAGTTCCCTTCTGCAAGCTCCCTCTCTACCTCCAACACTTTCCACTGATGTCTCTGCAGGGATAAGAAGTGCCTCTTTTTACTCCCTGTGTCCAGTGGTAGCCCCATCTCATCACACTGACCATCCTCCACTGGCTCATCACCCAGTTACTGTGTGTGTGGAGGGAGGGGCAGTGGGAAGAAGCCCTCACTTTCAACTTTGGCTACAGAAGCTGTAGATTAAGGAGAACATGCTGCAGTCCTGACTAGGTTTAGCGTCACATGTTCCTTTGTGCCCTGAAGTGGAAGGACCACTCCTTTTACCTTGATGCTTCATCCCTGTAACATGTCAGAGTATAGCTGGCATTCCTGTTGACAGGAAACTAAGGTGTATTTTCAGCACAGTCAATCTTAGAGAGCAGATACGTGTGTGTGTGTGTGTGTGTGTGTGTGTGTGTGTAACACACAACTGAAAAATTTCCTGACTTACTTCACATGTCACTACTGACTCAGACTAGCATGCTTGATCAGGTCTGTGGATCCCATTAGGGGCAGCAATAAGATGCTAGATTTATATGAAACAATCTCTGAGGTCTCTTCCTCTTCCTGTGAGAAGACATCATGTGTACTGTTGTAGAATTGTCCTGCAGACAGCTTGTTTCACCCTCTTCCCATTCCACATCCAACACATGCACCCTTCCCTGTAGCCTGTTTCTTGTTCCCTGCCTTTGGGCCACAGGTGAGCCTCCTCAGGGCAGCATGCTAAGCCCACTAGCTAAGCCATTCTCAGGAGCCTGCCAGGATACTTCTTTTCAGATAGTGGCTCCTCTGACTGAAACCGTATCCCTAGTGATATTTGTGTCCTGCTTTCTCCCTCTGTAGCTGCCAAAGGCTCTCTCTCAACCATCAAGAAGACTTAGAGGAGGACAGGGGCCCAGGATGAGATTTTCTGGCAAAGTCTGTCCAATTATACCTGATCAGGAAGAGAAACACCAACACCCTGGTGTGCCTGTCCCTCTCCCTAGTTGTGCTGTCGCCCCACACCACTGAGGCACAGTCCTTTCCTGGAACTTTGCTCACACCTGCCAGCCAGCAGTGGACCCAGCACTGCCTCCAGCTCCTTCTCGTATGCAAACACTTTGCAGAAACAAAGTGCTCCAGCTCCTGGCCCTGGCACTCTCTCTCATTCCATTCAGACTGTGGTAATTCCATCCCAGGATCACCACCACCTCCCACCTTTTCTTCTTTCCACTGCCTCAGGCCTTGATCTTTAACTCTGCGTTGGAGGTGAAGGGAGCAAACAGTTGCTTACCTAGAAATGCAAACAGCAGTGTGGGTCCCCAGCCCAGGCTTTTGTCACACATGGCCTCTTGACAATGGGGACCAAAGTGAGGTACAGATTAGCAGAGACAGTGTCTCTGTCTCCCACGATTTTGTGTCCAGTCCAACAGCTTCAGAGAGAACCTTGGGTGGTGGGGCTAGTTTAATTCACTCAAACTTCCTGCCCACATCCCAGAGAGCAGAACTAGAGTAGGACTGCCCTCTCACGGCCTGCTCCCACCTTTTTCTCAGCCACAGCTAGCTTTCCTTCCTCCTCCTCCTCCCTCCCTCAGAGGTTGCCCAGTCCTGCTATATGCTTCTGGTTCACTTTCACTAATTCCTCCCACAGGACAAACAGTCCACCGAGGACTCCCACCCTGGGGTGCTCCTAGACCACTTGTCACATGTCAGCTTCCCGGGGAGCATATTTTTCCCTACCTGGGATCAGAACAGGATATTGGGATCATAATTCTACCTTCCTGTCCTAGACCCACCTTCTGCAGTACTGTGGGTTGAGCAGGAGTGGGAGAAATCCCAAAATTCTTTGCAGCAGTTCAGTAATAACCCCATTGCCATTTGGCTATGGTTGGGGTACAGGGAGATTATTTTATGTCTTTATTTGTATAGATATTTGTTTACAGTGGCCTATCTGGGACCACTGTCTGTCTTTCAGCACTATTTTCATGCAAGTTCATTTGTAAGAGAAGGGTTGACACAGGGTACTCTATATTTAAAATTTATGCCTACTCAAATATAATGTGTATTTCTTTTCTTTTCTTTTCTTTTCTTTTCTTTTCTTTTCTTTTCTTTTCTTTTTTTTTTTTT
>NW_022900923.1:24414979-24434761 GCF_012274545.1 Fukomys damarensis
CTAAATCCCCCCCTTAATGTGTATTTCTTAGGGGGATGTTAACGTAGGAGATAAGAGTATGGTAACATGTTTTTAGGTGACTAAAGATATAGTGATTGACAGCACAGGGTCTGGGTTTGTATATCAAACACTTACTAGCTGTGTAACTTTGAGCAAGTTACTTAACCAATGTGTGCCTTAGCTCCTCATCTGTAAAATGAAGATTAGTGTAATATAATGTGTATTTCTTAGGGGGATGTTAACGTAGGAGATAAGAGTATGGTAACATGTTTTTAGGTGACTAAAGATATAGTGATTGACAGCACAGGGTCTGGGTTTGTATATCAAACACTTACTAGCTGTGTAACTTTGAGCAAGTTACTTAACCAATGTGTGCCTTAGCTCCTCATCTGTAAAATGAAGATTAGTGTAATATCTCCGTCTTGGAGGTCTTGGGAAAATTAAATAAGATGCTGCATGTAAAGAGCTTAGCACAGTGCCTAGAACATAGTGTCCAGAAAAGATAGCTGGGTTCATTGCTATTATTGTACTGGTTTTTTTGGGAATGGGTGGGGTGGTTCCTTTTACACCCCCTATTAGGGTTGCAACTCTAATAGGAATATTGACCTCCAACACATTATTCTGAACAGCAATTCTCCAGGTGTGATCCAGAGAAACAGATTTCTTCTTCCCCTTATATTTTGCAGATGTGATTTCAGAGGGAGAAGGCATGTAGCAAATATGCTACTAGGTCCTGACTAGGTCTCAGTATCAGGAATAGGATTCAAATCGTGATGCTGACAAAACTCCTGAAATAAAGTGCAGAACACAGCAGATAGGTGGATTTGTGCTGCTTGGGATCTTTAGCATGCATGATCCAAAGGAAGGGTTAAGAACTACTGACACTGGGGTAAGGTGTGAGATGAAGAAAGTAGGTACATAATTAATATTTCCCCTATAGCAATGTATGCAGTTGTTGCCAGCTTGTATCCTAACTCTTTCAAAATGCTTGACGAGGTCACATCTTAAGCTTTGGGCTTCATATACCTTTATCAGAAATATACCTAATTCCTTGCTGATTGGCAAAGGGGCTTATGAACATAAAAGCTGTAGCTAAATGTGTGTGTGTGTGTGTGTGTGTATGTGTGTATTTCTCCCCACTCTGGCCTCAGCAATGGCTTACATTTATCAAGCACTAACTGGCACCAATGCTATGCTAATACAACCCTGCAATGTCTCAATTATTCCTCACTTCATTCTGATTGAGTGGCCACTACCAGTATTAGCCCCCGTGTTAGGTGGAGGATACTGAGGCCCAGACCACTCAAGTACTTTATCCAAGGCCACGGACATAGAATTACTATGGAGAGGAGCTATGACTAGAATCCATGATATTAGGGTCTGTACTCTTAATCACAACTGCCAAGATCCCCAAACACTGTCCCTTTGGAGCCTGGAGGCTTGGCCTTTGCCTCATTCCACCCTCATTCCTTCCTGGAAACTCTTAGTCCCTCTACCCAAGGCTATGCGACTGTTCATGTGTGGTCCTGGCAGGCACTATAATGGAAGACATTCTTGGTCCTCAGCTTGGCTGCCCAAGAGATAGTTCTCAAAAACCCTGTCCATTTTCATTAGCCTTGGCAAACGTTTGTTTAGCATACCTTTTGTCTTCTGGAAGCTGTAACCACTGACTAATTACCATATGCTATAGGGCCTCCATGTTGAGCTATTCATGTGACTCCAGGTTTTTCAGACATACTGTTGTTAGTATTTCAGTGGTGTGGGATAGGCCACCTTGTGGAGAATGAAATCTGGAATGGCCTGGATGCCACCTACATGGAGTACTACGAGCCCCTCCCTCTGAGTGTGTCTCCCAGAACCAGCATTAAAATACCATTTTGAAAGATGGCATGGCTCTTAGAACTCCTTTCCCTTCAATGATTCTTGAACACAGAGGGCCTTAGAACTAAATCTTGGAATCCCTTTCATTTTCTGTGTCCTTTTCACTCTTGATAACAAGTGCATAATCACAGTCTCATTTAATATTTGCATCAGTCACTGTAAGGAGCTCAAAGGCCTTTCCCTAAGCCACATCTTTTTCCTTCTTTAAAGAACTTTTGAAGTCTGAATCCTTTGGTTCCATCCCTTAGGTATGGAAACAAGGGAGGTTTTGCTTTAATTTATTCATTATATCTATGTTTGCCTTTGACAATTGGCATTTCCCCTGACCTGGATGGCAGTGATGAAAACAAAGGAGTACCTATCTGGTAAAGGGGAGGGAGAAATATTGATGGAGAAGCACAAGGCAAGGGGTGTGGGATTGGCCTCTTGTTGGGCAAAGCCCTGGAGCCAGTGGTGCTGGTCAACCACAGAGGCTGGATGGGTAGATCTGAGTGATGTGGTAGAAAATGGGCCACAACGGCACTCCATCCTGATGCTTTGGGCTTCTTGCTGAGTGAACCATGGTTGTATTTCAACATTGGGTTGGATTGGGATTCTGAGGGAACTTAAGACAATTCCTGATTTTTGTCAGTAAGACCCTGAGGCCAGAAATCCCACCTGCCCTTCTATGCTGCCAGCAGTCAGAATAGGGTCCTGACTGAACTGCTTTCAAAATGGAAACATTTGGGAAGGTACCATATCATCTGTTGTTTACTTGGACTGTCATCATCCTTGTGGACAATTCATTGCAGTGGCTCACACATAGTGAAGACTCTAAATCATGTGTTTCTCTCAGGCATTCAACTTTGTTGAGTAAGAGTATATGGCAAAATGGTAAGTGGAAATGGTCTTTGTCTTGGTACACAATTTTGTGTTAAACTTGGTTGTAAATCCTAGTTCTAGTTTATTTTAGTCTTGTTCAATTTACTTAACTTCTCTGAGCCCTAGGTTCTCCAGCTGTAAAGCAGGAATAAGAATACTTTCATGGCAGGCTTCAGGGCCTGAAACCATATTTGAAAGCAATTAGCTTAGTGTTAGCTCCATAGCAGTTTTCAGTAAATCAGAGCTTTTACTTTTCTATCCTAGGGCTAGTGTGAGCTTGCTGATGTCTTTACCTCGTCCCTGCTCCTCTGGAATGCTTGCTCTTCATGACTCTGCTCCCAGAAGGAAGCCATTCTTCTGGTTCTGATACTTGTCTCCTTGCTGCAAACATTCCTACCATGGACTAGTAATGCTTCCAGACCAATGCTGTCATAAACCCAAGCTCTTCATTGTGTGCTACACTTGGCATAGGTGACAATAAATGACATGCTCTATACAGGATGACAGAACATGTGGCACCTCTGCACGTCAATACTTCCTGCGCCTCCTGCAGAACATTGCCATTCCTTTCACTAACTCAATAGTCCATGCCCCTGATGAAGGCTGCTCAGCAACATAATCACTCATGTGACCACTCATGTGGAATCAAGCATCTGGGTAAATTTGTTTCTTCCACTTGTTTCTCCTTGACAGTAGATGAGTTATTTAGCCTTGTATACATAAAATATGCAAGGTAGACTTACAGTGGCTGCCTGCAGGGTCAGGTACACAAGAATGTAATAAGGCTGTCTGTGCACTGGAGAGCCAAATGATCCAGTCAAAGATAGAAGACCTGAGGCTCACTGCAGAGTCCTGTTGGCAGCTGAAAGGTCTACGTCGGAAGGCTGAAGAGTGTGAGCTGGAAGCCAGAGGGAACTAGAGATGAACATCGAAAGGCAGTGTCCAAGAGGCAGCTCCTTCAAAGGAAGGAAAACACTTTCCCTTTTTATTCCATACAGGATAAGACACTGTTTATGTTGCCACCTGCATCCAGTGTGGGTCTTCCCTCCTCAGTTTTGGACCTCATATCAACCATTCACACCCAGAGCTGTTGACATTTCACAATTAAAAATTACAAGGACCATTCATCCAGGTGTCCAAATTAGAAATCTAGGAATTTCTACTCTGGTTCACACTTAATAAATTATAGTAAAGTCTTTCATAGCTTTTCTTCTCCTCCTCTTTTCTACTGCTTGCTTCAATCCAGGAAATTAGTACTTTTTTCCTTCCTAAAGCCATCTCACTCTTGGCCCAACATGAGTATATTCTCCTATCTTCTATATGTAGTACAGTGATCCTCATAAAAGAGCAGTGTGACAGTGTCTTATCATACTTGAAAATCTCTTCCAGCTCTTCCCTATAAAGGTCAAATTAGGATTCCTTGTTTGTCCTACAAGGCTTCCAAGAAGTGAACTTACCTATTCTATTCCTAACATTCTACCAATGCAACAACCTAACCTTCACACTGCTCCTAAATAGAAGAACCAGGTATGCTTAGAAGGCATCTAGTGAAATAGTGCCAAACACCTGGCATGATGGTGTCAGGCAGGGCTGTTAGGGAGTAAGTTATCCTGCTTGGATAGTTCAAACTGGTAATGGGACCAGATTCATTTAGCAAGTAACCCATCAGGTCAGTGAGAAGCTGTAATTTAGGGGAAAGGATTTTAATTAGGGTCATGCTGACCTCAGGTGTATATGTAACTCAGCAGAGCCCTGCCATTTCACAGACCAGGTCTTAGGCCTTGGTGACAGCCATTAGCAAAGGAGCAACTGTTTTACCTGACAAGCCCATTTGAGTCATGTAAGGGTTTGGTGTAACTCATGATAGAAAACAATATAGCCAAATTAAGAGAGGCAAGAAGCATGTGCAATTCATAGCCCACTACTATTGGGCAGGGTTGTCTACTACAAAGAATGGGAACAAATCATTAAATTGACAAATACTCGTTTAGTGCCTTCTATGTACCAATTCCTGTTTTTGGCTTTAGGGTTTTTATCAGTGAATAAAACAAATCCTAAGGACACAAATCTTAGTCATCAGGAGTTTATAGAACTGAGGGTCTATAGTATAAATTTACATAAATCTCAAGGAGTGACCTCAGTTTCCGTATTAAGAATTAAGAAAAAGAAAATAAAAAATTCCAAGTTAATAAAGGAAATGATAAAAATCACAGTGAAAAATCAATGAAATAGAAAGCAAATACAATGAACAGCAAAGCCAGTGGAGAAGGAAAGATGGAGAAAGTCAATCAGCTACAGGTGGATGGGAGCCAGTGAGAAGAACTGGGGTGCACTGTGGGGTGACTATAGATGATGAGAATGGACCGAATATTTTGAAAAGTTGGATAAAAGGAGTTGGAATGATTGGTTTGCCACAAAGAAATGATAACTATTTGAGGAATTAGATATGTTTAACCTGGTTTAAACATCATGCAGTGTACACATGTATTGAAATATTATATGTACAATTTTATATGTTATGTCAAAATATCTATTTAAATAAACATTTTAATAAAACCTAAAAAGTGAACCGAAAGCTGGTATTTTGAGGTGACTGATAAAATTGATAAACTTCTAGTTGGACGGATTAAATAAAAAAGAGAGAAAACACTAATTACTATTATCAAGAATGTGTAAAGGAAAAACTTCAGGCCCAGATAATTTCAGTAATAAAGTAGTAAGTTCTATAATGTGTCAGAGTTCACTAGAGTAACAGATATATACTATGATGTAATATAATTAATACAATTACGATTTACAAGGTAGGTTTACAGTGGTCACCGGCAGAGTCAACTCCACCTGTTTGCTAGAGAGGAAAATGATGCAGTCAAAGTGGAAGATCTGGAGCTCTCTCTTGTTGGTATCTGTACCAAGACTCTGAAAGGTTTATGTTGGAAGGCGGAAGGGTCTGAGCTGGAAGGGTGAAGGGTGTGCACTGGAGGTCTGGAGAAGGACGTCTGAAGGGAATGGTGGTAACTGGAGCTCCTCCAAAGAAACAGAAATGAGACTTCCTTCCTCTTTCCCTTTTTATTCTATGCAGGCCGTAGACCTATTCATTGTTGCCACCCACACCCAGGGTGGGTCTTTCTTCTTCGGTAAATCCATCATCCAGACAGGCCCAGACTTATGCTAAACCAATCAGCTGGGTGTTTCTTACTAAACTTGACACAACAGTTAACATTCACCTATAAGAGCCTCCTCTCACTGATGGACTGTTGTGAGACAAATACATACAAAGTGCTTGGCATGTCCCTAAACCTATTTCTTGTTCTTCTTGTTTGTTGAAGTTCTCTGTACAGGTCTGTGTCCCCACCACAGGCTGGAAATTGCTTCAGAACAGGGACCACATCTAATTCCTAGCCAGTCCCCAACGCCTGACCACAAAGGAGAAACAATGAACTGCATAAAGAGTCTAATGCTAAAATGTCAGATGTTATTTAGCAAAAGGTGAGGTCAAAATGCAGGTGCCCCACAAAACACTGTTAGCATAATAAAGAAATTCATTGAAGTAGCAGGACATAAAGTGAACACACAAAACTCAGTTGCATTTCTGTACATTAGACAATGTGAAAAGGAAATTAAGAAAAAAAGCCCTGCACTTACAATAGCATCAAACAGAATAATATCCTTAGGAATTAACCTAACCAAAGAGGTGAAAGATTTAGACACTGAACACTATGAAACTTTTCTGAAAGAAATTAAGGAAGACATGAGGTACTAGAAATCCATATTATGTTCATGGGTTAGAAAACTTAAGATTACATGATATCAGCAATACCCAAAGCAATCTACAGATGTGGTGCAACTCATAAAAATACCAACAACATTTTTCACAGAAATAGCAAAATCTATATTGTAATTGATATGGAATTACAAGGCACACCAAGAAGGAAAAACAAAAACAAAAATAAAAACAAACTGAGGGCCGGGAACTTAACTCAGTGGTTCAGTCACCAGCCCAAGTTCGATCCCCAGTACAAAAAAAAAAAACTGAAAAAAGAACAACAAAGTTGAAGGAGTCAGAGTTCCTGATTTCAAAGCTTACTGCAAAGCTGTACCTTATTAAATGGGAATAGGATTGTCTTTTCATATAATGGTGCTGGGGAATGGTACACACACAAAAATGAGAATTGACCCTTAATTAATGCTATACATAAAATTAACCCAAAATGGAACGAAGACCTAAATAAAAGAGTTAAAAATCATAAAACTCAGAAGAAGACATAAGGTGAAAGATTCAGAACATTGAAGCTGGCAATGATTTTTTAGATTGAATGACATAGGCATAGACAACAGAAGAAAAGACATATAAACTAGGCTTTATAAAAATTAAAACTTCTATGCATCCAGGAACATTATAAACAGAGAGAAAAGGCAGCCTATGGAGTGAGAGAAAAGATTTGAAAATCATGCATCTGAGAACTAAAACCCAGACTACATAGAAAACTTCTAAAATACAAGCAGAGAGGAAAGGAGGAGAGAGGAGGGGAGGGGAGAAGAAGGAGGGAGGGAGAGAGAGAGAGAGAGAGAGAGAGAGAGAGAGAGAGAGAGAGAGAGGAAACTGATTTAAAAATGAGCAAAAGACTGAATGGACATTTCTCCAAAGAAGACTAGAGAAATGAAAATCAAAATCACAGTGAGATCCCAAGTCATACTAAAATTACTGCTACCAAAAAAGAAAATAACAAGTATAGTGAAGATATGTAGAAGTGGAAACCCTCATGCACTTGGTAGGAATGTAAAATGATGCACTTTCTCTGGAAAAGTTTGGTGAGTCCTCAAAACATTAAAAATAGAATTGTCATATTATTCAGCAAGTTCACTTCTGGGAATTTACCCTAAATAATTGAAAGCAAGGTCTTGAAGAGATATTTGCATATTGATGTTTGTAGCAAACTTATTCACAATAGCTAAAATGTGGAAGAAGCTGTATCCATTGACAGGTGAATTGATAAGTAAAATATTGTGGAATATTATTCAGCTTTACAAAGGAAGGGAATTCTGACAGACTACAACATGAATGTCTCCTCACTGAAATAGGCAATTGATAAAGAAGACAAATACTGAATGGTTTCTCTTATGTGATATGATAACATTAATTAAAATCATAGGCACAGAAGTAGAATGGTGTGGAGGAGGGCAGGTGAAAAGATGCTTAATGCCACAAAGTTATTTCCATTTTGCATAATAAAAACAGTTCTCAAGATGGATAGCGCTGATGATTTCATAAAAATATAAATGTACTTAATATCATGGAACTATACTCTCAAAATAGATAAGATGATTAACTTTATATGTGTTTTATTGCAATAAACTGTAGGCATCCCACTGACACACACATAGAAACATATCTGGATTTTTACCTCCTTTATGTTTGAATTTTTTCTTTACTTGATTTCACCCTTCTTCCACGCACCAAATTGAAAATCTGATAGTCAAAATGAACATTTCACAACCTGGGCATCGATTAGTCTCTGACTCTTTCAACATATTCTGGATGAGATGAGAAATGGCCAGGAAAAGAGGTGAAAACAAGTAAACAAAGGAAGTTCAAAAGGGTCTGAGAAAGACAAGGTTTTGGGGAGATCAAGGGAAGAAAATGGTTCAGGCAGAAGGGAGTGGATCATTATGATAAATCCTGTGAAAAGTTTTTTAATGAAGTTTAAGAATTGACCATTTGATTGAGCCACAGAGGGATCAAAGCTTGATTGGAGAAGATTTAATTAAGGGAGAAAAGGAATTGTAGGCAGGGAGTGTAGAGATGACTCAAGGAGTTTTACTGCAAAGGCAAACACAAATGATATGGTGTCTTAGAGGAAGTGAGCCATGGTGGGATCCAGACTGGGCAATGTAAAGCAGTCCACCGAAACGACAGAAGACAGTGCAAGGATGTGCACACAGGTGTGCATGCATCGGCAGGAGTAGAGGGAAAGCTTGAGGAGGTTCTCTTGCTAGGGCTGCTGGGGTCACCAGCTGAGATGGAGGGTGTTGGAGGAGGTGTGGGAGGTCTGAAGAGAAAAAAGATATGAAATTCCATGTAGGAGAGTAAATGGGCCCCAAACTGCCAGGCAGCATAAAGACCCATTGGGTATTAGTGGTTGTGAGTTAAGGCTGGAGCATCTTGGGATAGCATGTTCTTCCCTCCAGCCAGTCTAGCATTGCTGTGTGGGCACAAGCATGGAGGAAGCACAGAACTGGATTAAACAGGGACAGAATCTGCCAACCAAATACAAGGAAGCTAAAAAACAGTATAGGAGATGGTGGTGTATGAGAAAGAAGTGATTAAATTGATAAACCACAGAATATCAGCTCAGTCTGATGGGGAGAGAGATGTTTGGAGTAGAATGAGTTAAAAGATGGAGAGTCAGGGATCCTCCTGGGCGAAGGAGTGGTAGTCATGAGACTTCAGAGGCAGTGGGAGGTAATTAGGAGGCACTGGTCAGAGAAGGAGATGCAAATTGAGATTAGGGAGGGGATGCAGTTGTTATAGAAGCAGACTTTACACTTTGGCCATTTGAGCTTTTGATGTGTAGTCCACAAGATCATTGCAGGAGAGGTGCTGAGAAGCCAGGTGTATGCAGTTGCCATTCCAAGCATGGTGGCAAGATGGAGTTGGTAAGAGTGGTGGTATATTAGCTTTCCATCACTGTGATAAAAGCTGGAAATAACCTAAAAGGAAGGTTTATTCTTCCTTTTTTTTTTCTTTTGAAAGTTTAAGTTCATGGCTATTTGGTGCATTGCTTTGGGCCTCTGGTGAGCCAGCACATCATGGTAGGGAGCACATGGCAGAAGAGCCTACTCACTTCATGACAGCAAGGAAGCAAAAGAGAGAGAGGAAGGGGCTGGGGCACCAAGATCCCTTTCAGTAGCACACTCCCAATGACCTAACTTTGTCCCATCATGACCCAGCTCTTAAAGGCTCCCCATCACACCATATTGAACATATGGGATTTTGGGGAACGCTTATTCCATCAGTAGCAGGTGATAATCCAGATGCTGAGGTCCATGTAAGGAATGAGGAGAAATACCCGGGGTTTGTGGGAGGCTCCACTGAGGGGTGATGGGTACTGCAAGGTGATAACGTGATATTCAAATCTGAGCAGTTTAAGGAAAAGGAAGAATGATCTGAAAGAGCATGGAGGGGTGAGGAAGACACCTGCCCTGGGAGGAAGGATGTGGAAGATGAAGTTAACACTTGTGGAGTCTGTAGAAGAAAGCCAAGATCAATGAAAACAAGAAGAGAAGAAATAATGTGGGAAACAATGTGCGAAGAAACAATATAGGATGTTTCTACCCAGCTGAACATGTTTCAATTACTTCCCAGCATGCTTTGAATCTGTCAAACCAAATCTCATGCCACCTGCTTGCTACCTTTCTATATTCCAGCAATAGTGTCCTTAGCATATTCCTTGGAAATGCTAAGTTCTTTCCAGCCCCAGGACCTTTGCATGTGTTGGCATGTTCTTTCCTTTCTTGTAATTGCAATTCTGCCCCTACACCAATCCTTCTGATCTGGTGAGTGTCATTTCCTCTTGCTAAACACCTCCTTAAATCAAAGTGTTATTCATCGTGCCAACAACAGCATGGTAATCTGTACAAACTGTCTGCCTTCAAGTACCTCACAGTCTGGTAAACAAATGAATTGAGCAGGTGGTTTGAGAGTATGCTAAGGGCATACTCTCTGTGGAAATGCACAGGAGAAACACATAAATGAGTTGTGACGGTGGTTGAGGCACAGGAGCAGGCAGGGAGTCATAAGTCCTTCTGTGAGGTTGGTGTGTGGGGGCCCAGGGGATGATGCTGTGTTGACAGCGCTAAAGCAGGATCTATGGGACACACTAAGGAATTTGGGCTCTGTCCTGGGACTGTGGGAGCCCTTAAAGGATGATTTCCCATCTGCAGAAAGTGCGTAACTCTTATGTTGAAAGTTTATGAACAGAAGCAGAATATTATTTAAAATTCACCCATTTTAGGTTTGGCCCTTGATGTCCACAGCCTTCAGGGGCACAAAACAAGGCCTACTGCTGTCTGGTGTGGGGTGGGGGTTGGGAGTTTGGCCGGGATCCTGGAACAAACAAATCTGTAGAATGTCCTGGACTACTGGCTTCCCACTCACCACTGAGATGTTGCCATTGACCAGCTTTGCAATTGGTACACCTCCATTTTATTTTACTGCCAAAGAGTCAAATAACAAGAAAATAACTGAGTGGAATTATTACAATGTTGCAAAAGGAACTGGTAAATGACACACAGAGATGCAGAAGTGGGTAAATAAAAAAAACATTTGCTTTGCTAGCAAAGGGTGAGCCTGCACCAAGGGCTGTGCCAAATCACCGACCCTGGGGTGGGTTACAATCTGCCTTTTATAGGAGTTGTACAATCATGACCTCATTTTGGGTAGTTTGATAAGACATTCCAGTTCTCGCAGCTCTCATCACAAATCATGGTCACAAGACAGTTTAATTTTAACGCAATGTAGCACCTTCTTTGTGGTTAGGATGTCTATCTTTAATCAGCTATTGTAGCCCACAAAAGTGGGGGTCAGGGTTCGGAAAACAGAACTGGTGACATTCCTTTCATCTTAACTCTTCATAGTCGTAGATTTACAGGAAGTTTAGGGTTTAGGGTCTAAGTGTACTTTTCTTGTAAGATATGGTGATTGTTATCTTAGTTTGAACATCTGGTCTCACCCTGGAGATGTGGCTAAGCACCTCCAGCATCTGTTAAACTTATAACATTTTAACCTGGGGCTACATGACATTAAACTTTGTAGTTAATGATGAAACCTCTGGTACTGTTGTCCTAAGAAACAAGCAAAGCAAAGCAAATTACAGAAGTGAAAGACAGTTATTCTGTATTTTCTTAACATTTTGTAGGTTTCAGACTACTTACAGAAGTTCTCTTTATCAACAACACTTTGTCCCATTCCAGACAATGAGCTTTCATATTTTCTTTCTCTAACTTCACACCACAGGATAATACTTTTAGGCTTTTTCAAGTAAATGTTACTTACATTTATTGGGGGCTTATCAAGTGCTAGACCTGCATTACAGTGCAAAGAGGTCCTAGCTTTCATCTTCATTTCATACAGAGGAAACAGGCATAGAAAATTAAGTAATCTCCCTTTGCCACAAAGCTACTGAGTGACAGAAGCCATGCCATTTGATTCTAAAGCCCATGGTCTAACCAACACTTACACCATCTCTAAATCTGGTACTTGCTAAGTTGCCAGAGTAAGACTGAGTCAGGTTCAAATTGGGAAGATATGAGGTGTATTTCACATACGACACACCGCAGAGTTTCATTGCTAGGACACTTGTTCCTGACCACACCTGGGGCCTCTGGAGCAAAGCTCTGCAGGTGGTGGGCTTGCAGAAGGCTAGCTGTCTACCCTTGGCTTCCTTTGGCCTGGTCAGCCGAGGTCTCGGGAAATGTTTTTTCTGTCCACTGGTGAAAGCTTCAGAGCCCATATTCCACAGCTTCACATAGCTATGAGTCCCTCCCTTTGCTTTCCTGGGGCATATGCACACACTGCCATTGAAAACACACTTATCACACGTTACATGTCCCTGGCATTCTGTGCTGGAAACACCTGCAATGAAGAGTTATTCAAGAGGATCTGTGGGGAGTATGTAACTCAAGACGATACTCCCTGGAAACACACTTGTGATTCTCGGGGGCAATCTTTCCTACTCTCTTCACCAGAAACTCTGCTGGTGCCTTTTTCCTCCATAAAAATGGAACTCTGACTGCACTGCCTACCTGCCTGCCTTGCCCCTACTGTCCCTCTGTTCCAGCCCTGGCCTAGCCAGGCGGGTCTGCCCTGGAGTCTAGGCATACAATGCCCAGAACCCTAGAACCCTGCTATACTATTCCGACCACCAAAAATATTTTGCCTTTATCATTCCTTTGCTTTTTTTTTTCTATCTTTGAAAATCACTTTCAGGAAGGCTTTTCTGGTTACTCCAATAGCCCCAGGTGCCTATCGTAGAACTCCAATAGCACATGTTATCTGTATTCTTACTGACAGATTGTGCAGCTCACCTTCATCCTCACCAAGACTAGACTGAAGTCCAGAAGGCAAGTGATTCACCCAAGTCACCTCAGGAATTTACTGCTCTCACTTGAATTGTCTCAAGAACATGGGCCCTGCCTTGACCTTAATATCTATGAACTGTACAAATATGTTTCAAATCCTTATGTATAAGAACATTGAGTCCCTATATTTTGTTGTCATGATTTGAACTTGAATTCCTCTACTTCTGAGGATGAGTCAAGCTTCCTGAATTTTTCATAGAGCCAAGGGGTCTTGTCCTTGGGCCTCTTGCCAGGGTGATGATATCTGGGCTCCCTTGGCACAGTGGTTGGTACATCTGTTGGTTCCAGGATAACTTTGCCACCTTTGGGACTTGGAAATTAATTGTCAGCCTGGGTTTCCAGAGCATCCTGGTATTATGCAGCCATTTCTTTCAGGATCCTGATGGAGTGCTACAGGGACTAGTGTGACGGCCGTGTCCCAGAATATTCTCCCTGTACTGGCTCCACAGAACTCTCTACTGGGGGAGAGGCCTTGCCTGCCTCTTGCTTCCTCGAGTCATTCTGCTTCTACCCTCAACCCAGAAATCCTTCTGGCTTTTTCATAGTACAACTATAAGGCCCCTCAAATTCAGAAACTAAAACAATAGAAAAATGTGTTTCCCTTTCTCTTAATCTTTATATCTGCCCAGAAATTGAGAAAAAAATGTATCACATCCTTTGGGGGAGCCTAATAAATGGATTATGTGTAAAGCAACGAAGTTTAAAAACAACAGCCAGAACCTTATCCAACTAGACCTTTATCTGGCATCTTCTTTCCCATCAATCAGGACGTTGACTCTGGATTACCCTTTAGGACTCAGCTTAGGCATCACTTCAGACAGGAATTATCCATAATCATCCTTATGTCTCACTTTTTTTCCACAAAACTAGAGCCTTGCATTACTGTATCAACAGCCCCTGCTAATTCCTATCAGGTGGTCCACAGATGGGTACTGACTTGAACCAAATTCAAGGCAAGGCAATGGGCGAGCAAGATCTACCCTTTGAGAGGTGGTTGCCCAAGAGATACAGGCTTCAAGGAGAGGTGGCAAAAGAGGCACACGATTGAGGGGACACTGTAGCTCTCAGAACAGGACCTTCAAAGGCAGAGCAAGAGAGGAATGGTGGCGCACACATATAATCCCAGCACTCTTGGTGGCTGCGGGAGGAGTTTCAAGTTTAAGCCCAGCCTGAGCTATTTAGTGACTTAGTGAAACCCTGTCTCAAAATTAAAAAAAAAGAAAAAGGACTGATGATGTAGTTCAGCGTGAAGCTCCCAGCCTCAATCCCCAGTATTGGAAAAGAAGATGGAGGAAGAAGAATAGTAGGAGGGAGATGAGAGGGGAGAGGAGGGGAAGACGTGAAATGAAAGAGCAGGTGACGTGGAGAAGGGAAGAAGGGGAAAGGGCAGCACTAGGCCTCCTAACTCCAGACCCGTGTTTCCAAGTGTTGGGAGAACCTTGGATGTTTCTAAAACTAACCAATAGGTGGCAGCATTGGCCTTTGGGTAAGGGACTACCTTAGGCTGGACAGCCGCATTGGAGTGGGAGGCAGTTAAAAGGAGGCAGGCCTTCTCCAGGCCAGTTTCAGTGTGATGTGAGGCCCAGACAAGTCCAGATGTCAGCTGCCTGGCACTGAATATGCAGAAATAACCAATATAACTGGAATATAACCATTTATGGTTCCAGTGTTTTTCTTACTTCAAGCCTTGTACATTCTTCTGGAAGAAGTTAAAGAAGGGAGAAAAAGGAAAGAGGAAGCAAATTCACAAGTCTTACCTGGAAACCCTGAATCAGAAGCATCATGGGAATCCCAAAGGCAGGCAAAACTCCTCTGTGTGATAAGTGTTCAAAGGCCCTGCCTCGAAATCCCTAAACCACGTTGTTTGTTCATTAAGAAACCCAAGCACAAGCGACAGCCCTCTTCCGGGAGGCTGAGTCAGCTCTCTTTGGGTGGAGCCGGAGAGTTGCTAGCTGAAAAGATCAACAGAGCCATCTTACCCAGGAGACACTCCCTCTCTTCTTTTTAGGTTTGCCAGGGTGGCAGCCCTGACATGGTGACTCCAGCTCCCACTGTTGTTCTCTAGGCTGAACTTTTATCCACCTCTTCGATGAGTTCGCTGAGGAAAACAGCTCTGCCACTTCTCAGGCAGGCAGCATTTCCAGGAGTTCCTTTGAGAATAAGGTTCACACAAGGCATCTTTTTAAATTTAATTTTATTTTTTTGAGACAGGGTCTCACTGTATATTTGAGACTGACCTGGAACTCACTGAGTAGCCCAGGCTAGTCTAGAACTCACAGCAGTCCTCCTGCCTCAGCCTCCCGAGTGCTGGGATTACAGGTACGTGCCACCACACTTGGCTCACACAAGACATCTTGGTGTTGAGCTGGGCACAAGATGACAGAGCCACCTGTGCTTGGGAAATCTACGGTGGCTGGCTTTTGGTTTAGTAACAGGTGATTACATCTGTGCATCTACTATATTTTTTCATCTACTTCTTGTATCCTTCCCAGGCCACCATGTACAGATGGCCCTGAGCTCCTGCCAAAGCCAGAAAAACTGGGAGCAGGGAAGCCCAGGTGCCCATGGCACCAACTTGAAGTTGTGTCCTCTGTGTGGGACACACTCTGGTGGTACTAGCTCCTGGAGTTCTCTGAACATCCACCCACCATTTCCAGGTCCGTGCCAGTCTTTTTCTGTAGCAGCCTCCTAACTCCGCACCATCTAAATCTTGTGCATTTAAGGAAGTCATTTTCAGGATGCCATCTGGGGCTTTTCCTATAACCTCCTTAGGGTGAATGGGTGTTTTCTCCTCCAGTCTGAGCACGTGTATTTAGTGTCTCAGGGAACCACGTGTGAATCCACTTGTGTATATACATACATCTTCTCAACTGCACTGGAAGCAACTCTGAGGGACAGAAGGTGTTGTGTTATGCTCCTCACTGCCAGCCTCTGCTGTGAGAATGATGAGGGGGCACCAAGGAAGTCATGGACAAGATGTTCATTAACTACAGTAAACATACTGGGGGAGGGAGGAGATGATGGCAAGTGGGCGTTCACAGAGAGGGTTTCATTATTGAGGTAGAAATTTATCTGAGCCCTGAAGGATGGATTCCACAATTATGAGGAAAGTCACTGGTGTGTTACTAAGAACTTCTCAAATAAGAAGTGCTGTAAGTGAGTGGTGCTGGAGTTTTCTGGGTCAACTGAGAACATCCCTGAATAGGGCAAGCCGACTGTCATCCATAGTCAGTCTTGTGGATGCTCCTGGTCAATCCCAAGACAACTTCCTGGAGTGTGTGGAAACCCTAGACGGTGGGGAGAACTTGGGTCGTAAGGCCTGTGCCTCTGTCCAGGCTGGATTCACAGCAAAAGGGCCACAAAGCACATAGGCAGAGAGAGGGCTTGAGGCAGAAATACTTTCCGTGGCACAGAACCCCAAGCTAATGCTTACTGCTTGTGGCTAAGGAAAAGTTGCTCTGGAGTTGATGGCCCACACCATCACAGCAAAGTGACACCTTCACATCAAGGAGGGACTGCCTGATGGGTGGGACCCCTGTGTGGGAGTCTGAAAACTTTGCACTCTTCTGAACTTCCCTCCTTTCTCCTCCCCTGCCCTTGGAGTTAAAGTTATCTCTGGACTCTGGGGTTATAACAAGCCCTCACCACTCAGTGAGGGGTAAGGGCAATAGGAGAAGTCACCGGTTAGTGTAGAACAAAAAAGGGGTCACGGGGGGGGCATAAAAACCTTGCTCTCACCTTTTCCAACAACTCCCCACTCCCCACACTTCTGAAGTCAAGGAAAAGTTCAATGAGGATTCCCGTCTAGGCCACTCTTGCTTGAGTCCTTGAGTGTGGGCATATGCGCATGGGGACATGATGGGGGTGGCAGGCTCATCACATGACCTGTGTTCAGCCATGTGTGCTTGTCTGTCCCTCCCCTGCTGTCTGGGAAAAATGGCACTTTAAGGACAGAATGTACCTTGCTTTCCCCAAAGACAGTGTGCTCTTTATCTACTATCTGATGGAGACCTGCCCAAGTATATGTATCTCTCCTGCTTTTCCTTTTCTCCTCCTTGATGGCCTTTCTGTGACCTTCATCAGATAAACAGAACAGTCCTAATCCTGGGGGAGCAGCTCCTCCCTGCTAGCACCAGCAGGATCTGAGCATCTGGGGCAGCCATGGATCAGAGCCCCAGGCCGCCTACTGCCTCCTATGAGTCATCAGGTAACCAGAGGGTAATCACAGGGAAACAACCAGCTTTGTTGCTCCAGGTGGTGGCTCCAGCCCAAGGCATAGCTAAGACACTACTTGAGGTGCACCTAAGCCAGACCTGTCCCAGGGCAGCAGGAGGAAGCTGCAGCAGTGACATAGGGAGGGGCATCAGGAAGCTAAGCTACAGCGGGATTCCCCATTCCTTTCATGGGATGGGAACCAGGAAGGGCAGAGGTATGGGCAACAGAGAGGTGCTAATGAATTCTTGAAGAAGATGGTGAGGAACCCATTAGTTTTTTGGTAAACAAGCCACAGCTCTGTCTCTTGGGGCATCGCTCATACACGTGCACATCCCAGCTGTGTTCTGCTTTGCCTCTGCACACACATCACTGATTTGGTTCTTTCTTTTAAGGCATGAGGTTTGTTTATGGGTCTGTTCTCCTCATCCTAGAGACTTGCAGTCCCCAGCTCTAAAGTGTAGCGCTCTGCTCGCCACCTGGTGGGCACCCCATGAGTATCTTTTGAGTGAGTGAATTTCAATGAATGAATGAATCAATCCATCAATCAATGAGTAGTCTCCAAAAGAATCACAGTGTTGTGGGGAGCATAGAGCAGCTGCAGACTTGATTTGGAGACTTCTGCAGCATACTGAAGGCAAAGACACTGTGATCATGGTGGCAGAAAGTGGCATCTGTTGAGCTGTTGACCCAAAGAACAACCCTTCCCCGGGCCTGCTTCCTGGGTGGGGTGAACAAGTCAATGTCTTCACATCTGCTTGGGTACCTGCTTCCTCCACTGACTTGTGCCTCCACAACAGCAAGTCCAGGTCTTATTTAGCTTTGAATTTTAGCACAGAGCATGACCCATCCCAGGTACCCAGAAAATGTCAGTTAGATGGAGTGCCTGTGCCTCCGCCTGTGTCCTTTTCTTCTCCTCGATTTGCTGTGAAGTAGATGGTCATGCAGTGTGCTGACCAGTAACTTTCCTGCACATCCTTGGGACAGGGGCCCCTGGGATGGATCCGCCTCCTCACCCCCTCCCAACATGTGCCTAAGAGCCTGGGATGGTTCCCTGGGTTTCTTCAACATGGCAAACTTTTAGCACACAGATACAAAATTTGTAAGATGCTGTGATGGATGAAGAAAAGGGAATTTCTATTTTTTTAGAAGGTTTAGAAATTTTCAGGAAAAAAAATAGCTGGCTTCTCATATTTGATACCTACAATGCCTGGAGTACTATCCTACTGTCCTTGCCTTAACTTTCTTTCACCAAGCCACCTAGCTGGAATAGCACCATCCCAGGTCATATGTAAGATAGATATCTCTTTTTCCTTCCTCCCCTCTCTCAGAGAAGGCACTAGCTCAGCACATTCTAAATTCTGAGCTTGTATTTTATAGTCCAGCTGAAGTAGAAGGAACCACCACTGACTAAGGGACAGGCCCATGGAAGGACAGACAAAATCAGGTTTGGAATGCAGCATAGTGGCAGAGCATTTGCAAAGCATGTGCAAGCTTCTTGGTTCAATTGCCAGCATAGGAAAAAAAAAATTAAACTGGACCACACCTGTAATCTTAGACACTCTGGCTGAGGTAAAAGAATCACAAAATTGAGGCCAGAGTGGGCAACTTAGAAAGACCCTGCTCAAATAAAAATTAAAAAGTGCTGGGGGTTGGGAATGTAGCTCAGTGATAGAATATACCTGGGTTTCATCCTAAGAACAGAGAGAAAGAAAGAGAGAGAGAGAGAGAGAGAGAGAGAGAGAGAGAGAGAGAGAGAGGGAGGGAGGGAGGGAGGGAGGAAGGAAAGAAGGAAGGAAGGAAGGAAGGAAGGAAGGAAGGAAGGAAGGAAAGAAAAAGAGAAGGAGAGGGAGGGAGAGAGAGGGGAAGGGAGGAAGTGGGAAGGAGGAAGTCTCCACATCAACCACAGAGATTCACGGTTTCATGCTTTCATGATTTAAGAGATGCTTAGGTCATTGTGATTCAAGTGGGACTCTGAGTTAGTGCTTGAGAGAAGGTTGTTATAAAGAGAGCAAGCCCAACCCCACCCAGTTTTCTGGCTTCTGAAATCAAGATATAATCACTTGCTCTTGCCATTGCCATATGCCATGATGGGACACAGCCAAGAAGGCCCTCACCAGAGGTGTGCATGAACCATGACCTTAGCTTTCCATACTGTGAGCTAAATAAACTTTCTTCGCAAATAGGCTACCTCAGGTAGGAAAAAACTAACATGTTGGTAGGACTAGGGACAAGTGAGTCACCCTTAGACACCCAAGTGACACATGAACATGGACGCTGTGCAAACACCACATGGAGCCCAGTGATGAACTAGAATTCCATCTCCAGAGATGTGGTCCAGTCCCTCACAGCAAGCAGCAGAAGTATTAGCAATTGCAAAAACAAAACAATAACATCAAAACAAAAACAAAAACAAAAGGAAAAAGAAAAGAAACAAAGAGGAAAAACCTAGGCCTATTGGTGCACTTGTATAATCCCAGCACTTGGGGAGGAGAAGGAAGAAAGATTGCAAGCTTGAGCTCAGCCTGGGCAATTTAGCAACTTTGTGAGACCTTGTGTCAAAATAAAGTTTTTAAAAGATCTGGAGATATAACTCAGTGTGAAGGCCCTGGGTTTAACCCTCAATAACACAGAGAGAGAGAGAGAGAGAGAGAGAGAGAGAGAGAGAGAGAGAGAGAGAGAGAGAGAGAG
>NW_022900923.1:24434865-24444532 GCF_012274545.1 Fukomys damarensis
AGAGAGAGAGAGAGAGAGCCTGGGTGGGAAGAGCGGCTTGAGGGCTAGGTTCAGTCACATGGCAGTAATTAGTCACTGACTCAGGAACACTCACTTGAGGAAGTCCCTGCAAGTTCAAAATCACCTTCTGAGGACCAGGCTTGTCCTGATCCCCTAATTGAGAAGGTGAGGGCTAGTTCTGTCTGGTGAGGCTGTACCCAACTGATTATTTCTATGGCCTGCTTGCAGCTGCTCAGAAATGTAAAAGTTTTATTTCTCTACGTTGGAGCTCAAGTACACTGATCTGTGTGGATCCGACACTGAAATCAACATTAGCACAGTGTGTGTCTCACAGTGTCTCAGTCACTGGAATTGAATCCTGGGCCAGTTTCATACTCATCTTACTCATCGAAGTGCCCCTAGGTGCCAGCAGTGGGAACAGGTCTTTTTCCATATGCTTCATGACTGCCCTACCAGGGATGCATTTTTATACAGGTACAGGAATGAAAGCTCAAGCCACTTGCAGAAGATCAGAAAGATAACAGACTTAGATCTTTTGATTCTTAACTCAGTGTTTGCCACCACACAAAGTCCACCTCCTTCCAAACCTGAAAGAGTGCCCTTTACCCTCTTTGAGTCGCCACAGGGGGCCAAGCAGAGGAGAGAAACAAGGTGCAGGACCTTGCCATATGTTGTGTCTCCTGATGACCTCCTTTGCAAATACTAACCTGCCCTGATCTCTGGCAACCTAATGGCTAAAATCATGGACTCAGAAGTCAGTTGGATTTAAATCCTATGCACTGCCACAGACTACCTGTGTGACCTCAGGCAAGAAATGTAACCTCTGTAGATCTCATTTCCCTCATTTGTGAAATGGAATTAGAACAGCCACCTCACAGAGTTTGGAGTTAACTGAGTTAATCTGTGTAAAACACGTAGAATAGTTGCTGACAGTAAATGCTCCATAAATATTTATTATTGTTGTTAATATCAGTTATTTTTTATATTTAGTTTTATTTCCAAATGGGGCAAACTGATTGCTTGGTTCTCATGCAGAAAAGAAAAAAAAAATTCCAAGCCACCAATAGCTGCTCTGGCCTTCTGCAGGACCCCAGCCCACACCACCTAGCCTAGGAAGCTCCTAACTGCAATTTCCTTCTGCTGGGAAGGTGCAACACACTTGAACTGGGCCTTCTCAGGAGCTGTTTTTATGGCTGAGGAGTCCAGCCAGCTAGTTTTTACTTCCGCCCCTCCCATCAGGATCTGCCTTTATTTGCCCATCTGTCCACAGAGACATGTTTCACTGTGGCATAAAGGTTCACAAAGTGCAGCTCACTGGCCTGGTAGCCAGACCTCATTGCTGCCTCAGATGAAGGATGGATAAGCACCTGGTTCTTGGCCTGGCTCTGAGGAGAGAATGAAAAGTTTCTCACACAGCTCTGTGCCTGTTCCAGATCTTCCCACAGGAAGCCAGACACTAGTTCCCTCCCTCAGCCACCTGCCTGTCTTTTCTGTCCCTCCTAACAGGATCCATTTGGCTCCTTTCCTGGCCCAGCCCTTAGCGAGCTGCCTCTACCTTTCTTCTTTGTTTGAAAATAATCTCCTCACCTCACAGGTCAAAGGTATGATGAGGAAAACTGTAAGGTAGACCTCATTAGATCAAAAATTGCTTATGCTATAGGAACAGTGAGGCTATCAGAAAAATGTGCCCCTTTCCTGACAATTCACAATGGTTGAAGGGGAAACCTTTGCTGAATGCACATCTCCAGAGAGAAGAGTTCAATAGGTTCATGGAGGAAGTTACATGTGGTTTGTATTAAGGTATCCTGGCTATTATAATACTCAAATTCTCACTTTTCAGTGGCTTCATACAGTAGAAGTTTACTTCTTACTCTTGCAGAATGCAACTGGGGAAAATGTCCCTGAGGCACCCCGGCTGGCTGATGCACCACCACCTTTAATAGCCCTTCCAAAATCAGCTGGAGTGTAGACATATGGCCACAAATGGAGATGAGGTATGATGAAGAAGGCTTTTTTGGTTAGTCCTGAACTCAGCAATGAGACTCCCCAGTCCTAAATGAGACTGGAAAGTGTAGATCCTGCTGGAAAGCCATTCCTAGAAGTGGCTTCACTCCATGGACAAATTTTCTATTTAGAACATATTTTACCACAAGACAGATACTGAAAAAATGTTAGTTGAATGAGTGAGGTAATAAATGAACCTGAACTAGCTCCTTGCCTAGAATGCCCCACATCCTGTTTGTCTTTTCGGTGAACTTCATTCGTCTCTCTGAGTACCCAGCCTCCACATCAGGACTCAGAGAATCCTTTTTACTGCTGCAGACTGTGTCTTTCCCACAGCACTTGGCGCATGGCTCCATAGAGCACCCAGGGTACTGTACTCATTTCTCTATGCAACTGTTTTTTCTGAATCATCTTTGCATACCCAAGATCCTGGCCGACCACGTACCATGTCGGGTACGTGTCTTATAAAGGTTGATTAGTGCAGCTGAGAATGTGTGGCCCACAGAACAGAGAGACATGTTTCTTTTATTCAGAAGAGAGCAAATGTTTCGTCATCCTTGATGTTGAAAGGCTAATTTATATCTTGGAGCAGTAAGGATGGAGAGGTCCCACAGTCATCTATCTCTGTTACTGAGCTCTGGACATCTACAGAGCTGATGTGTCTTTTTCATTCCCAGGGAATGTCTGGAAATAAGTTCAAGCCCCTTTGCTGCATGTAAATTATGTCTGAAGATAAGATTGTCACCTTCTTAGGCATCAGAGTGGTCAGGGAAGAATCTTCTAATGGCATTGGGTAAGAAGTCATCCTTAGCTAGACCTCTTCACAGGGGCTGGATGGGGATTCCTCTTCTTCATATCCTGCCCTGGCAGGGTCAACAGTCCAGGCTCTCTCTAGAGCTATTCTCATGCAAGGAGCCATGGACACTGTCCCACAAGACCTTTGTCTTCTTGCATTTGGACCACAGAGATTCTACTTAGTGCCAAGTCCACAACTCATTCTGCTTCACAGCAGGTCTCAGCATACAGACTCACACATTTCATTGACAGCTGTTGTTCCACCTGCAGGATGCCTGCATGACAGTGCTGGGAATAGTTCCCCTCTAGCCTCCTAGTCCTCTCTTTTTATTCATATCCCAGGGCAGAGTGGCGATAGTGTTGAAAGCTGAGACATTCATTCTTTGCTATTACAGTTCTTTGCTCAGCCTGACAACCAGCTGTCAGATTTCTGTGAGAACTGAGAACTCAGACTGGCCTCAGCTTTAAAGAACGTTGATGAAGGTTCAGTGTATACTCTAGTCTGTCCCTGCATTCCTGGTTTCCTGGAAAGAAAGAACAGAAGACAGTTCCGCCTGCATTACACCTGGTTGGGTCTGCTCGGGTATTTTCAGGTCTGCACTTTGGCTGAAGGGCAAGAATCAGGCTGGTCATCATGGGATAATTCTAGGTTTGTTTCCCAAGGATAGACTTGTTAAGATAAGAGCATTCAGGTTTTCTGTTCCATTTTATCAAAGCTCAATGTTTGTACATGCTGCTCTCACTTTTGCAACCAGGCAAGAAGACACTTGACATGGTTGCAATGTCACTTTGAAGCACTCCCTTTGTTTGACAGTCCTTGCCTGTTTTCCTAACTCCCCTATCTTCGGTGCACTTTTTCTCCTTGATTTCCATCATCAGAATTGCATAGAGCAGTTTAATTCACAGTAATTCATGGAAACAGAATCTGTCTTTTCAGTGATGATAGGGGCCCTTCTGTTCCATACATCTTTTAGCAGGAACTTCCTTCCGGACTGTTCAGCTTAGCAACAGGTCACAGATCATTTGGACAAGGACTGGCCCAGCCTGAAGTTCTTGTTGAGCTGGATCAGGCCTGTGTGAAGGCAGAAAAGGATGCCCCCTGCCTTGCCACTTCAAGGCTGCCAACTATTCAGATATAAACATTGATCAAATTGGGATATTTTTAAAAAGAAGTTGACAACAATGTTTTAATAGCACCTATTTGCAAATTTCCTGAACTTTTAAAAACAACATCTGTTTATTTTAGGAGAAAAGACTTATGTATTTGAAGAGTAAAATCCCACTGCTCATCAGGGCACATCTGTGTACTTGTCAGGAGTTAGTGGTAAGAAAAACTCACTTTACTAGGCTCTCCAAGCTGGCTGGGGTCCTGCCCAAGGCACCCTTTGGCCATCTGTGAGAATCTATGCATGGGCCATGACTTTGACACATGAAAGGAGATGGCTATGTCTTGCTCCTTCTTGTTGTTAAAGTACAGTTCTTCCTGTGTCAATGCTGTGTCTGACAGCATTGGAGATGATATTCTGGAGGAAAATTTCAAAGGACACATTGGTGTTATATTTGATTTTAGCTGTGAGAATGAGGAAGGAAACAATTGGAATTGCTGCATTTTATTTTTTTGCAAGTGAGGAAACTGTTGATTAAACAAACCCACCAAGGGGCATGCAGAAGCAGAACTACAGAGCACTCTCTCTCTCTCTCTCTCTCTGCTTCCACATCAGTCCATTCTGGAAATTCTACCCTGACTTGATCAGTAGGCAGGGCTCATTCCAGTGTGGATCTTTTTCCTGCCCCAGATGGATGGTGGCCTCATCACTCAGGTCTCTACCCATGCACAGACTGGCAGTGTGGGCCTTTCATAAGCCAAGCATCTGATTTTCTCCTCCTTCTAGTTCTGCATTTCCTGGAAGAAGATGCTCAGATAGCTGTATGTGGTGTTATTATAATGATTTCACAGTTCTATAAGGCTTTCCTCTAGCATTTAGATAATCTCCCATGTTCTTGAGATATTTTCTCTATTGTAAGTGACCAATATTTCCCATCCTATTTCTAGTTTCCTCTTTTCCCTTGCCCATTTTGACCATATACAGGTAGAGTCTTTGTAGATAGAGGAGTTCTGTGGCAACCTCTTCCCCTCTTTTTTACCTCCTATCCCTTCTGATGTATTTCTGCACTAGAAATGGAGACACTGGAGACTGTCCTGGTCTGCATTTCTCTGGCCCAGTCAGAGTATGATTTATGTCCCACTGCCCTCTGTCCTTGAGCTTTGTTGGATGAGAGGCATGGTTTCTCTGCTTTTCTTAACTCATGCATCTAGCAAAGTATAGGTATTATATAGGTCCTCAACAATTATGTGCTGAGCTAATGAGTGAATAATCTAGGTGGTAGAGATTCCCATTTATACCAAACCAGAAGAATGTTTCTTTCTTACTTCTACAGGATCAAGAAAGTGGGGTCCCAGTGGCCCTTCCTGACTCCCCTTCCCTTTCCTACCTCATTGCTGGACCAAAAGAATCCTAGTCTCAAATTTCTTGCTGAGCAAATTTTCTGCTAAGGCAGAATTTCCTTTGTGGTTACAGGAGGAATTTCTCCATCAGCTAAAAGTTCAGCCCCTGAGATGTCAGTTTTTGGCCCTTTGGACTTGTTATTCATTTGCAGTCCCAGAAATCTCTATTTTTCATCTCTTTCCAGGGTCAATATTTCTTAGGTAAATTGGTTATGTGGGGGTTGGAGGTGGTGAGGCATGAGTGAGCTAGGAGATATATATATATTTTTTATTCAGTAAGTTTATTGGTACATCTTAGGTATACATTATGATGACATTCATCATTGGGAAACGGTAAAACTTCAAAGAAAATATATGTGCATGATATATTTTCAAAGAAAAAATATATAACTGATATATCTTACTTCTTATTTGGGAGAGATATTTTGAAGTGGTCTTTGGCACTATTTGTATTCTTAGATATCTTTGATTTCTCATTTGAAAGAATTGAACTATTTTCCACAAGTAGCAGTAGCTTTTCCCCCATTTCTAAACATGTCCAGTGTCTGGGGATAAGGACATGAAGCATGAGAGAGTGCATGCAGTCATCAGAGCCAGGGTGCAGGCTGGAGCACGGCTGCCGGAGCAGAGGGGCAGCTCCCACATCCCCAGCCTACTCTGCCCTGCGGCCCAGGCCCATCTTCCTCTCAGCGCCTTGGCGTGCAGGACAATGCCTCCACTGCAGCCTCTTGCTTCTCTGACACAAAGAATGACAGGCTGGGTAAATATTCACCCAGTGATTATAGGATTAACTGCAACCTACAGCAATAGGAAGCCTGTAGACAAAGGCATTGCTTTGCTTTTACGGAAGGGAAAATAAAATATAAAACCAATATATTTGTTAATGAGCATTTTAGCCTTTAGTGCTCCAGTGGCTCAGTTATTAGTGAGGATTTCCTCTTTCGTGTAAGGAGGTAATCAAGTTCAGGCAGTCATACCCACCTCCCACCTCTCCACAGGCTCTACCTTTGATCTCAGTAGTCATGGCAACAAGAGTGTTGCATGACAGTGAAAATGATTATGCCTATACTTGGAAAGTGAGATGTTTATGAATATACTTTTTTCCCCTCTCTGCTTAAATGAAAGAAGGAATGGGGGGAAAAGAAACAATCTCATGTTCTTTGAGCACATATTATGTAACAGGCATGAGGATGGATGCTTAGTATATGCTTTGTGTAAAATGAGCATGTAAAACCTTTTTATATTGTGAACTATAACTCACCTACTGAAGAGTACATGAAACAAAAAATTTAGCTCAATTATTCATTACAAAGTAGATGCTCTTACAAAATGAAAAACAGACATTGCCAGAACCCTAGAAAGGACCCTATTATCCCTTTTCAATTATTTTCTCCTCTTTTCCCTTCAAAGGAAAAATTATCCTAATATCATGGAAAGTACTTGCTTTCTTTTCTTTGAAGTTTTACCATTTATACATTAAACATTAAATACTACTGTTTAGTTTTATTTTTAAATAAACTTTATAGGTGGAATTACATAGCATGTGTGTCTTTTTTCATAGTTTATTGGTATTATTTAGGTATACAGTACAGTTACATTCATCATTGGACTCTTGTAACTTTACATGATGTATCTTTGTTCTTGTTTTTTCCCCATTCCCCTGCCCTTCCTTCACCTCCTCCACACTTTTGCTATTTATAGACTTTGTTTCCGTTTTTTCCTTTTCTCATATTTTTTCTTTTCCTTTCTTTCCTTTCCCCTACCCTTCCCACTTCTACTCCTTCAGCCCTTTTCTTCCTATTCAAATTGTATAATTGTGTCTTTTTCGTTTATTGCTTAAAATTATGTTATTAAAATTAAAATTATTTTAATTAAAATTATTTTATTCATGTTATGATTTGTGGCTGTAGTAGTTCATTTCTTTGTGGTACTTCATTATATAAATAGAATCTTTTTTTTTCCTCATTGAGTTTATTGATACATTTTAGGTATACAGTACAGTTACGTTCATTACTGGGATCTTGTACATTTACATGACAGGCCTTGGTTCTCATTTTTTCCTCTTGTCCCTGCTCTCCCTTCACTGCTCCTCCAAATAGAATCTATTTTTAATTCATTCTACTTTTAGTTGATTTTTAAGTTGTTTCCAGTCTGAAATTCTTACAAACAATTCTATAATGAGTATTTTTATATGTGTCTATTTGTGTCCTTGTGCCCACATTTCCGTGGGTTTGTACCCAGGACTGGAATTCCTAGATCATGAGATATTTTACTAGATAATGCCAAACAATGTTTCTATGTAGTTGTACTCCTATCAACAATGCATGGGTTTCTGCTTTTCCACATTCTCATCAATATTTAATATTCTCAATCTTTTCAGTTCTATCCATTCTGTGGGTGCATAATAGAATTTTAATGTTTGCTTGTCCTTCGTATATTCTGTGATGTGACGATCCCACTTTTATATTAAGTTGGAGTTTTTCTAATTGATGGTAGTTTGTTATGTTGGTAACAAACAGATGATCAGTTATATATATACTATAAATATATTCTGTGACTTCTTTACATGTTTAATGATTTTTTAAGTGAACAGAAGTTATTAATTGTAATGTGGTTCCATTTATCATGTTTTCCTTTGTGATCAACTTGTGTCCTGTTTAAAATGTATTTCTTCACCCCAAGTTCATGGTGATGTTCTCCTGTAATTACCTTTCAGAAGGTTTGCTGTTTTACCTTTCACATTCAGATCTAATATATACCAAGAATTGATTTTTATGAATATGTAAGGTAGAGGTTAAATTGCTTTCTTTTTTTTGTTGTTGCTGTTCAATGTAGAAATGTCTTCATACATTTGTTTCTGTTTTTTTTATTAAGTTTATTGGTACTTTTTAGGTATACAGTACAGTTACATTCATCATTAGGATCTTGCACCTTTACATGATATATCTTGATTCTTATTTTTCCCCATTCCCCTGACCTCCCTTTACCCTCTCCACCCTCCCCTATACAAAGACTTTGTTTCCATTTTTTCCTTTTCTCACATTTTTTCTTTTCCCTTCTTTCCTTTCCCCTACCCTTCCCACTTTCCCTACTCCTTTAGCCCCTTTCTTCCTATTTCACATTATCAATTATACAATTTGAACTTTATTTACACTTTTAGTTTTTACACCATACATGTGTAAATATCAAATAGTTTCTCTGATGTGAAGTACATTTGTTGAAAAGGTCATCCTTTCTCACTAGTCAGTAGTGTCACCTTCAAAATAAATGAGGTGTCCATATGGGCTTGTCCTCCTGTGCCACTGATCTGTTTGTCTATCTTTGGTCCAGTTTCATCTACACTAGATCTTAGCCAAAAGGCTGAGAAGCAATTGGCCCAATTTCATAATCTTAATTACTGTAGCTTTAGAATTATTCTCTAATTATTCAGTTGGAAATTACGTATTTTTACTAATTCTTTTAAATGTTAATTTTAATGATTCCTACATTGTTGTTGGGAATTTAAATTTTCTGAATATTTGAAACTCCTTACATTTTGCTATTGTTTTATATGACTGATATTTATTTAGATTCAATAATATCTTTATTCTTTAGCTTTTCATTCTTTCCTGGACCTTCCACTTTCCATATGAAATCCTACTCATTTTGTCTCATGAACATTTTTTAATATTTCCTTCAATTGAGAGTCTGCCAGTAACAACTCTCTTGGTTTTTGTTTGTATTTAGTTTTTCTGAATTTTTTTTTTAAAAAAACCTTTGTTTCTAATAAAATGTTTTTCTGTACATAGTATTCCAGGTAACAATTGTTTTCTTTCAGCTTCTTAAAGATGTTATTCCACTGTTCCCTGGCTTCCCCTGTTTTTGTTATAAGTATGCTATAAGTCTTGCTACTGCTCTCTTGAGGATACTGCTTTCCTTTGGCTGCTTTTCAGTGGTTCTACAAAATTTTCAGCCATTAGTTCCTCAGATATTACTTCTTTTCTCTTCTCTTTTTTTAGAATTTATCGCTGTATTTTCTATATCTCCTTATAGTTCCTGGGTATTTTCCATTCTCTCCACACTTCATCTTATATATGGTTTTGTGACCTGTATTCCATTTTACAAATTTTCTCTTTGTTTGGGTCTCAAAGTTGCTGAAGTTCTTCATTGAGCTCTTAATCTTGACTGCTTTTTATAATTCTAGAATTTCTTTTTGTCTCTTTCATATAGTTTCCAGTTCTCTGCATAAGCCCTGAGTTATTTCTTTTATTTCATTGAAAATATAACTGCATACATTATATGCCTTCTGTTTGCCTCTCTGGATATATCTTCACTCTCTTCTATCCTACTTTTTACCCAGGACTGTTCTGCATGGACTGTCAA